>NC_045559.1:181759363-182071283 GCF_009819795.1 Aythya fuligula
TGCACTAGTATTTTCAGCTGTCATTTAAGAAAGATAAATCTTTGATCCCTGTTTGGTTGGCCTTGGTATGTCTAGAAAAGGGAAATGAAAAAAACAGTGAGTTAGAGCTCGTCTCTGATAGTTTAGCATCAGGGCCTTCAGAGAGCAGACATGTGGGGAAGTCTCCTGTCCTGGCATGAGCCTCTGCAGCACCAACACCTGAACTGCTCACTCTGGACTCCTTTGACTGTCAAAACTCAGTTCTAAGTCATGAAGTGCCCCATCAGAAAATAGATACCTGAAGCAGACCAGATGTTTTGGATCTTGGAAAGTGTGTTTCCGTTAATCCTTTCTCTCTATTCATTGTCATGGGAATCTGTAATAGCTGCTTCAGGAGTGGATGCCTACCTTGTAGGTACCTAAGGTGGGATTCTGCTTTCAGATATGAGATCTACATGTAGGTATTTACAAACAACTTCAGTGCCCTTCCACCCATTCCAGCTGCTCAAAATCTGTTCAATGCCACTGATGAAGCCTGGACAGTGACTCAGCTGACCTTATGCAGGAGCATTTATGTTTAGACAGATAGATCCATTGCATGTATTTACATGTGTCTCCCTTTCAGTAGGAGATGCTTATTCTCTCTGGACTAACTAGCAGTTAGTAACAAAACCAACAGAAATCAACATACCAAAAAGATAATGAAAAGTGAAATATTTTGAAGTCTTTATGATAATGCAGGTCCTCATCTTGAGCACCCTTTTATATTGTAAAGTTTTGTGACATTTTATCAGCTGATATATAAAAGAGATGGGAACTTATCACTGAGTGTATGCCTAATACAGCTTTGTCTGCTGTTTTAGACAGAGGCTGAGAGACACAGAGCATATCTAACTGAATATTCAAAGAGGCAGAGATCCTTGTAGGTGGGACCCTGGCCAAGTATTCAAAATACTGAAGTCCAGTTCACATATTTGCTGTATGCCTTTAATATGACTTGGGCAAAGTCATTTAACTTCCCGCTTGAAAGACCTAATCAGTCAGCTGCAAAAGAGAAAAATAGCTCTGTTTTTCTTCCTTTTCTTTCTGTGTTTGCACTGGGCATTCTCTGGGACAGGGATTGCCCAGTACTCCTGCATTCCAATGTCTTTCAGGCTGCAAGTACAATAAAACAAATAAATCGCAAAACAAAAAGAATGCTTCATGGATGGGGCTGGTAAACTAGAAACAGAGGCAAGGATAGCTCCCTTGAAATGCTTTGCAAAGGTATCTGGCACATCTTCTGGCAGGTCTGACCACTGCTCCAGAAAGCCAATTATTTCTATTGCCAAGCACAGGGGCTCAGCAGAGTATACATGGTGCCTGCATGGCCTGATTGCAGCAGGAGGGATCTCAAACACTATGAAAACTCTTCCTTCTGAAATGCATGAGCAGGGAAACAGCTACTGCAAAAACAATGCTTTTGTCAAGGCTTTTAGTTCATGCAGTAAGTTTCAAATTCAGTGACAGACCCACATTTCTCTTCCATTTACATAAATATATTCATGTCTAATATTCACTCTGATGTGACTACATTGATACGACACACTGATATATCCAAAATATATTGTGAATTATTCCAAAAATCCTTTCAAGAAGATTTTGCTTTTATTACTATTTCAAATAATTTTCATGAATTTAAATGGATACTGTAGTTGACTACTGAGAAAGAAAAGTGGCCAACCACATCCACATATTTGAAAGCACAGTTTTGAGTCCTCTAAAAAGAAACTTTTTTTTTTTTTTTTTTTTTTTTTTTTTTTTTTTTTTTCTTTTCTGAATAATGCAGTCAGGCTTGAGATATAGTATTTCATGCCCTATTAACTTTTCCTTTATGGACATCCAAACATTCCCTATTTCAGGTAGACTTCTGTTAAAATCTTTGTGCTTAAAACTAAGGAAAGCAAAAGACATTGATTCTGCATTCAGCTTTTTCACTGAGCATGGCATCTTGTGGTAAGGCAAATGCCTCTGAGTTGACAAAATGCCTTGAAGTATTTATTTTTCATTACCTCTGGTTGAATAGAATTTTCTCCATTGGACCAGGACCAGAATGTAGGACCAGAATTTACTGCAGCAGATAAACCTAACAGTGGCTGAAGTGATGGGATGAAGACCTGAGTCTGTGATTCTACAGAACACAGGGCCCTTCTATGATTTTCATACTTTTTCAGTCACTTAATAGAAATTTCAGCAAATGTTCTCTCTGAATAAAAGCTAAGGTGTGTACTGTGTTCTAGCACTGCCATGCTTAGAGATTGCATGCCACTGGGTGGGGGTCTAAGTGTTTTCAATGGCCAGGAATGGGGTTACCTGTAGGACTGTTAAGCCTTCATAGCAGAAAGCAGGTTTTTTTGCATTTAATTTCTTAAAGATCTCAGGAATGTTTTTGTTTGTTTGTTTGTTTTTGTTTTGTTTTGTTTTTACTTTCAACTCACCATCTTTATCTTCAAGTCTAGACTAAGGAGCTGCACAGAAAGAAATGAGATTAAAAATATTTGCAACAATAAAGCCAAACAAAAAGAGAGAATCAGCTAAGACTTTCAAGGAAAAGGTGTATGTAAAAAAAGCCAATAGAAGTGCAGTTGGAAGTGATCAAAGGACAAATGAAAAACGTAATGCATTTTAATGAAGGACACTTCCTGCCTGAAAAAGGCTGCCATAAAGGAAAACATCCAGAAGTCAGGGAGGAGACTGAATTTGCACAAGAGGAGTTTTATCTCTGATTCTAAAAAGGTTATATCTGTAACTAGAAAGAAAAAGAACGTTTAGGAAGTAAAGGAGACTTAATAAAAGACCTGTTAATTGCAAACCAGCCATGGACTCCTGAAAATATAAACATAAAATAGTCAGTGGATTCAGATCATGTCGTGACTGTGATATTTATGCAGAAACATAGGGTTTAACTGGGAGTAGCCACATTGCTGCTGGTTCCTGCACAGCCCAGGAGAGTTGAGGTGGTGCCTGTGAGACGCCATCAATACCAAGTAGCTTCATTGAAGTCCCAGAGCTGGAGAAAGACCTGGATGGGGCTGTGCGAGGAAAGCAGAAGCCACAGTGGACCATACTGTAGATATTACCCATCCAAACAGCAGTCTATGTCTCTCCCAGCTGTGTTTTCTCCACAGTATTCCATGGATCAATGCACTGCCAAGGCCCCTCAACTGCTCTTAGGCCTTGTCTCTGTCTCAGACAGGCAAATCATAGAATCATAGAATCATTAGAATAGGAAAAGACCTCCGAGATCATCTGGTCCAACCATCCCGCTACCACCAGTGTCACCCACTAAACCATGTCCCTAAGCACCACATCCAACCTTTCCTTGAACACCCCAAGGGACGGTGACTCCACCACCTCCCGGGGCAACCCGTCCCAGTGCCTGACTGCTCTTTCTGAGCAGAAATGTCTCCTCATTGCCAGCCTGAACCTCCCCTGGCACATCTTGAGGCCATTCCCTCTAGTCCTATCACTGGTTACCTGTGAGAAGAGGCTGACCCACAGCTCCCCACACCTTCCTTTCAGGCAGTTGTAGAGAGTAATGGGGTCTCCCCTGAGCCTCCTCTTCTCCAGACCAAACACCCCCAGCTCCCTCAGCCACTCCTCACGGGACTTGTGCTCCAGACCCTTCACCAGCTTCGTAGCCCTGCTCTGGACATGCTCCAGGGCCTCGATGTCTGTCTTGTAGTGAGGGACCCAACACAGTACTTGAGATGTGGCCTCACCAGAGCAGAGTACAGGGGGACGATCACCTCCCTGTTCCTGCTGCCTGCAGTATTCCTGATACAAGCCAAATGAGGGAGAAGGAAAGCAGATGAGGTAACAGCAACAGATCTACAGATGCAGCATACAGCTCTGACAATTTGTACCAATATAATTACATTTTAACAATGCACTTCACTGAGTCACTTATGAAATATTATTCTCATAATTGTCTGAATAGCTACTTTGATTTGGATGAAAACTCCCTGAATTGTAAACAAAGGGTAATGATAAACATTAATGTATCAAGTTGGTGCTTGGTGGCTTACTGCTGAGATTGGTATTACATCCAAGCTTATTTAACATTTTACTTAATGATCTGGAAGAAGGAGTAAACAGAGTATTAAAAGAAATCTCAAGGGCAAGCAAAACTGGAACAAGTTGAGTACAGTGGAGGCAAAGAGCTAGTGAAAAGATGCTAAGGGAACAGATGGCTTGGGGTTAATGGGATGGACCAGGGTTCAGTTTTCTGACTGTGCCATGTACATCTTCCTTCTGCCCAGGCTTTCAAAGTTTCTAATTGATTTCGGATTCTCAGAGATGCTTTGGATGATAGGGGTAACAGTTTCTCTGTAGCTTGTATATCCACAGGTTAAACCCCTGATATTTGTGTTTACTTCCTCCAGTCCTGTTTAGATTTGACTCAGATATTGAGTCTAACATGGAGAGGGCCCCAGGCAGCCTCTTTCGTGACCTTACAGCACTGCTGGCAAACAGATAACAATGATTTGTGAAAAATATGGGAAGAACAACAACAACAAAAAATAATTTCAAACTGGAAAAAGGTGAGACACTGCATGTAGGAAAGCTCAGCTGAGACAGAGATTCCCAGCAGTACCACGAAACCAGGGCAACAGCATAACAAGGTTCAGTGTGTTGAGGAACAAAAAATGATTAAATGTAAGGTTGCCTCAGGTTATATGGCCAATTTGGGGCTGTTTACGCAATGATATCTCCTTGCAAAGCTGAAATCCAGCAAAAGTTCTTTATGTCCATGGGGTGACTGGAGCTGCAATATTGTGTGGGATGCTAAGTATCTTCCCAGAAACTATTGACAAATTCAGTGAAGAAAGACAGAAGTGATTTAGAGAATGGAGGAGTTTTGTGGCACACACACAAGCATGCAAATGTATAGATGTATGCATGAGAGTGAGGGAAAGCAAAATGAACTCCTTTGACATCATCAACAAACATTTGCAGGATGTCAGACAAATCTGTATTTTACACATATATTCTTTAGGAAGTCCACACTCTCCACACATTTGTGTTGATGATGATCCAGGAGCTTGGTGGTAAATTTGAGGCTGTGACTACACAGGAGAAGGGGGGAAGGATAGACACATTCCCACCTTTCATATTACCTGTTTTACCCCGATGTATCTGTGCACGGATCGGTGCCCATATTCCTTTGCATGATGCAGAAGGCGAAGCTGCTCAAGGCAGCACAAGGTCACCTTCCCTTTTTTTTTTCCACAGGAACACTACAGAGTGGTCTGGGCAAGTCTCTGGGGTGACATAGTTTCTGAGTTTCTTCTAGTTGAAGAAAACTAAGTTTTAGTTCACCTTTACCAGTTGGGTTTTTATTATCTGGCTTCTCCAGCAAGTTTTCCAATGACACCAAGCTGTGTGGTGCAGTCGACACACTGGAGGGAAAGAATGCCATCCAGAGGGACACAGGCAGGCTTGAGAGATGGACCTGTGCGAACATCATGCAGTTCAACAAGGCCAAGTGCAAAGTCCTGCTTCTGGGCCAAAGCAATCCCAAACATGAATACAGGGTGGGCAATGACCGGGTTGAGAACAGACCTGCAGAGGAGGACTTGGGGATGTTGGTGGATGAAAAAGTCAACATGAGCCAGCAATGTGGGCTTGCAGCCCAGAAAGCCAACTGTGACCTGGGCTGCATCAAAAGCAGCATAGCCATCAGAGTGAGAGAGGTGATTCTCCTTTTCTCTGCTCTCTTGAGGCCCCACCTGGAGCACTGCGTTCTGCTCTGGGACAGGCTGGATGGGCCATTGGGCAACCTGGTCTGGTGGGAGGTGTCCCTACCCATGGCAGGGGGGTTGGAACTACATGATCCTTAAAGTCCCTTCCAACCCAAACCATTCTGTGATTCAGTGGTGACTTGTGGAAATTTAGCTTCTTGCTCTGTCTTCCCTTTTATTGTGTTTCTTTCACTTGCTCAAGATGCACCACAGTGCTGTCATTGCTCAGGTTTGCTCTTCCTCACTGATGTTCATAGGGGCTGTATAGTCTTTGCTATCTGGAGGCAAGGGAGGTTCTTACTGATGTTCTGAAAACTGTCATAAAAAGGCTAGTTTTGGTCCATAGTTTTTGCAAAATGATAGCCTTGACAAGTCCAAAAGCATGTTTCTTGAATATTTTTCTAATGACATGACTTTGCTACTGGATTTTGCAGGGGAACAAAATAATCCCTAAATAATAAGTATATTAGTTAAAGTATTGAGATTCCATTCTGCAAAACCCCAAATCTTTGGGGAAACCAAAGAAAACCAGAATGCAGTGGTGCAGAAGTCTGACTGTTCACATGCAGGACTGGGGTGGGGTGCTATGAAAACAAAACAGAAATTATCTTATATAAATTAGAAAATAATGTTTTCAGAATTCATATTTCAGAATAATACCAGTACTATTGTAAGAGAAAGAAAAAATAATCTCTGAGGTGATCCCACCATATAAAGCCTGGCTTCTATGAATTCATTTAAATCAAAAAGTGTATTAATGTGTATTCAAGAACATTTGGCAATGATTTAATTTTAGAGGAGGAAAACCATACCACGAAACAAAATGTTTGCTACTTATGACCTATTAAAATTCATAGACGTTAGTCTGCACTAAAGAAAATTGCTTTTGAAGTGATTACTTAACAATTTCTTTACTGGACGTTAGCCCAGAGATACAAATTATTCAGAATTTGGCTATCAGATTATGGATGCAGATATTTCATAGAAATCACTGAAACTTTTCTTTAGCTTTTGTAATACAGCTGTGGACAGTAGAAGAGTCTCAAAAAGCCCGATGCCCTCAAGGAACCAAGACTACTGCTTTCACAAGTGTTAATTTATGGTAAGCATATGCTAGTACTTTAACTATGAGCTGTTAATCATTTTATCATACTGAACTTTATTAGGATTGTGTTGTGAAATTTTAATGAAGATGCATCTGATATAGCAACCCATTATTATTAATACAAGTAACAAAGTTTTTGGTTGCCACACCCTGTTTGTTTACTTCTCTATTGCCATGCTGTGTTCCTTCTGGCTGAAAGTTCCCTGCCAGTTGTCTGACTGAGAAGACTTTTCTTCAGAGTTTCATGGGAAAGAAAAATCATTTCCAGAAATGAAAAGAGGAATGCCTCCCTCCAGATGTAGTATGAAAGTAGTACCTTTCCTACATGCTAGCTCAGGTTGTCCAACTCTTAGGAAAGGGAAAAATGATTATGCTACATTCCTCATCCCCATTTCTCCCAGTCTGAGCAGTGATTTGCCCCCTTCTGAATGCCATTTTTGATCACATATCCTTCCCGGTGCCTGCTTATAGGAGAAAAGACACCTAATTCAAGGCTGAGGGGTTTGGTTTGGTTTGGTTTGGTTTGGTTTGGTTTGGTTTGGTTTGGTTTGGTTTGGTTTGGTTTGGTTTGGTTTGGTTTGGTTGGTTGTTTTTATGGCAGGATCCACTCCAGGAGATCTAGCTTTCTTTAATAATGACTAACATAGAAATGAAGAAATTAAGTGGTTCCAGTGAATGGTGATAGCACCTGCAGTAGTGATAAGAGCATTTCATAAAACGGCTTTGTAAAGAATTGCTGCAACACCACCTTTAAGTACTGAAAGTAATTGATCTTTATCTTACCTAGTAAGCATATTGCCTAAAAATGTATTTACAGCTCATCCTTATTTAACAGCAGGGACTTTTCAGATTGCATACTCATCAGATAGGCACAGTGAATTTACTAGAACTCAGAAGATGCTTGGAGATACAAAGATTTCATTACTGTTACAAACCCCAAGCCCAAATGAGGTGCTGCATATTGATTTCAAGATGAGAGGTATGTGTCTGAAAATACATCTTGTCAGCTATGATTTTTGTTATACACCCATTCCACTTAAAATGTACTACAGACACCCAGGATGCGTGGAGTCTGCCTGCAAGACATACTTGTTCCCTACTCTTTTGATCTCAAGCAGATGTTACCTATTATCAGCAGAAGGCCTGTGCTGCATACTAAACAAAGTTGATAGCATTCAGTAAAAGGGCATTGGTAAAGGTATGCTTATTATTTACTGCTGTCACATTACCCTACTGTTTCATTGTGGTTTTTATTGCACAGGTTTTTCTAGGCTCAGTAAATCAGCAGGAGGTAAAGTCACACCTAGTTACTGCACCAGAGGGTTTCAGATTGCTTTGCATAAAGTGCCGTGTACATAGGGTAAGGAGTAATTTCTGGACCTAAGGAAAATAGGGGAAAAGAGGGCTTCCTGAACTACTTGCCTTCTTGGAGAGCATTTTAAAGTCATTGTCATGTTGTTTCATCTGAAAAAACAGCATACTTCCATCATCATCAACTATTCCCCCCTCTCCGCCCTGCTGAATTAATGAATAATGTGATTAGATCCATCCTGTGGGCAACTCACAAATCACTGTCCTTAATGAAGACAATCTTTATAGCTCAGGAGCTCTATGTATGGTGATGCACACATATTAGTTATTAACACTCGGTTTCTCAAAACAGATGTTTTACACATTTTCAGGGATGTGGTTTCCTGAATACAAATTAGTTGAAGTGGCAACGGAAATGGAAATTGGTGGTATTTGTAACTCAAATGAAAACATTCACATTTACCAATTGCTCTGTTTCTGGAGCTCTATTATAATGTTATCCATTCTTCTTATCTGATTACGTTCTCATTCCAGCATAGATTTCTTTTTCCCATTAAAAGTAACTTGGGCTCTAAACAGCGGAAAAATTAAACACCAATTAAAGCAATTAGAAAAACACTAATTTTGTCTGCTGAGTCTGGCTTTGCATTCCATTTAGATGCATAACTTCCATGGAGGTCAACAGGAGGTCTATGTGCAAGTGTGCATTAGGATTGAGTCATGAAAGAAAATTAGATTAAAGTTTTATAAATAACTGACTTTTTGTTTTTCCGGATGAGTTAAATAATTGAAAAAAAATAATCACAGGTCAATCTGAAGTAAATTTTCTTCACAAAGACATGGCCATTTTTTATTTTTTTTTTTTTAAGTCCAATTTTAGGTTATTTTTAGGTTAAATAAAATTGTTTGATTTGATGTGTACAGCCATGTTTGGATGCTTCTTTTTAAATCAGAAGTATTTAAATCATATTCAAATATATTTCAAAACAATCTTTCAGAGTAGTACTTGCTCCAAAAATATCATTATAAAACACTTCAGTTTATACTATGTTCTATTCAAGCCACCATTAAACTGTAATCTGTATTTTTCAGGGAATAGTAATAATAATAATAATTAAAAAAATGATAAGAAAGATAAGAAACATCTGCACAGGATGCTCCCACAGGTGTGAATGTTTGCAGCAGGTTAATTCTGGTACAGTCATTGCTTACTGCCTGCACATCATTTGTTTCAAAAACACAGTAAATAATATATATTTATTATTATATATTTTTTTTCCTCCTGCTGAAACCAGTGCCTCCTGCCTTGCTTCCTAAGCAGGCGCATTGTTTTAAGCATAACAATTTTCATTTGTCTTTAGCTGTAAGGGTTTTGTAGAATATAATAAGGTGAATGGTACTGAATAATAAGAGGATACAATGACCAATAAGCACAGTGGCTGATTTTAAATGGACCTGAGACATGAACATGACTGAAGTGAAAACCATTTAGACTGAAATGATGTGGAGATGAGCACAGCTCCATCCTTATGTTTCAGGATGTCCACTGTAATGAGGCATCAGTCACTCTGAGTACTATTTTAATACAACTTATGAGGGATAACAAGGCAAGTGAAAGCTAAACATGTAACCAGAAAAAAAAAAAAAAAAAAGTAATGCAAAGTCATACTTGTAGTATTATTGTTTTCCCACCTCTCTCACTTGCAATGTGCAGAAACACAAACTGGTGTATTGAAACTTATGCAAAACATGTATTTTGGAAAAGAGAGCAAGCAAAGTGGAGGCATATGGCAGGCTGTGCTGATGTCCCACCTGAGGAACTGGATAGGGCTGGCACACCAAAAATTAATTCTGCACTGAAGGCATGGTGTTACTTTAGGGCTAGTGATCTTCAGGGCTCAAAATGGTGGCGGTCTCCTTCGCAGACTTGAACTGTCATCTTCCTCGCATTGCACTAGGAGAATGTGTATGAACTGGCACAGCTGCTGCTTTCAGTAGGATTCTTAAAACATTTTGAAATGAGAATATCAAGAATAAACACAGAAAGTGCTCAAATCATTATAGGGTACATATTATGTTTTATTCAGAACTAGATTTTACTAAGTGTAAAAACTGGTGCTACAACTAATATCAAAGGACAATTTTTGTATTTCTCCATTAATATCTTCCCTTAGTCAGCATTGGCCTCAGATTAACTCATGGAATCATAGAAAAATTAAATTGGAGCTGGTCTACAGAGGTCATTTAGCCCACACCCCTGCTCACAAAAGTGCAAACCTCAAACTCAGAGCAGTCTGCCAGGGCCTTGCCCAGGTGAGTTTTAAGTACCTCCAGGGATGGTGTTTCCACAGTCTCTATAGGATGTACCTATATTTTATTACCTGATGTCTGTACCAGTACAACAAAAGGATGATTGATATCTTGTCTGCAGGAATGGATACGGATAGTTATGAGCTTTCCCTGCTTAGGCTCTGAGCTAGACAGACTTTAGAGCTCTTTTAAGAGGATGACTGATCAGACTAGGGCATGGGAGGGGGCAATGGCAGAGCTCTGTATTTTGACCACCATTTTGAACAAGTCAGGATGACAGGAGCTAGGAGGACCCAAGCTGAACAAAGACATTTATTGGGAATCTGGCTGACTGTTGCAGTTGCTATTTTTTTCACATTCCCCTTCTCTCTGTAACCACCCTTGTATCATGAAATTACAATCATTTTTGTAATGCAAAATCTTGCAAAGCTATATTTTTTCATTTTCTTCCCTTCCACTTTGAATGAAGCACTCTGACTCTAGTACCTAACTAATTGCTTTTGATGTTGCTGAAGTTCAAGTTACTGTATCTGGTATTCTTCATCACAGCAGCCTACACTTCCACATAATGAATACTGATGAGATTGATGCTAGAAAGTGCCTTTGGTCAAACAGCTTGCCTTGTTCTGAATTCTCAGTAGATCCAAGCAATTATATATCTGTCAGTCCAATCTTCTTTAACTTCAACATGAGTTACAATGTTCTCTAATACAATGGAGAGTTTACCCATACATTTTCCTGGAGGTTATTCTGGGGGGTGGGATTGGTGATATTACAAGCAGCTGCCAAGTCCCTTGCGAACACATACACTTGATACAGAAAACAACTGAAGTGTGCATCAGTGAATTAATATTCTTATTTACCTTTAACAGTGTTTATGATATGGAAAACAAAATAAAGTTCTGCCTCCTAGATGGAAAAGCAAACAAACAAGCCCAACAAAACCAAACAGAGATTCAAGAGTGGATGGGATGCCAGTAACATTTTAGTCTGTAATCTTTGACTCCACATGCCAGCAGTGGCAGAAAAACAGCTGAAGACTGCAGCTGGCCTAATAGATGTGTGTTACAGGTGCAATTATAAGAAACATCAGAGGATGAGGTGTTTCTCTTGTCAATGTTTGTGTGTCTCCAGAACAACGCCATGAGCTCAGACTTTGGTCTTACCTGTTTTCCCCGCAGGGCTCTTGTTTTTATACTCAGGGCTGAAATTGTGCATCTGGCCATTTCTTCATGAATATAACATGTGGATATAATCTGGAAAAGTGCATTTGAAAATTTTTCAAATACAGAAGAGATAATGAAGGAAAATTATCCCTGCAGAGATATGAGATGCTTACTGAAGAGTTATTTTCCAAATAAAACCTCTCAAAACGTGAATGAAAATTGAAAGCAATGAAGCAGCTTTTATTTTACAGAAATTACTGAAACTTTATATGTTACTCATTCTCCAGTCTTTTTACCATAGAGACCAGGTACAGACCTTTGGGTTTTCCAACAGTGTCCCAATGACATGAAAAAATTCTGTGAAGATAAAGGTATTTTGAACAAAAAAGCCCTCTGTGGACATGCAAACAGCTGTTCCTGAAGAGCTGCTAGTTCCACACGTGTTGAAGCTTGCAGCTATGCAATGCAAGAACTGGGGAATCAGCAGGTGGTAGGGCTGGCAACACCAATTCAGTGTCTGCACTACTTGTATCTCCAGATGCTGAGGTACCTGCTGGTGACGCTGCCAGACCCAGCCACTTTTCAGGAAGCTATGCACCCCAGGGTGCTGGGAGTTTGGCAAACATTCAAGCCACAGCTGTCCTTCTGTCTCCTCGGTGTCTCAGTGTGAGCATGGGATGCAGACTCGTGGGCTGTGTTACAGGGGTGACATGAGGTGCTCCTGCCAGGCTGCTCCAGTGGTCTGTGACTGGTGCCTGCCCAGCAGCCCAGGCTGTGTGGAGATTCAGTGTTACGGTATGAGAAAGCCCTTTGGTGGCATCCCAGATTAAGCATGGTTTGTTGAAAAATAAGAGAATCACAGAATGGTTGAGGTTGGCAGGGACCTCTGGAGCTTGTCTGGTCCAAACCCTGCTCTAGCAGGGACACCTAGAGCATGTTGCCCAAGGAGCACGTCTAGATGGCCTTTGAAGATCTCCAAGGAGGGAGACTCAATCTCTTGGGCAACCTGTGCCAGTGCTCCATCACCCATCCAATAAAGAAGTGCTTCCTGATGTTCAGACGGAACCTCATGTTCCAGTTTGTGCCCAATGCCTCTTGACCTGGCACTGGGCACCACAGAGAATAGTCTGATTCCATCGTCTTCTTTCCTTCACTTCAGGTATTTATAAACATCGATCCCCCTGAACCTCCTCTTCTTCACACTAAACAGTCCCAGCTGTCTCAGCCTCTGCTCACAGGAGAGGTGCTCCAGTCCCTCCATCATCTTCATGGCCCTTCAAAGAGCTTTTAATTCTTTGGAGCTTTTAGACACACAAAAAAATCTCTAATGCATGAGAAGAAGTAGGACACTTACATGCCCTTGTGCATAAAATAATTTGCCAGAGGTGAGAGAGTGAGGGAAGCAGAAAAGCTGTTGCCTAGGGAGGTGCTGTGAGGTGTGTGACCATGGGCCAGTGAAGCAACCTGCCCAGGTACTGACTTTGGTGCCCACCACACATTGCCTGTCTCCATGTCCCCCTGTGGCAGCCACACTAAGCATGGGAGGAAAAGGGACCTTGTGCCTCCTGGGGGATGGTAATCCTACTTAACTTTTTGCTGCAATATCACTCATTTATGCCCAATTCCCTGCCCTCTCTCATCAGAAGATGCTGTTCTGTCACTGCTGCCCATGAACCACTCTTTCCCACCCCCAGAGTGGTTCTTTTCCACTTTATTTCTACCTCAAACATTAGTTTGCATGTTTTTCAGGCTGCATATCATTCTGCTTCCTGCCATGCTTCTGTTCTCACTAGGTGCCTGGGTATTATTCCTCTGTCTTGGCAGGTGTTTGAAGCTTGTCCTGGTTTAATATCATCTGCAAGTCTCTGTGTTTGCTTCCATTCTCTGAATCCCGAGAAAGCCATTTGGGAAAAGGGGACCAGTAAGGATTTAATCCATTTCATCAGCCTGGCGTAGAAAAGACTTTTCTGGGAAACAAACAAACGAAAAAAAAAAAAATCTGAAGTCCTCCAATACAGTAAAAATGCTTTGCACTTATTTCTCACTCATCAGTAACTGCTGAGCCTGGACTCAAGACAGGAAAAAAAAAAAAAAAAAAAAAAAAAAAAAAAAAAAAAAAAGAACACCTACAGGCTACTGTTGCACCCTGAATTTGGGGCATGTAATCCTCTGCTGTAGCCACAGCGTGGGGCCGTTGTCCCTGGGAGCTTGTGAGGGGCTGCAGACATGAAAAGGCCATTCAGCTTGGGAAGCAGCTGGGCTGCAGTTCGCACTGTTTCCTCAGATAACTGTGAGAGATGCAGCAAAAACAGTCCCATCAAGGAGAATGTAAGGTGTATGGGACCTTCCCATGCAGATATGTTTCCCAGCAATCTCACTGAAAAGAAGACTAAAGGAAAAAAGCTCAAGTACAGCAGAACACAATGATGCTCCACAGGGATTCAGCCTCACCAGAGTCCCACAGGGCCAGATAGCAAAAGAAGAGGGCAAACAAACTGCATGGAAGGAGAGTAAGAGTCATTTCCAAGTCAAAAGGTAGGAAAAACCAGGCAAGAATTGAAGCTTACAGAGAAAATTCTTTCAGGTGAGCTGGCACACACAGAAGGGCTGAAATGAGAAAATTTATTCAATGGAATAAACTCTCTACACAGCTGCAGAGCTGCTAAGTGAAGTGTGTGACACTGTATCAAGAAGAGGATCAGAAAAATCTGTTAAAAGTGAGGAAAGGTAAATGTCACGGGTTAACCTGGCTGTGGGATCAGGGTGGCCAGCAGTGTAAGAAAGTCTAATCTTAGAAACAGAGGCTACCATGGGCTCCAACAGGTACTTTTGGATTAAATATGGCTAAACAGAACATCTATGTCAAACTAAAGTAATTTTTTTTTTCCTCCTGTGTGATTGAGAAACTCATTCCTTATCCATGCTTTACTGTTATTTTTCTTTCTACAAATTTCCAAGTATGCATTGCAACTATCTGAAGCAATGCAGTCTCTTAGCTGAGAGCTAATAGCACAGTCACATTCAGAGAGCTTAGTAAAAACCAAAACAAAAACCCACTGTAACAGCAAAACAAAACCAAAAAGGCAAAAATTGCCTGTGAGCCCTCTCCACGAAAAGGCAGTGGAAAAGATGGAAAAGTGTATGACTGCAGGCAGGAGGAAGAGCAGAACAACCCTTTAATTACAAAGTATTGAACTAATCATCCCCAGTAAAGATGTTCACTCAGCTCCTGAGATGGGAAAACACACCAGAGGAGGCAGCGAGTTAGAAGCCACTGAGGTTTTTGCACTGACAGTGGGAGAATCACAGCATGGTTGGGGGACTTCTAGGGACCACTAGAGACCCCTCTGCTCAAAGCAGGGTCAGCTGCAGTAGGCTACCCAGGCCCATACTTAAACATGTGGGTAAGAGCTATCTGGGGCCATCTCCTCTTCAGGCGAACAGCC
Organism: Aythya fuligula; assembly: GCF_009819795.1. Classification (NCBI taxonomy): domain Eukaryota; kingdom Metazoa; phylum Chordata; class Aves; order Anseriformes; family Anatidae; genus Aythya; species Aythya fuligula. The sequence continues at coordinate 181,774,464 of NC_045559.1, forward strand.
CTGGCTCTCTCAGCCTCCTGAGGTGAGAGGTGCTCCAATCGTTTAATCAGCCTCACGGCCCTTCGGTGGATTTTCACCAGTATGTCCCCACCCCTCTTATACTGGGAAGCACAAAACTGCACCCAGCACTCCAGGTACATCTCAGAGTGCTCCTCATAATGAAGCCTCCTATGCACCAACATTGCATTGACAGCCCATGGCCAATTTGAGGTCCACCAGAACCAGCAGATCCTTCTCTGAAGGGCTGTTTTCCAGTTGGTCAGCCCCCAGCATGTACTGGTGCATGGGGTTGTTCCTCCCCTAAGCAAAATTTCACATTTTCTTTTGCTGAACTTCATGAGATTCCTCCCTGCCCACTCCTCCAAGTGTGTTCGTGTGTCAGTGACAGAAAGAAGGAGACAGAGAAAACACAGAATTTTGATAAAAATGAATAATCTAATCTGTTCTTCAATTTACCATCATGGAAAATCCCTGCAACTAGCTCAAGTGAACTCAAGGTCAGGTTCTCTTTTTTTTTAACCTTTCCTTTTTTTTTTTTTTTTTTTCTTTTTTTTTTCTTGAAGGCCAAGTGCTTAGCAATCCTCAAAATGACATGGTGCTTTTTGCCTGTGGCTTTTCCTGATGCTGTTCTATTGGATCCAACTTGTTTTTACTCAAATCTGTCCTGAGAAGAACAGGTGCAACTCAGCTGAAAACATGATGACTCTATATAGTCCCATATGTCACTGCAGAGTGGAAAAAAAAAGCTAATAGCATCTAATAAACTACAAAGCAAAATCAAATGTGTGTTTTCAGTTACCTCTTCTACTTTGTGCAAACTGAAAAAATAATTTTTGCTCTTGTGGAGTTTGATAATAGTTCATTGAACAAAGCCAATGGATGTTCAACAGTCTGTATTTAATATGAAATGTCTGTACATCCATAAACATAAACTAGTAAAAAGAAACATATCACTGGTAATAAAAAACTCTGTCAGACTGTGGTCTCATCTCTGGGTTTGATTAAATTCCTGCATTTGCAGCAAAGGAAGCAACAAGTTTACGACTTTGTAGGTAAGAGAATATAGTGGAATGGCTGCTCTGTCTTGATTTAAAGTTCATTTATTTTTATCTACAAGTCAACACAAAAATACATTCTGTTACAGATTTGGGATTTTGAACAGCATTTAGAAACAAAAAATCTTTCCCGATGACTTTCCAATAGTAAACTCTTTTCCCCATCAATTACAGTGAAAAGCGACTTACAAGGAATATTTGGCCAGATGAATAAAATATTCAAGAGACTAAATATATTCATAAGAACAGTTTGGCTCAGAGATTCTTTGGGCTTAATTCCTCTGCTAGTCAGCAAGTTCTTTGACCTTTGTAAGGTGCTAATCAACACCATAATTGATTACCACTTACCATGCTGTAGGTTCACTTTGAAAAATTGAAAACAGCAACTCCAACATCATCTGTATGTTGTTTGGCATGGAGCAGCTGTGTTTTTAATGATTATATTCACACTGGAGTTTCCAATTTCCTCTTTCAAAGACTGCATAGTTAATGACAGAACGTGCCTTGTTAATGACCCAGAGCTAGATGTGTTCTTGCACCAGGAACAGATACAGCAGGGACATTTCCACACCCTTCCTCTTGTCTCCTGACTTGGACACTGCCATTATAGGTGACTATGCAGGGGCTTGAGGCAGGACTGGGCTGTGCTCATGTGTTGCAATAAGGACTACAAGAAATAACATGGCATACTATAGAGCTGCAATCCTCATAGATCACTTTTGGCATTTCAAGTCTTTCTTCTTTTTGTTTTTTTCTTCATTTTTTGACCATTTGGTTTGATTTAATTCACAGCTGACCACAGGATCCTGTGCACAATACTGCTAGTTATCTATTACACACCTCCTTAGTGTCAAAGCACAGGTCTGGCTGGCAACTATGCACATCCTTGTGTCCACACCAGTGTGCGTTCATGAAATTACAAGGCAAAATCTGTCCCAGTAAGTCTTCACCACACAAGTAATATCTGTCCCTGCTGGCTCTGCATAAATGAGTACGAACATCTTGTGCCTAAAGAAAGGATAGTCACAGGTGCTATTCAGCTAGCGGTGATGGTCACAGTAAGTGGATCTAAAAGAAAGTATCAGTTTGTACTGGTACCCGTCATGAATACGCTGCGTGATCAGCAAAGGATGGAAAGGAGTTGTGCAATATTTGTGATTCAGCAGCAAAAGCTGCCCCCCAGAGGAACAAGTCATTAGGCAAATTATATGCAGTTGTGGTCCAAAAATATCTTTACACATTCAGCAGTGAGCAGTTATTGTAGTCGCTTTACTAAATTAACCAAAGATTTCAGCAATTCAAAAACTGAAATACAGACACTTTATACAGAAAGATTTAAGTACAAATAAACCAAAGTAACATTCTTCAGGAAAAGGGTTTTAGTTGTGTTTCATAAACACCAATAAATACTGAAAAAAACAAGGAAATTACAAAAGAAGCAATAGCAACAACTTTAAATTGTCCCAAGGACTATATTTATAATTAAAGCTAATTTTTGATACTTTTGCAATGGGGATTTAATCCAGAAATTCTTATTTAATTAAAAATTAAAAACAAACAAACAAAAAACCCAACATTCAGAGTATTACTGATATAAAACAAGGAAAGGAGTCACAACTAGAGCAGAAAAATGACACATCTGGTTAGAACCATATTACAATTTGGCAGGAATACTAATGTACATTGTGTATGTGTGAGAAAAAGACAGCATCACAGTTACAGACATGAAACAATGATTAAGAGTCATTATCCAAAATGAAAAGCAACATTAGTAAAAGGGAAAATGAAGACTAGAAAAGGAAAGAAAGAAAAATAAGGAAACTTTAAAAGCCACCTCTTCATCATAGTCTTCTAAGGCAAATGTTGCATGCACTACCTCCCCGAGAAACTAGACAAAGCTTTCCCATTCCCCACATATTCCACTTCATTTAGTTTCAGGAAGAAAGGTTTGAAAGAGCAGACCGCTGGGAAGAAATACTACAGACTTCTAAATTAGTGAAAGAACTTCCAGCTTCACTGTTATATTCTGGGTAAGAGGAACTGGAAGAAATTATATTTTTCAGCCTCTGAAGTGCAATGATTAATAGCAAAAGGAGAAATGCTAGGAGACTAAGGAATATAGAAACATAGACATAGACGTTAGATAAACGGCCAGGTGATGAATCCACAGAAGTTGAAAGGGATGTGGGGTATAACTCCAGAAAAGTCCCATTTTCCATGTTTCCTACAAATCCAGATGAGGGGTCGGGTTCAGACATCTCGGGGTTTGCGTTTTAAAAATCACCACAGATCTTGGATTCGAAGGCAGTTTTAGCAGCATAACAGAGGGCTTATTTTAGATGAACATTTTCCCATCACAATGAAGAGATAACAAGTCAGCCAGTGATCAGATTTATCCTTTACTGATCAAACCCAAGAAAGTGGAAGATTGTATCCTTCAGAACTGTGAGGAAAAAGAAAAAGGGGGAAAAAAAAAAAAAGAAAAAAAAAAGGAAAGATTAATTTACTAGCAGATAATGTGATTTAATGTGTACCTGAGACAATCCAGTTCTTAAGAGTTATTAGTCCTTAGCAGTGAGGTGCAATTCTTAAGGCATTAGCTAACTTCTGTCTTTACATCTCTGTATGCCAAAATGCAGTGATAAGAGAAATCCCACCCATCAACAAATTAAAATTGATCCTTTCCCAACAGGAACTCTTTAACTGAGGAACAGCCCAATCAAAATAGCTTTGTACTTTATGTGGGATAGACGTGTTAGAACCCAAATTTGTTTTGTGGATAAAAGCTAATCAAGGAATGAAAAATCCCTCTCAAATCATCAGCTTTTTAACCTAGAGGAAGGCTGTTCAATGCCATGATGGATTCCACAACAGAATCCACTACCATTACCCACTTATTCCCTGTTGTCTTGCCTGAGGTGACCACAGTGAGAAAATCTGCCAGACCTGGCTTCTTACTATAGATTTACGAAATGGATCAAATGGTTTCGAAGATCAAAATGCATCTTGCTTTCATGCTGCCAGGGTGATCTCAATGGCAGACACGTTTCAGTGAAGTGTTGCAGCTTTTGACACCTACGAGCAAATTCCCGAGGAAACAGGCAGCCCTGGCAGCCCAGCAAACATGAGGGGTCTGTCTAAGAGCAGCAAAGCTTTGCCTTCAGCCTCTTTGTGTTGAAACCCGGAAGCTCTGGTGCTGGCAAAGGTCAGACTAGAACAGGAGGAGCACATCAGGCTGAGCTGCTTTTTTTTTTTTTTTTTTTTTTTTTTTTTTTTTTAAACCAATGTTGTCAATCCCCAAGTGCTGTCTGGAAGAGTGAGAGGAAACTTAGTGGTAAAGAATTGCTTGTAAAAAGCCTACATGCTGTAGCTGAATTATACACAGAAACCCATTGCCTTTGTTTTGATACAAAATAGATAATGCAAGGTGTAAGTGGGGAGCAAACAAAGCTCATTTTCTGGATATGATTATCCTTATGCAACCTTTCTATCCACCCATCTGTGGCCAACCTTTCAGTGCAGATACTTGGCACAGCAAGGAAAGGTGCCCAGATTTATTCTGCACTAAGACAATATCCATACAGTCCTAAGTTCCCAGCATCTCAACCTTGCTTTAGGCCTGGCTCAATAGAGTTATCTCTAACTCCCAGCTAGAGGTTTTGAGGAAAATCCCACCGGTTTTCATGGCAACATAGATAGCAAACTGTCAGCAACAGTAAGAAGGACAGAATAGGACCCTTAAAGTATTGTGGTAGTCTGTGGTCTCCTTCTGTGTGTCACACAACTGCTGAAGTCTTTCCATGGAAGCATCCCAACATTATTCTATGCAATGTTCTGCCTTCTAATTTCTCCTGTAACCATATTACTTCTGTTAACTTGATAAAGTTCCTCTTTCTTCAAGAGGGTGACAATTTTTAACACTTTCTTTGAGCACAAACCCCTCAGTCTAAACTAAAAATCCTCAGGAAGGATTAGATACTTTTCTGCTGGTGCTGTTTCTTCTCAAGAAGCCTTGGAGATACCTGCTGAAAATGCTTTGCAGCCACTTAAGTTATTTGCCCAGGTACTCACTGTACTTCCATGCTGTAAATTAAATTTAGGAGGTTATACTATAGGACGTAAAAAGCCATAAGAGCCCTGAGTGAACAAAGACTACGTAAAGGAGTAGGTAGAATCTAATCCTGTATTTTAAAGTTTTAAAATTTTAAATTTATTTTCTATACCTCAGAATGACATCTAAACCACTGCATAAAACAGGTCAAGACTATTCTTTGGTGTCACAGACAAGTTGCATGGCACACTGCATGAAGACATCTGAACTCCCTTTTATGCCCATGAACAGGATGGCCAAGTTGCAGCTGCCTTTGGGGATGAATGATGACAGTCCTAACCCCACATATGTCCAGGCATGGCTTGGAGAGGAGTAGCTGGCCAAAACCATGCCAGGAAGTGTGCTAGTAATTCAACAGGAGAGATGATGACAGGCCTATGGCCCAGATTAATTTACTAGTATATTCACATCCATAATGCTCTGATGGATAAAAGGTTACATTCCAGATGTTGTTTTATTGCAGAGCTTCTGGTAGTCTTAATCAAGCATCCCAACAGCCTACAAGATACGCAGGAGTGCAAAAGTGCATCTGCAAACGCCAGATAAAATATTCATACCCTTGTGGTATACAACTCATACAAATACATAAAATATATTTAAGGAAACCGTTTTTATAACACTAATAGTATTTACCCCAACAAGAAACAGTATTTATTGTACCTTGTGAAATGAATCATAATACACTGAACAGAGAGATCCTTATGAGATTATACTCCTTTTGAACTATCTTTAATTCAGTGATCCAAAATTAACTAATGGTACAATACATGTTCATTTCATGTTCTGGAAGTAGTTAAGTGTCTTAAAGCTAATTTATCCTTTTTAAGAGATAAGCTTTGAAATAGAAGATGTTTATCCTTGATTACTCGTCGTAATGAAAAGCAGATCCATTAATAATTGAATTTCTCTATAATAACTTAAGGAATTAATTCACATAAATTCTTTAATATGGCAGAAGTTAAAAGCCTTTAAATTCTTCACAAATTTGAAATCTGCTCTGTTCTACTTTTATCATTAATGGTTTTGGCCCTGGTACAAGGAAGAGCTTCAGCATAGGACTTCCTTTGAAGTGAGCAGAAAATTTATGGTCTTAAATAGGAAGCTTACAGTTAAGCAGAGATGTGAGTGCCTTGCTAGATCAGAGCCTTTATAGGTTTTACAATGTCAATTGGGCTATTTTTAACTGAATATTTTGTGGTGAGATCAGAGGCTCTGTAAACTCTGACTCCAAATGACTATGGTCCAGATCCTCGTTGTCTCATTTACACTGCATAGGGATGTGATATGTAACTGTATCTCATTGTAAAATATAGCTTCAGCTAAAGTGACTCTTCAGGTGATATTTTAGGAAGAAAAAAATTGTAGTTTATTGTTTTAATTACACATTTAAAAAAAATAAAGACCTGAAACATAGAGTCCTGCTCAGCCTAAAAAGATTTTTACAAACCATCTGTACCCTGTTGAAGTAAGTTAACAGCAACATCCTATAGAAGTGTGAACATATGAGCTCATAACATCTGCAGAGCATTCATAGGATAGGTACAAAATGTGTACAGAAATAAAATGGGTCCAATCCTGATCCCTGATGAAGTTCCCTGGTGCTATCTCAGCACTGCAAAAAAAAAGGCTGGAGATCAGCCAGGGTGGCTCAGCTGCCAACTGCTGGGCCATGAGGGACAGGGGTGCAAGAGTAGTTTGGACTGAAACGTGGATGAACCTCTGCCACGAGGCACATCAAACCTCCCAGCCTTAAAGAGCAGCTTTATTCAGTGCACTACAGCTATAAGGTCCCTGCTTCTTCCAAGACAAGAAGATAAGTTGTGCAACCATTTATCTCTCTCCTGGGGCCTAATCCTCCCAGAGGAAGAGTCCCCAGAGAAGCCAGATGTTGGCTTCATCTTCTTCCTTGGTAAGAGGTTTTGTGCATTTCTGAAAGCTAAATAGAACAATGTCAAGGCCAAAGCTGGTCCCAGAAAAAAAGATTAGGAAGTTTATTACTGACTTCAAAGTATAATGAGAAAATTGACTCAATATTTGTGATGTAGCTGGATCCAGATGACCTTCTCAGAGGCACCTATGTCATCCCAGGACAGGGACATGCAGCTTGAGGAGGCTTCATGAGTCATCAAGCCCTACCTGACTGCTGTCCCAGGCCATACTCTGTCTTTCCAACTCTGGCTAAGTTTTTGCCCCGCTGCTACTCCACTGTTACACAGCCTTGCTGCTCCGACAAATTGCTGATACAGATTCACTCATTTTAGCAAAACTACTCCCTGCATCAAGAAGGCACAGACTCCACCTCCACTCTCTGCTAGTTTTAGATATAAAAGAGAAGAAAACCTTATTCTGTTACTTCAAGTCTCCAAATATGAGTGCCAGCACACAAGGAAAGGCTTCACTAGATACATGGAGCCATTTATAAATGCTCACTTTTCATATTGAACTATTATGCAAGTATTATCCTGCAGTTTCACATTGTTTATCCATTCATGTCCTCTGTCCTCATTCATGTCCACTTTCCATAGGTGATACCCACTCCTATTCCAAGGGCAGGGCTACCTGACAGATACTGCACACAGCCTCAGTTGCAGTTTTTCATCTTTTCTTCTCTCCATAGTAAGGGGGAGACAGGCAAAATGACCTTTACCAAAAGTAATGCAAACTGGGAGGTGAGGATTAAGTAAGTTGTCACCACGTAAGAGCTAAATCCCTGCTGATGTGAAGCATCGTGTCTGGGTAGCTGCGCCAAAACTATCAACTGTTTGCACCTTTGATGGCACCTGTCATAAAACTTATTTCTTCAGAACACTGCAGAGTGGTCAAGGGGAGAGACCTTGCTAATTAGCATATGCCCTGAGCGCCAAATTATATGTAACACATGCAATTTAATCTTGAGCATCACTGAGACATCGGTCGTCATCACCCTCTTCAGTCTCAGGTGAATTTCAAACAGGGCTGCAGCACTCTCCCAAGATGGCATGGAGTAAACAGAGAGCTTTTGCATAGCCTCAGGATCATAAATCCTTTACCATCCAGTTGCCTGTATTATATTTCTCTACATATCTTGATGCAACAACTCTATTTCTCCAGACACAATGAAATATAATTTAATGGTGCATACTCCCTAACACCAAGGCCCTAGAACTTGAAGAACAGGAGGTCTTTCTCAACTTAAATGATTCTACGATTCTATGATTTTATTTGGAGTTTATCAGCCATAGGTAAAAGCTTTGTTTTCTTGGTTCTTCCTGGCTTTCTGTGACTACAGGCTGTGAAATACCTTGGCTGTTTCAGAGGCTTCAAAGTGCTTAAGCAGAGAGACAAACAGATATCAAAGAAAAGCAGTGTTTTTATGCTTGATAAACTAAGATTTTTGTCCTGATCTTCCATCAGCTCTTCCTTTGCAGGTAGAAGGTATCCTAAAAAGTCCTTTTCTTATTGTAAACAACTCCTAACTGTGGAGGGCTTAATTTGCTTTTACAACAGTTGCAACAGTGAGCTCCCTTTTCCCTTCAGACATCAATAAGGGACACATCAGCTTTCCTTTCCTAAAAGCTTAAAACCCTTTTGGCTGATTTCAGCCCAATGTATACAGAGAGGCAGAGGATGAAAGCAACATAAAAATTAGATATCTACAATCTTCTTTAAAGCAGATGGTTCTGGGGAGAGCAGGGAGTTGCTCAATGACCCAACAAGGGACTGGTGAAGCTCACCCATGGGCATCTGCCCAAGGAGCCTTGGGACACCAGGCTTCATTCCCCCTGTGTGCAGTGTCCTCCTGTGGATCCATTTCTCCAGCTTGCACACACGTGTGTCCCAAGGGACACAGAAGTGTGGGTGGAAGAAGCACAGCCCCACCACTGATCTCACGTGGGAGGCAGGGGGAAGCATGGAGGGAGTCAGGGATGCGGCTGCTCCTTGCACTGCTCACAAGTCCTCCAAGGAGCCTCGTACAGATGCTGGGTAACACAAGGGACAGAAACAAATCTTCCTGTTCGCATTCCTTTCTGCTTTCTTTTAGAAGCCAAAAACCAGTACTGGACATCTTCATGTATAAATAGCACAGTAACGACCCATGGGGACACACTTTGGGTGGTCTTTGTGGAACAACACGCCCACAAAGGATGACCTGGGACAATCCCCTTGATGGTGATCTGGTGGCTAGCAAAAGGCACTGGAATTACTGACTGGCAATCTCGCTAGGAAATGGCTAGGAAAGAGAGATTGGTTGTAAGATGGTACTCTGGCTCTGAGCAGCAATTACTTGCTCTGTATTAGGCAGACAGTTCTTTGTTTTGAATAGGAGAGGGGAGGCAGAAGACTTTCATTAAAGATGACACTGATTATCTCGATTAAAGGACTCATGAGTGTGTTCTCTGCTCTCTTTTGCCCTTTTGGAAAGTTGGAGCAAGGAGTGAACAGATAATGATATCATCCCCTTGTGACCTGAAAAAACACACCATCTCCTTTGTTCAGCGTTAGAGCAGATAGAGCAGGATAATAACTGTGCAGACTCCCAGAAGAGAGCCCAGACGATGCCAGTTAAAACCTCCTGATGTTTAAAGGTGTCCCCATTCCCAGTCCTGTTATCATGTTGTTATCACTACTTCCAAAAGCTGGCAGCAAGTTTTCACTAGATCTGTTACAAAGATTAAGATTTCTCATGACCTTTGCTTATTTGATCTATGTATGAAGGCCAGCAAGCTTCTGGTTTAATTTTCTCATCTTCCTCCCCAACACCTTTGTTTTATGCATTTGTTTCTTTAGTATATAGGACTGAACCACCACATTTTGTCTATCCAACTAATACGCAACACAAAACATTTATTGCCATTAAAATACTTTTACATGCTCATACCAAAAGACCAAATTAACTTTACATACAGGGAACCCTCCAGCCAGTTTGCTCTAGACTTGAAAAATGTAGCATTTTGCAACTGAATCAGACAATAGTTCTAGGTAGAAGAGGAGTTAGCAGTATTTTACTCAGTTGAAAATGTAGAACGATTCAGTAGGAAAGGCAAACAATGACTGCTCACTTGGCAAGAATATGATCCTTAATGCTTCTTATTCTTGCATAAATGCCTTTGGCAACTGAAAGACCACAAGTAAATAGGGTGCTGTTTCTTCATGTCCCCAGACCCCTCCAGGAGCAGTGAATTCCTTTGCCACTCTCCCTGGGAAGCAGGATCGGTCACCTACTGACTCAATAAAATGTGCACACAAGGAAAAGGAAAAACTATTTCCTGCCACAAGCAAGGTCTTCCCTTTAATTTTTGATCTAATTTCATCTTTTATTATGATCTAATATGATTTAAATGTATGATTTTTAAAATCTAAGAAGACAAGAGCCCAGATGGCTTGGTTGCAGGTTAAAATCAAGTTATATTTTGTTTGGGGTTTTGTGTGGGGCTGGGAAAAGGAAACTCTTGGAGACATAAGGATACTTAATTCATTCAAATAGGCTCAAATGCCTTTATCATTTACATTTCCCATGGATCTGCACCCTATGCAGTTATTTATATCAATGTAAAGCAAAGACATCATGACTTGGGACCAGACCCAGAACTTCTACCCCTTCAGTCACTGCCAGATGAGTCTGCTTCTATAAAGTATAAGAAAACAAGCAAGGACAAGGAATAAAATACTTACAAGCAGGATGATATAGGGATGTAGGACAAATGTCCAATGTGCAGGATGTGGATGGTTATCACGCCCAAATCTAAAGGGACTGCATGCTGAGAAGAGTGCCTATAAAAAAGCAATCAAAGCTGAAGAGTTTAGTAATAAATGCATTAATTACCTCCCCCCCCACCCCCCCCACACACATAAAACAAACAAACAAACAAACAAACAGGGATGAAAAGTGGCAGAAATTTCAGGGCAAAACAAGGAGAATGGAGTCCTGGCATGTTTTTCATTTCTGGTAGCCACATCCTTCTGCTGTCCAGCTACAGCACTGCATGTATAATAAATAAATAATAATAAAAAAAAAACAACAAACATGCTTCTCTCTTGATCTCCTCTTTACAGATATGTCTGGATAACACCCTGCCCCTCTTCTTTTGCAAAGTACTCCTGCACCAGGACAGCCTGCTGTCACCTGGTGATGCTTTAAGCGCTGAAGCTGCACATCTCCTTTCCAGTTCACTTCACGTCATCACCTAAAGGCTTCTGCCAGGAATCAGGTCTTTCTGGATTACACACCATTATTTATTTATACTCTTTATTTCAGACAAACTGCAGTTTAAATTCACTTACCTGAAACACGCCATCTGAATATTGTATGTGCACAAGCACAGATAGCAGATTTTTGCATGCTAAATTCACTCAATACTTAAAATTAAAACCTGGCCCCTGAACTGTCTTTAATAAAGCAAACTAAATTGATTTTATGTTTGAAGAAACAATCCCAGACAACACAGATTAAGGCAAAAGTATGGCCACTTTCAAGACGATCCTCTCCTCCAGGAAAGAAAAGACGCTCACACAGTCATTATCCGTCTCAAAGCGCTACCCTTTCAGCACATTTGGTTTGAACTGCATTAGAGAAGCAGATCTCTGGGGATGAATGTTAATGCATTGTTATGTTGCTTTCATCCCTTCCATCACTGAATCACTTATGGTGTAAGCCAGTCCAAGTTCAATAAAGAAAATTATCTAGTGCAGCTGTTAAAAGTCAGCATCGTTGAAATGCAAATGTTTTGATAACATTGCACTTGATAACATTGACTGTGTTATGATGTTCCACCCAAGGAGAGGCAGACAGCTTCCTGACCACCTCCCAGCCTGGGAGGAGAGGTGTGTGGCTGCAGGTAAACCCTCAGGTCAGCTTCCCCAGAGATAGACCCAGCTGGTGCTTGGACATGAGGGCAGTGCACCCCAGAACCTGCTTAGGAGCATGTTGGCTCCAGCAGGTGCTGCTACTGCCATGGAGAGCGGTTTGTAGCCCCCGTAAACCTTTTCTCGGGCAAATATGCCTCATGTAATAAAGAGCTCAATCCCATGCCCCGCAATTTCATCTGCTCATAGCAGAGATCCTTTCCCTTCCCTTTGTTTCTTTCAGAATGGATGTCTTGGGGAAGGAGGCTCAAACCTCTGCAGCAGAGACTTTATCTTTGAACATGACAAATATAAATGATTTTGCTTCTTTTCCATCTCTCCTTTGTCTCTGCAGGATCTTCTTTAGCACATCTCTCCCGACATGCACCGAGCACTGCTCTTGCCCATCCAGCCCTTCATGCAACACAATGCCCCAGTCCCCAGCAAGGGGAAGGGCCTGGGAAATCTTGAGCTGATTGAACATGCCAGAGATTCAGCGTGAAACACAATGCATCCTCAAGGCTTTTTAAATGTCTGTATTCATATTCAAATGGATAGCATACACAGTGAGACAGCGAGGTCTGAGCTTTTAATTACCTCAAAAGAACACAGAAATATTTGGACCAGAAGACCAAGAACTGAAACTACAGGATCTCCTTTGGTTTATGTAGTCTTTCATCCTTCTTGCACCAGTCTAACACCCTTCCCAGCTACTTTGAGGGTCTCAGTTACAGCAGTAGCCCCCAGCTGAGGCCCATGCTGACCATGTTCTGACACAGCAGGACTAGGCCTGACCACATCTGCCTCTCCCACTGCCAACAAGACACACAGGGAGCAGGGACCTAGCTGTTCCCCATGCCGCTCAGGATGTGAATGTGGCAAGGAGTCTCATCACTGTACATCTGGGAGATGGGGCCCTCCATGTTTCTGCTTCCCATGGGAACATGAGTATGAATCTCACCCAGTGGACATGCAGTCACTGGGGAAATCAGTCTGCTGCCTATGTTAGTTTGCTGAAAATATGTATTTCCCACTTTTGTTGAAAACTTCCTGTGGGAAAAAAAAAAAAAAAAAGAGATAACTGGAAAAAAAAAAAAAAATCCAAAATCCCATTCTCAGACTGGTTTACCACAGCGAGTACTCATATTTAATGTCTCAGTTCCCAGTCCCAGCTTATTCCCTTCCATCCCACTCTGAGCAACTTTTGTCCCTGTTGGTCACCTTCAGACAAATTCAACCCCAAGCAGAAACCTCAAAGGCATTTGAGCTCCTAAGGTTTAGTGACAACAGATGATCAGGAAGAGGAAACACTAAGGTTCAAACAGCCATTTGGTTCCCCCGATGGCTTTAGATCTCTCTAATTGACTTCTGCAGGCAAACACAGGGACCCAGATGTCACTGCCAAAGCAACAAACCCCTCCATGGGTACCTGTGGAGGCAGCAGGCTGGCAAGGGGAGACCGTGCAGAGAGAAAAAATGATGGGATTGGGATTCCCTAATTTCTGCATTTATGGAGTGACTTCTTGTTCAATCTCTTACAAACACAAATTCAAAACTTTCATTTGAAAATTTAGTGTGGGGTGGGATGACTGCACAGTTTTACATCGCAAAATGAAGGAAGACAAACCCACAATTTTCATTTAAAGCACACTTCCCTCAGTGGAAGGAGTACGTGAAAATATTGCAGCTGCTCCTGGCCTTTCTTCCCTTTCATTGCTGCATTACCCTGTTCCCGATGCCCCTTCTTGCAGATCCTCTGTTCTGCGGAGGATCCCACCAGCACTGATGAGCCTCTCTAGACAAGAAGCCACCCAGCATGTGTGTGTGGATGCAATTACCTCAGAGCAAACAGAAATTAATTAAGCTTTGCTAGCTTGTGCCTGATTCTTAACAGCAGCTCCCGATCACCACCTTTTGTATCCGATACAAGGATTCAAGGGAACTGGTACTGGGCTCCACACCTCTGGCCAAAGGGCCGGAGGGCAGCTGGCTCTCCCTGAACCTCTGTGGACTTCTCCTGGGGCAGTGTTCCAGCTCCTACGCATCGTTTACTCAGAGTAAAACCTGCCAGATAAAATATCAAGCCCCGGGGCAAGCAGTCATGATTATCAGGGCTTGCTTTCATTCTCCATTGCGTTCACCTGTGAAGCTGACAACTTGCAGGGCTCAGATCCGCTGGTTTGCATTCCTCCAGGGAAAACAGAGGGAGAAAAAAAAACTCAGGAAGATCAAGCACCATCCCCTTCACCTACCAAGAAAGGGCTAAATGTGGGTAAATCTGGAAGTGAATGGATCTCAGGTCTCTATTAACCCCAGCGGTGCCGCAGCACAGCATCCTGCCTGATGCCGGAGGAGGTGCTGGGAGCCCCATCCCTGGTGCTCCACAGGGGCCACATTTACCCCTGCGGTCACATCGTTCCAGCACATCTTAGGAGCCCTGCAGGCTTCTCCAAGGAGCTCTGATGAACACGAAGTGGCTACTGAGCTACAGTACGTTATGATGCAGGAAGTGGAATCCAGAGTAGAAGAGAACATGTTTTTACAGTAAAATTCAGGTTACACCCTGTCTCCCATATATTTTATAAAAACAGAGTACATGGTCCACATCAAGACCTAAAATGTCAATCAGACTTCGTTTAAATCTCCTTAGAAATCCTGGCACAATATAAAGCTAGGACAGGAACTGTACAGTGTATTCACCAGAAACCTTTGTTAATGCATCATTTTATTTCAGAAATTTTTCTCCTCCAAAAAACAGATACAGTACGAACAATGTACTGAGGCTGAGAATTCAAATGCCAGGTGAATTTCAGGCACAGATGTACTATCACAGGACCTCTGATTGCTGTAACTCTGCTTTCCAGCTCAGGTACCTGCTTTACCAAGAGGTGTAAGGGGTGAACCTTTCCTTTTGATTCTCTGCGTATAACCAAAAATATTTCCATTCTTATTCTACCAACGCAGGCTGCATTGCCTCCCTTGACAAAGAGACTGTGGCATTACCATATCTACAGGTGTGTGCTTCACATGCATATATTTTCACTGCTTGCACAGGGGTGTGCAGTAACTTACACAAGCACACAACGCTGCTGTGAACCACGCTGTGATGTGTAAGCATAAGGGGGCAGGGTTGCACCTGAAATGTCAGAAAGAGCAAGCAAAGATAGCTAGCACTAATCACAGACCACAGAAGGGCAGCTTCTGCTGGTGGTAGATAGAGTTATCTGTGCAACACTGCCTCTCAAGTGTCCTGGCCTTAGAGGACACTGTTGTGCTCACATCCAGCCCCAGACTAATTCCAGTGACTGGGATGTGCAGCAGTGCAGGTGAGGGCTTGTCTCAGCATCTCACCAGGCAGCTGCTGAAGGCATCACAGCAAAAGCAAACGTGTTGGGACATACCAAGGAAATTAATGAAATGATGGACAAGGCACCCATACGAAGCTACAGACAAGCAAAAGGCAAAGCTCAGGGAAATACAAAGATGATAGCTTGACGGAGGTGGATGCTGAGAGCATGGGCTGACCAAATCCCAGGGGTTTTGTCCTGAAAAAGCAGGAGAGGTGAGATGCCATGTATGGGGGGACTAGCCAGGATGCTTGAAAGTGAAGCCTGCAGCTGGCATGTCCAATGTGGTGGAGATGGGGCAAAAACAGGACTGGGCAGAAGGGGAGACACAGCCAAAGCGGCAGACACGGAGGTGGCTTTTTGCAGCAGTGCTGTGGATGGACCGAGCCGTAACAGGATTTCCTCCGTGCCAACCAGGAAAAGGAGGCAACTGCAGTCGCAAAGACACAAGGGGAGGAGTGCTTGCAAGAGATTGTTACAGGGAGAGATGTAAATGTCATGACTTTTTAATATTTAAATTCCAAGTCTCAAAACCTATCAGAAACATCGTATTTTTCAGTAACTTCTCGATGTGCTCTGTGGTTGAGCTAATTCCTCTTCTGCTTCTACGTAGACGGGGCGCCAGGAGGAAAACTGCGCTGCTTCCTGCCTTTGATGGGGAATTTGCAGAATACAATTTATAACTTGCACTGCACCACTAAGACCCAATTACGAACCAAGACATTTGGCAGACACAAGCTACCCGGGTCAGCCTGTTACGTCTGAAAAGGTTAACGAAATGCAAAAGGCAATAACTTCCTAAGCCAAATATATCCACACACGTGCACTCACCAACTTGGTGATGGTACTGGAGCAGACTTGGGTGCTGAAACAGCCCCGGACCCCTTCCCCACCAGCTCAAGGTCCTACAGCATCTCTGCGGCTGCCAGCGATGCACAGCAAGCAGCAGGCTGCAGGCAGGCAAGCCTGCATGCCAGAGCAGGCAGAGGAAAGCCTGGGAAACATGAAGGAGGCGGGCATGACATGCTGCTTCTTCCCTCACCTTAGGTGATGTGCATGGCCAAAGTCTGAGGGAAAGGTGGGGAAGGAAGGCAGCCGGTACCCAGCTACAAGCAGCAGCACCCATCCCTGATGGGGACAAGCCTTTGTAGGCATTATGGCAGAGAGAAGGACACCAGGGCTTTCAGGTCATCCTTTGTCTCAGTCTGTTCAGGCTCAGAAAACTCAGAGTGGGGTCAAAACGACTGCAAAAGGCAAGACTGTAAGGGAAGAGATGTCCTCCCTACAGTCTGATCCCTTAGAATAAAGCTGTCAGCACTATGCACCTTCTACATCTCCAGGTTTTACACATTTCTTCTGTTCAGCTTTGTACCATTCTGCTACAATTACCTCCAAATTAAATTTAATAATACTTACTATGCATTCCTAATTTTCTTTGCTTATATACATGTCAAGAAATCTGGCAAATGCTCAGCCTTTTACCACTGTGTTCATAATCTCCCTCGGACTACTATTTAGCATACACAAGATAGGAAGAGTTTGCTTTGCTTGCTTTCTGTCCCAAACTTCCTTACCCCTACTGAGATGATGCTGCAACAGCCCGGAGCTCTTAGCTAGGCACCAGGTGGTTGGGAAGGACACATTTCTGTGCATCCATCCTGCTTTGTTTTAACACATTGTGCTGTCTAAGCTCCATTCCTCTCCCGGTACATACACAGGACAGGCGTTTTAGAATTTATTTGCAGAGGGAGCAATTCCTTTGCCGTCATCTTCCTGCAAACAATGTGAAAGAGCACACGCGTGGCAATCTCTGTTTTTGCCCAGAGAGCCGAAAACGTGCTTGCACAGTGATGACCCCATGCTCTGCACCATCAAAGCCTGCAGCATCTCGCCGAAAGACCACAACAGAAACCGACCTGTGCCTCGCTTCCCTCAGCATCCCTCCTGCCAGGAGCAGCACAGCCACGGCCACACGTTCCTCCAGGGAGCCTCCTGCTCTCTCTGTCCCTGGCAAAAGCAATTTCTCCCAAACCAGAAAGTCTGCTACGGGAGCACTCTGACAGCCCTTGGGTCAACGACGGCAAAACCAAGTTCTTGCCAAAATGCCTTGCGGAGCGACCAAAGGCAGGCGCTAGGACAAACGGGTGTGCGAACCCAACGCCCTGATTGCGGCACACGAGGGGCCAAGCACCCCACTGCCCCCGCGACCACCGACACCGGGTACGAGGCACTTTGTGGTGGACCGGCTCCTGTCAGACCCAATAAATCACAGCGGGCTTTAAGAAGGATGGGAGATAAATAATAATAATAATAATAATAATAATAATAATAATAATAATAATAATAATAATAATAATAATAATAATAAACATAATAATAATAATGAAGTACCGACCTCCCTTAAAATAATTATTAATTAAAGGGGGGTAAAAAAAATAGAAGAAACCCCACAACACGAGCCCAGGGAGAGGGCAAGCCCCAACGCCGCGGCTCCGAGCACCCCCAAGCCCGCGCCCCCCGCTCACCGCTCCCGGCTCCGGCTCCGCTCCCCCGTGCCCGGCTCCCGGCTCCCGGCTCCCGCCGCCGTCCCGCACGGCCGCCGCGGCAGCGCCGCCCCCGGCCCGCCCCTCGCCCGTCCCCTGCCCGCGGGCGGCCGCCGGACCCCAGCCCCCGGGAGGGGAGAGGGCTGGAGGGGGGCTGGGTGCGGTGCTCGGGCTGGTGGAGGGGGTGAAAGGCCTGCGAGGTGCTGGGGTGGATGTCGTTGAACCATAGAAGCATTAAGGTTGGACAAGACCTCCGAGATCATCTGGTCCAACCATCCCGCTACCACCAGTGTCACCCACCAAACCATGTCCCCAAGCACCACGTCCAACCTTTCCTTGAACACCCCAAGGGACGGTGACTCCACCACCTCCCTGGGCAACCCGTCCCAGTGCCTGACTGCTCTTTCTGAGCAGAAATGTCTCCTCATTTCCAACCTAAACCTCTCCAGTGCAAATTGAGGCCATTCCCTCTAGTCCTATCACTAGTTACCTGTGAGAAGAGGCCGACCCCCAGCTCCCCACACCTTCCTTTCAGGTAGGTATAGAGAGCAATAAGGTCTCCTCTGAGCCCCTTCTTCCCAGACTGCTACTTGCATTGTGCAAGCCCATCACCCCTCATCAGACCCATAACTTAGCCTGTTGGTGTTTGAAAGGCATCACCCCTTGGCTCGTGGGGCTGGCCCTTTCCCAAAGCAGCCACCCCACCAGGATGCTACAGGGACAGGTCACAGCACCACAGCCAGGAGCTGGGCCCCGCAAAAGGCTGAGTTAGGGCAGCAGTCTTTTTTTTGCCCCAGGAGGTGAAAAGTTGCAGGTGTCTCTCCAAAAACTCTTTCAAGTTCTCAGGCCAGTTGCTGAGGCCCTCAAGGATACTGAGACATCGTTTACACAAGGGTAAACAAATAGTCGTGCCAAGACCAACTGCTATAACACCTATAAAGTAATGTAAATGAGAGCAAAATCTGCCTTTCCTAGTTTGTTTGGAGAATGACTTACCTGCAGACATCATATACTTTGGAATCAAATATTGGGAAAATGCTACCTGGCTGGGACCTGTTCCCTGCAGGGGACGCCGTCAGAGAGAAGGCTCAGCTGGCTTCTGGTGCACTTGTCTGATTTTTTAATTTATTTATTTTTGGCCAAATGACTTTACTGTGGGTTATAAATCAGCGGCGAGCAGTGTGAAGAGCAGATGGGGAGTTTAATGCACCCTCCGCAGCTCAGTCTTGTGTCTGGCTAATGTCCACGTGCAGCTCTGAAAAGGATGTTGGAAAAGGTTGTTCTTCATTTTAAATTGCTCTTTGGGAGCTGTGCAGTTTGTGATGTGCTGCGGAGGCACTTCTGCGAGATGTGCTTTCTTTCACACAGTCTACGTGGTTCCAGGGGAAGAGCAACTTGGGATGCCATGAAAAAAAGCCAGTGAGGAGGGAACAATGCACATGAATAAGTAAATAAAATACAAACCTGAAAGGGAAAATCATTCCCAAAGAACTAACCAAATTTCTCCCTGAGTTCACTGGCATACAAAAGAGATGAGTTTGGCTTTCAGGAGGCAAAAATTTGCTTTCCATATTTCAGCAATGAAAAAGGAAGTCAGGTGTTTCTTTCTTTTTGGTTGGTTTGTTTTTAGGCTTGGCTGCTCAGGGTCAAAATTGAGTCTTTGGGCCCCAATAACCCTAATCTGAAAGCAGAGCACTGGCTCAGCTCAGCTGGCAACCTCTGCAGAAAGGGGTGCGTGTGGCAGTGGCTTACTGACTGCATGAACTATTGGAGCAATAACACACGAAACCTGTTGAAACTGTAAGGAAAGAAATATTGTAGACACCTACCACACTAGCAATTATTAGATTATAGGGGTGAAAAATCCTGCTGAAACCATATTAACAAAATATTGAGAGTTTGCCATACCCTTTCTTATTTGTATACCCTGACTAGAGGGCTCTTTGGTGCAAGTCCTGTGTCTGGGATGTCACCGGCTATAAACAGACACAGATGGTAGATTAAACTTCTCAATATCAATTTGTCATACAGACAGGGGCCCAGGCACAAATGTCTGAGGAGACAGGAGAAGCAAAAGCAGTAAAGCAAAATGTTTGCAACCCAAAATGAAAAAAAAAAAAGGCGAGAGAAATGCTTCTTTTCATTACCGCTCAATTATTCCAGCAGTGTAATTGCAAGCTGGGACAAACAGCAAGAATTTTCCCCTGAGGTCAAGCAGGAAGAAAGGAAGAGAAGACAAACGCAACAGAACCGAAGTGGCTGCTAAGCCAGGCATGCAGTCACTAGCAGCAGCCAAAAAATCAGTGCTTTCTAAAGAAAACAAACCGTGATCCCCTGGACTTGTCTCACTCCGGTGATTACAGTTCAAACCCTAATCCACTGAGGAATGAGGAGATTCCTGAGTGCTTCCTGCTGATGAATGTGCTTACCCCAGTGCAGCCAGCATGGCCACTGGTAATCCTTGATGCTGGGAGAAAGTCAGAAGCCAGATGCAGGTCTGCTCGGTATTTATCACAATGTAGGTTAGGACACATCATCCTAGCCTGTGAAGCCACAAAAAATGCCAGCACTTAGGTAATGACAGTATTCCTTTTTTTTTTTTTCCACTCTTTTCCCAAAGTGCCTCTCATAGGGAGGCGAACAGCACAAGGATTGGGCACACATTCGTTCAGCAGAGGAGAATGGGGCAGGAAGGCTTTTGTGCTTCTCAGGGGTCACTGATATTTCTTCTTGTCTTTTAGCAAGGGTTACATCACCGGTGTCCTGCCGCTCTTTGTGGGTTGTTCATTTGCTGCGAGCTGCTCAGTGGCGTTGCTCACAGCAGCACCAGGGGACTTGTCAGCAAGCTCTTGCCTCTCGCAGGCTGCTTTGGCGGCTGCGTCAGGACCTCATGCAGGGGCCGTGGTAGTGGGAAGCGCGACTGCTCCAAAGTAATTAACTTGCTCTTCCTCCTCGCTTTCTGTGCAAACAGCACAGTGTGAGCTGGCCCTTGCTTCGGACAGTCTTTTATGAAAAATGTATCTCAAAATGTAGCTAAATGCTCAGATGTAGCATTAAACAGCAACAGGAGGACAGAGAAGATCTTTACAGAGAAGGTTTGAAAAAAAGGATGAAGGAGCAGCAAAGCGGAAAAATGCATGGGTATTCTTTAAGTGGCAAGAGCACACACAAAAGAAAGTCCTTACAAAGCTACTATAAATATTTTCTGAATGCAGCAACAGTCAACAATGTAGTGACTCTGCATTAAAGCCCAAAGCAGCAGGCTGAAGTTATGGAGAGCACTCTGTGGGTATGGAGGTCTGTGCAGTTCTGGAAAGGATCTGCTGAGGAGACACGGCCTGATCAATGCTTAGTCCAGTTGGGTTTCCAGTGCTCTGTGTCATCCCAACTGCTCTTAGGTTTCCCATGACACAACGTGTCTGTTTTGTGTTTTTAACACAAAACACGGAAAAGTATGTGAAAGTTACTATTTCTATTACTATTATTATTATTACTGCTTTGATGGTTCTTGATATGTTTCCCTGATACAGTGCCAACATTCTCTGGGCTTCCACAGTGTGAAATTCTGAACTTTTTAAACTGTTTTGAAATCAATCAGCAAAGAAAGGTTTTATCCAAATTTCTTCCTTTATCTTCTTGGTTAGGATCTGTAGCTGGTTCTTTTTATCTCCACCTAGGCACTGTAATATATATATTGAGGTACTTGGTTGGGTGCAGTTCACCCAAATTTTGCATCAAACAAGGCCATATTTTAAATCTCTGAGGATCAGGCTTTTTGAAGTGCTTAAACTCACTTTGTTGTCAGCAGAAAGTGGTAGGTGACTGTGAAGACCTCCAGAGGGAGTTCTTACTCATCTAAGACTATGTATGAGTTAAGTGTACATGACCTTTTGTGATGGCCTTAAATCCATTTAATTTTCGCCATTTGAATATCTAGGGAATTTAGGGACTTGCACAGAAAGGTCTGCTTTGTTACACTCATAAGATAGAGGCACACAGATGCTGCATGAGCTATATCAGATCCTTATCTGTCCAGCTTAAACATTTACATCTAGAGAATGCATGTCTGGTAAGAACGAGGATAAAAATAAGCCCCTTTGCTATTTGGACAAATAGTCTTTTCCTCAGAAACACTGACTCTCCCCTCATTCTTTACCAGTAAGTTAGAGGCTCCTTCCTGAACCTGACCATGTAGTCCTAGCCCCTGGATATGCCCTCAGCTTGTAGCACTGCATTCGGCATATTTCTTGTCTTGTACTTTTTGCTGAACACAGTGGCTGAAAGTTAATGAGTTTGCAGGGTAACATTTTGGGATACTGAAAAGGCTTTTGTACTACAATTTGCATAAACATTACTGTTTAATAATGACCAATGTTGTGAGTAGGAAAACTCTTTAAAGACCTATTGAGCCAATGTTTAACTTCCGATTCCTTCAGCACGTAGCAGCTACTTGTTAAAAAATAAAGCCACTATCCTAAACGATTTATAAAGTTCAAGTTGACTTCATTATTATATGTTTTTAAACTACTGTTAGACCACTATTAGAATACTCCTAATACCTCTAGTCTTTTTTAATTACCTGCAGTCACTATTAGAAGTAGTCACTGCAAAGTTCATCTGCTCTCTCCATGCTTCCTATTGATCCATGAAGGAACTTTGCCATCAAGCAACCACAGGAGAAGTTATCTTTAACGAGAGCCCTGTGGAATAATGGGCAATTCATTTCCCTAAATGCCATTTGTATGATATGAATAAATTCACATGCTAATAAAAGGACAAGCACCTTATGCACTGCTTAACCATGGTATGAAGCACTGGCATGGATCAGTTCTGCCTGTTAATAGTTAATGTTTATCTGAGAATCTTTTCAATGTTTCTCAGTCAGCTCTTTGTTTAGGATGTATCTGCAGCAAGGTACGTCAAGTACACAGATAATGTCCAAGGTCAGCCAGTGCTGTCTTTTCGTGTCCAGGGATTGCTGCTTCTGAGAACCAGGGCACATAAATGGCCAACAGCAGCTCCTGTAATACAGAGCCAGGTGGGAAAGCTGCAGTTGATTTTAAAGGCAATGAACTTTGTACATACCTAATGATGAATGAATAGTTCTGCATGAGCTGGAACTGCAGAAACTGGTTTTCTTGCAGATTTGTGTCTTGAGGCTAATGAATTTTGGTCGTTACAATGATGCAAGCTCCACTTGTAGCTACTCCACAAGGCAGGGCAAGTTATCAGGCTGTGTGTGTGTGTTCTCTGATGCTTAATAGCACTTCTCTCTCTGTGAGCAAGATCATACTTTCCTGCTCTGAGTTTCCATTTTTTTAGTTCCTTGATTTCAGTGAAGTGATTTCTGTTTTGTGTAAGGATTGGTAAAATCAAATTAAACACATAAACTGTGGCATCTTGGGTTTAATTCAGATGCCCATAGAGGGTCCATGACATCTGAAATGTCAGAGGGTACCAAAGACCTTGTACAGTGCTGGTAGATATGAAAACCTGCAATTTTCTCACTTGATAACTGGGAAGCAGACAGGATGCATAAGGGCATCTCAAATGGCATTAGACACAACTGAGCTGAGCCCATGTTCTTCAGTGTCTATAATGGGATCTTGGGTACTCAGGTCACATGAGACACCTGCAAATAGGTGCATAAAAATAAGTATTTCAGGACAAACCAAGTCCCACCCCTTTTTATTTGATGATTGAAGTCAGGGTCACTGAAATGCAGTCTGGTCGGAGCTGTGTGACCACACTGAGCTCACTGTGGGGCCAGAAAATCTTTAAGTGCCAAAACAGGATTTCCAAATTCCAGGCTTATTCTGTACCTTTAACCTTGCAAACCCCAGCCTTTCCTAAAAGTATTCCACTGCATGGGCCAATACAATGCCTATTTCTCATTGGTATTTAAATGATGTTATACATTGACACACCTATACACTTTATTGATACAATCAGATGGGTTGTTGTGTCCAGATTATATTTATGTGCATTTTATTGTGTACAGCTGACAGCCTGAATATTGCTTCCAAATCATACAGCTTGGTTTCACCTTCATAGTACATTTCCTCAGTTTCATTGCTGTGTTCACATAATAGCCAGCACTATTCTCTTTAATAGTTTCTGACAAATGTTGAGATCAAAGCTTCTTTCCTTTACCATATACATTCAAAGTGTCTTTCTAGGTATAATTTTATATTAATTCTTTCCACGGACACAATCTTGGTTACTATTACACCTATATCAGATGGTCTGTTTACGAATATTGTATGTACCCTGGGCAGAGCTACCCTGCTACCTTTACCTGTGATGTCTTAATGTTGATGCAATTTCAAAAGATAGCTCTGTAGCTGTTAGTTAATCAAAACATAGCAAGTCTGATCCCCGTGTATTCTACAACCATTTTATGCCATTCTGTCAGAGCAGAAGTGCTTTAAAGTGAGTACAAATTCGATCCGAGCTGATTTTAAAGCCCAATTACAGTGCCAGAGCACTCCAAAGTGGACAAAGTATAAATGAAATTCAGGACCTCTATCACAAAGAGAAATGATCCAGTAAAAAGACGAATCTTCTGCCTACAATATAGTAAAAGGAATGACCGCAGAGACAAATCTCATCGGGGGCCTCCTGTCTGAAGCCTATGGAGCTGGCTGAGGAGCAGAGAGCGGAAGGGAAAATAAAACCAAAGCACAAGACATATCTCACACAGAGCTGCCTTTTACCCAGGGAATGTAGGCACAGCTACTGCAGCCCATCTCTTTATGTATGTCAGATGAAATATTCCCAAAGGGGTCTAAAACTCTTTAAAAGGTACTTTTTTTTTTTTTTTTTTTTTTTCTCTCTCTCTCTTTTTTATTTTTTTAAAACAGTAATAGATTCTGAGCTGAGGAAAACCTAAACCAGTCTAAGGAAAGTGTTCATTATAATTCAGAGAAGTGAGAGATTTTTTGATAATTTTAGCATCTCAAAGGTCAATGGCTGCTGCTTCTTTTTGTCCCTGAGGGGTAATGTTGTCTTATCCAGCAGTGCCCTGGTTTCATCAGAATCAGAGGAAATCTATGAACTGTGTGATAACCCTAGCTAATTATTCAGTGGTAGCATAAAATGCTATGACATCAACACTGAGGTAGAATAACGTACCAACTCCTCAGAAAGGATCCATACAAGCCAGACTATATTCCAAGGAAAGGAGTTTTTCATCTCAACCTTATAATGAAATTCAGCTTCTGTCACCAACCAAGAGTGAAGAAATAACAGCTGTTTCTCCTTCTTTCTGTGATTTATTCACATTCAAAGCTTTAGAAAAAAAAAAAAAAAGCAGGCTCCTTACCAGTTGATAGTCTGGTAATACCAAAGGTAAATAATACGAGGTTAACTTGGGTTAGAGACACCAATGATATGCAAAAGGGCCAAAAGCTATCTTTCTTCCCAAGACTCAGGTATGCAAATGGCAAGTGCAATTTTCACAGCATTTTGTTCTTGTTGTTATTTGTTTGAGACAGTGTTTAAATAGGTTGGGTCAGATTCTAAGAAGTCCTAAACACACACTTTATAATACATGAGGAGAGTTCTCAATCAACCATAACACTGAGTCCTTTGCCTTTGGCATCACTTCATGGCAGCCAAGGATGCTGAAGCGTTAACTCTGACAGACAGAGAGGCAAATGACTCTTCACTGGAAGGCCTTATCTCCTTGTAATAAGTGGAGCTCTGCAGTTTTTTACCCTCTTACCCTAAAGCAAGCATAAATACATGCGATATTATGCTTCAGACCACCTACAAACTACAGTTCCCTTATTCCCAACTCTTTAGGTTCTTCTTTGTGGTGTCTCCTCAGGTTTTAAACAGAGAACTTAGGAGAGTGATAGTTATGCTTTCTCATCCAATTTTATGTGTATCTATCCAAAGGCAATTCTTTCTTGCTACTGATTTATTTGATATTATTTCAGATCAGAGGTAGGCTAACAGTCAAGCTCTTCCTATATTGCACCTTTGAGGTCTGAAAGCTCAAAACTCTACTGAAGTTTGAACTGGAGCAGTAAGAAAAGATGACTGCTCTAGCCACATGGAAAGAAAGGTTTGTGAAAGGAAGGATCATCTCGGTCACATTAGATTTCAGGGTTATGCTCTTCATCCCAGGCTCAAGCCAACTAAAAGCAAGACTATTATTGGGGGTTAGACAACAGGGAGGGGGCAATGCAACACTTAACATAGTCAAATGTAAGTTGTGTCATGAGCACAATGTCTGGTATTTTGTCAGTCTGATTAATCCAAATCCTGGATTTTCCCCTTTCTTGGTTTTCAATGTTTGCTAGTGTGGAAAACCTTACTTATTTTCAAAAATCACTCAAGGTGTACAGAGCTCAGTGCTGGGAGAGACAGGCAGAGCTTGGAGGACAGGTGCTATCTCAGTGTCACTGATGAAATCTCTCTCATATTCCCCAACATCCTTTCTCATGTGCTAAGCTATTTGATAGTTTTTCCAATGAAAGATTCTATAAGAATATTTTATTTCCTTAACATTTGCTGTTAATCAATAAAATAGAGCAAAACTAAACACGTCATTGCAGTAAAGACAATAATACTCAAGGAAAAACTGAGATAGCTGGTTGTAGCACTTCCAGGAGGTTGGGCTGCTAGCTGCATGCTGGAGATGATTCACTTCTCATATTATATTGTGTACGTGCAGTTCCATGCACACCAGTGATTCCTGAGTGGCATGAAAGGGAAAGCCAGCCACCTGCAAGGAACCCCATAAGGAACCTAGTCCCATGGAAGGAGCAGTCATCCACAAACTGACTGATTTATTCCCATTGCTCAGTCTGGAAGGCAGTTTTCTTTAGCCAGGTTTCCAATACTGAAATCTGTAAAATGATTCTGCTTGGCAGCTATTTCTCATTGTTAGCAGAAGAGCTACAGAAAATAAATTTGTGATTTGGTTTATAATCTCTGTTCCAAGTTGTCATTCATAGCTAATTGAAGAAGTTCAGCTGGTGCCAGTTTTTCACCCTCTGCAACAACAGCAAACCCATCACTGCTTAGAATTCGATTTTCCATGGATTTACTTTTTCACTATATTTTTTATGATGCAACTGTTTCTGTTTGTTGCCTTCTCATAATACACAAGTGTAAATACATGCATACATACTAATAAGATGCTGGTTTTATTGGCCTGTAATCCTAACTACCAGTACAAGATAAATTCATGTGTCTGGTTACAATCACGTGAACTGTGAAGAACCCGACATTTGGAAACAAGAAAACACTAATGAGAGCTATTTAGTAAACCTTTCAAGTTTTAGACACACTGGAGTGTAATAGATGCAAAGTCCTCAGCAAATAGCTCCACAGATGAAGAAAGGATTTAATTTAGTAATTTTCTTTTGCCCTTAAGCTGAAAAAACTGCTTTTAAACTGTATAAATTGGTTAACAATAACAAATGAGTTATTATTATGCATCAGTACTGAATTCTCAGAGAGAAGTCAAATATATGATTTTTTTTTTTTTTTTTAATATTTTTTTCCCCAGTTAATAGAAAAGCACAGGAAAGCAGTTTTAAAAATTTGCAAGCTGTCAATAGAAGGCATTTACTGGAGCCTTTCCCCAGGGTCACTTATTCACATTTTGCCGAGCTTGGTAATGACCAAAGTCTTCAGTTTTACCAGTTTCTAGTTATTTGCTAGTGCATCTGAAGGAAGATTGATTTTCTCAATCTATTAACCATTCTGTTAAGTGGATTAACACAGCACTTTCCATGTGAACTTATGTCACAAAAGTCGCAGTATTAAATGCATGTGATAATTCTAACCTGTACCAGTGTACTTTTGGTGGGCTGCTAGCCTCTGTGTTGGACTGACTGCTTTGACACGTTGTTTGCACAACTGCCAGAGACACAGCCTTACTAAAACATATATCAAAATTCAAAGTTACCACTTGTATTAAATCAAAGGCATTAACCATGTTAGTGATATTGACATTTCAATCTAATTCTAGCTTTGCCTCATAGCAAAGTCTTTGTTCTCCTTTGTTTCTTAACCTGAGCTATAGGTCTAAAAATTTCTTCTTATCCAGACGGATGAAAGTACTGCCCAGCAGCTTGTGAGTGAGTTGAGTGTGGTTTGGATCCTTGTGCCAAGCAAGGCGGATTCCTGCCCATCTCATCCACAGCAAAGCATAATACCTCTTGACCCAGATGGTGATGATGATTATTATTTTGCTGAAGCCCTCTGACTATGATCTGAATGCTCAAGTTAATGCAGTGATGGAAATATAATAATTATCTTTGCACTTGCATCTGGCTGTGTGGACAGTCCCATGTCCAGGGCTTGGACCTGAGCACCTCATTCAGCAAGGGACTGCTTATCTATGCTGCTGTGTGAGCAGTTTTCAGCTCCCTAAGAGGAAAGAGAAGAGGGCAGGGCATCCATCCCCATCTACTTTGCTTCTCTTCCTGGTGGCCTTGTGGCTATAACCACCAGACCTCCAGTTTTGTCTTTCAGCCATGTTTTTTTTTGTCTTTCACTGCCCCACCACTTTACCTGCTGGCTGCCACCAGATGCCCAAACTCCTAAGTTTTAAATAACTTGTAAAAACAGCTCCTGTAGCAGTCCCCTGCTGCACAGACTGATGTTCTTTCTACTGAACTAGACTGTCTGAGGCTTTAATTATTTCCCCTTCAGGTACGTGCCAGCCACAGCGCAGCTCCTGATGCCAAACAAACAATTTTGCCAGCCCAGACTGCGACTTGGTCACATATCAGTGGAGCTGATTCCAAGTGCACGGGAAGGGGACCAAGACTTTAAACCTCACTGCATGCTGCTGTGAGTTCAGTTTTTCATGGGGGAACCTGGGGGGATCCTGACCACAACTATCAGTTCCTTTCCCTGGGCTGGGTGGTGGAGAAGGGCAGTGGCCTCGTGGGGTGCACGGGGTATATGGGGTCCTGGGCTCAGGAGCTGGCAGTGCAGGGCAGTGCCATTCTTGCTCCACTCTGTCTGGTCTTGGGCAAATAACCCAGAAATGCTTCCAGACAGGTTTCTATGGTGCTTCCGCCCACTTGGACTACACCCTCTAAGCTCAAGAGAGAAATGACCAGAACTGCAAGTGTCTCTATTTACCAGACCTTGATATGGCCAGTAGAGAGAAGTAGGAAGGATGCTGGAGCATCTACCATAGATTCATCTCATTAGGCTTTGGTTACTTAAATGCTGGAAACCTACACTCATTATGCAGTGATGGGGCCATGGGATTGTTTCCTGAAAGTACCTCTCATTGCTGATCTGGATCCTCTAGGTTCCTTGAGCAAGGGGAAGGATGTAGCTGGGGGAGTGATGCCTTCTGCCCACACTCCACTACCCAGAGCAGCTCCGTCTGGGGGCAGAGCTGGGGGCAGATCCCTGACCCTATAGTGTGCTGTATCGTTTCAGCTTGCACCTCCCTCAAAAGTGTACAGTTCCCAGTGGTCTGACAGCTCTGGGGATCAGGGGTGGAAAGCAGATCATTTTTCCTGAATTCTGATACTGCAGGCAGTGCTCAAGTCCATATTTTACACCAGGATGAATGTTAGACCACAGCCATTAAAGTCAATGTTTTTTTAGTTCATTAAAATGGGGACAAACGTGTTTTCTTTCAGTAAATAAAATGTTCTATGTGTGAGTATAGCAACTGTCTATGCAGTACCCTAATCTTAGACATAGTTGCAAGGTGCTATTACAAAACCACTAATGAGATAAGCAAGCACCAGGCTGAATTTAGTCCTTAGGCTGCTGAATTGGAGAGATATCAATGTTTCTGTTAGCTTTGTGTGGGCTGTGCAGTTCCAGGTGGGCATTTAGTGACTACAGCAGAGAAAGTCTGTGAGTTGACGAGGTCTGCAAGGTCTCAACAAGCAATAAGTTCTGCTTCCTTTACTTCATGTTCGATATCCCACAGCAGGATTCTAAGGCCAGAGTTTATCACCAGAAACCATGCCAGGGTATTTGAGGTTCTGTAGATGTCTCTGGTCATAGCTTGGGAAATAATTACAGTATTTCAAACAGCCATTTGCGGCTAAGACCATCACCATCCCGGAGTCCAAATATGTTTGATTCTATGTGAAGTCAACAGTGATGTACAAATACACCTCTTCCCTTCATTTATCTATCCCAGTTGTGCTATTTTGTATGTTAAAAATCTTCTTTTATTCATTTAGTCTTATTCTGGGAGACACTGAAGCATTTCCAAGAGGGCACTTAATTTCATTAGCTTTTCTGGAAACAAAAGCACAGCAAGAACACCTAAGCAGAGAAATTAAATTACTAGATGCAAGTCAAAGGAGGGAAATGCCCTGATACCAGCTTTACAGACTGCAGACTCTTTAAAAGCTCACCACCCGGGTAACTAAAATTATAGCCACAATCCCAGCAACCCAAACTTTGTACACAGAGGAGCAAAACAGAGTGACTTACTGCTGTGGTGGTTTATGCCTGTCAGGAGAACAGGGCTACTTCTCAAATTAAAAGAGCTATCAAAGTGGTCTCATACAGTCTCTTCTATTAATCAAGTAGGTCTACTGTAATATTGAACATTGTTCCTCTCTGAGGTATAATTTTGTCTCCTTTCATCTAGAATGTTCTCTGAAAGCTGTGGCTTAGCTGGTGGTTTCTTCTCAAGTAGCTGAAAACCCTGAGATTGATTTATTTGTTTCTGAATGTAACCAAAACAATTGAGTGCTATTATTCTTCTCAATAATGTTAATAATAAGCTAGATACATGCAAATTTCAAGACACTTTACATGATGTACACAGATTTAGATTTTATAGAAATTTTAAAGATGTATCATTTTGCTTTTGCTGGTGGAAGTTCATCATCAAGGTCTTGTAATTTAAAGAAAATAAGTTCCCTCTGAATCCACTCAGCAGTGATAGTATACATCCTCAACACCTCAGGTGATATCAAATGAACTACTCTGACATTGCATCAGTTACAACAAACAAAAACCTTACTCAATACATTTTATATTTAAAATAATAATAATAATAATAAAATCTTAGAGATATTTCTCAACTTTCAACATTACTTGAATTTTACCCACGGAGTGTTGATATTTGTCAGTTGCTTGAGCGAAATACATTTACACAACCAGAGTACATTCTTGGAGGAGTAACCTAAGATTTGCATGTAAATAGAAGATATCACGTGTGAAGTGTCTTGTTGCTACTGCAGGAGATGAGAGTAAAATAACCTGGTTTGTAGATTTGCTTTTTATCTTTTCCAGTTCTCAGGTGACACTCTCTCAGGTGACACTCTCAGCAAAAAGGGATGTAAGATACAGAAAAATAATAATCATCATATGGGCTTTAAGCTTTTTGACAGTTTCCATGTTTGTAGCCAATATAAAGCCTAATCATAGGACCATTCAGTGTTATCTTACATAAAAGCTAGGCAGGATGGTGGCTGATGATAAAATGACTAGTCATGTTGTGAGCATGCACTCAGCAATGAATTTAAATGGAGCCGAAAGGATAATTTCCCATCCATTCAAAGGGAATCAAAGCCAGGATACTTGATTCTCCTTCAGTGGACTGAGTTCTGTATTTCAGTTAAAAAACAAAACAAAACAAAACAAAAACAAAACAAAAACAAAACAGACAAAAAAAAAACATACTTGACTTTTGGCCTTCTTTGGGTCTTCTTGTCTGGAGGTATCATTGCTTTTGATGATCAAAAATGCTACTAATGGGAGAATCATCAGAAATGAAAATGGGATGGCAACAGTTAAACACAGACTGATGACAGAACATCATCTTTTACAATATAAAGTCTAAATAGCATTAATATATTCTTCAAACTAAGTTGCACCCAGCAACTTCATATACAGAAGTACATAAAAATACTGAACTAACCATGAAATGGTTTCATACATCAAAGTGCTCTGTGTAGTGCCGAGGTACCTGCCACACGCAGAAGTGGCTGCTCAGGATGGAGCTTCTGGCTCCTCTTCTGGGGCTCCACACCACCACCAGGAACGCATGAGGTCGGCAAACGGGGCTGGGAGGAGCGGGAGGGCAGTGGGAGGTGGGACCCGAGGATGGAGAGGTGAACCTTATGGTCTTATTGTTCTCTGCATTTTAAAGAGCAGAGATATCTGAGCACGGCCATCTCACACAATTTCTGCCTTTCACAGAAACAAGTGAGCCAAACAGGCTGCTTCAGGTTGGTTTTGGAGAGAGCTTGTTCAGAGTATGAAATAAAAGTAAAGGATGTGCCGTGATAGTCTTCATAATGCCCCTATTCTGCATGCATTCTGGGTATCTGAAAAATAATCTTGTTAGTTTGTTGCAACGAGTTTAATGTACACCATATAATTAACATTATGTAATGCTTTTAAAGGCATAAGTGCAAGAGCTAAAGGCTATTATTGTAACGAATATCTTTTTTTTTTTCTGTAAAAAACATATAGCAGACAGTTATAAAGCAATATCCTGAAAGACAAACAGCAATTATTAACTTGATGGCAACAAATAAATAATGGATAGGCGCTGCTGGAAGCTTTTCCTTCTTTGGGTAGTATTATTCATTCCTTAATTTATTAATTCTTTATCCCAAGACATACATGGCTCTTTGCAAGTCTGAATAAGATGGGTTAGAGCTGAGGGAGATGGAGAGGAGGTGGGAGAGTAGGCTGAAGTGCAACAACACTATTTGGTAAGGTAAAGGGGAATGTGTCAGCCCTTTATGTTCATTTTTAGAATTTTCCCATTGCTGTACTTGGGAAGGAAACACAGTAATAGGCCAGCACTGATGCTGAAGGATTCCTCATCTGTGTGATGGGGTTTCAGCAGGAGGGACAGGGTGGGCAAGGAGCCAGGGGGAGTTTCCCTGGGCTGGGGGTGGTGGGCACCCATCTCTGCATGAGGCACGTGTAGGGCTGCTGGCCAGCAGGGCAGGTGGGAAGCACATCACCTGCCACCTGGAAAAGGGAAGGGACATCTGCCACCAGTGTGGCCAGGAGGGACAGTGAGCCTGGCTGGCAGTGGTGAATAAAATGTTCTCTTGTTCATCTGATTCCCATAAATTTCAGCCCATGGTGTCATTTCTGTGACCCCTTCCATAAACCTTCTAGGAAGCCTTGGCAGGAAGAAGGGTGTAGACATGAGCGGCATGATTTAGGAGCTTGAGATTCCTTATAAAATAGAGAGGAACAAGAGTGGAAAACATAATTTTATTTTATTTTATTTTTTGTGCTGCAGAATTCTTTGTGCATTCATTTTTACAAAGGAACAAGTTCCTTCCCCAACCCCCCACCCCCATTGATCATCAAGGGAAATTTCAAGACTTTTTAAACCATATCTTTCCTTCCACTCCCTTTCTAAGTGAAGCTCTTGATTTATTTTTTTTTAGATTGTTTGTTTGCTTTTGTGTTTTTTTTTTTTTCTTTTTTTAGCAGAAAGTTATTCTGGCATGAAGTTAGTCTTAACAGTTCTTGCTCTTCAGCCCATCAGCACGGCTTGGCAGCGCAGTTACTCCCCTGCACTCCTGCAATGTGAGGCTGCTTCAAAGCCCCACTGGGCATTGCTCCACATCCCTCAGACAGGGAGCTGCATTTCCTAAAGATTCATCTTGCTTCCGATAAAACCCCAAAGACCTGCTCTGCTGCCTTTAATCAATAACACGGCCTCCAATTTATGAGCGCAGTAAAACCAGCTGAGGGGTGGGCAGCCGCTCTTGCATTACAGCTGCTGCTACCTGTTGTGCAGTGCTGTGCCTTGGCACAAGGCTGAAAAGAGAGTGAATTTTTAGGATACATGGGGCTGTTCACCTGCCCAAGCCCAAGGATTGTGATGGGATGTTGGGTGAGGTTTATGGTGCCCAGTGCCATGGCGAACACCCAGCAATATCATCCTGCCTAGGGCATGCCATGCTAGGAGAGTGACTGTATGTCACATTCCCTAGGAGCTGGAAGAAATTAGTGTGGTCTTAATGTCAGCTGGCATTACTGATGTGTACTGGTGCCCAAGAGTGCTGATTTAGCATTGTGATTAATACTGGAGTGTCAGGCAGAATTACTGCCAAACTCGGGTAGCAGGCGACTAAAGTCAAGCTCAGATCTGTGAGGAGGAAATATGAAAATATTTCTGTCAATCATTTGGGATTTATTATGGCTAAACTGACTTTTAAATGCATCGGGAATGCAAACTCCAGGATACCCTCCCCTGCCATGTGAACCTTTCTCTTTCTCCCCTCTGATGCTGTGAGACCCAAAGTATTTTCATTTGAGGCTATGTGGGGACCTTTAGAGTAACCAGGCTGATTCAGATATTCATGCTTTTTTTTTTTTTTTTTTTTTTTTTAAGTTTTCCTATCCTTAAAACTGATAAATTATTAATTATCTGATAGGAGGAAATCTGTTGTTAAATAATCCTCAGGCGCAAGTTTACAATGCTTTTAAATTCAAAGAGAAACTACTTCTTCCGTCATTTCCCAGGGCTTGTAATCTATGTTCCGCTAATTAACACACTGTCTGAATTATACATTAGTTCCTATTCTTCCTGCTGTGTAGCACACTGCACTTACGCTTTTTCTTTTCAGCTGTTGGCCCCTGGGAATCAGGGTGAGATTTTTACATGGTACCATCATGTCCATCTGTAGTGGTAACCCTTCTGTCCTCACTGCTTTTATCTCCTCTTGAACAACTATAACAAAACAATATTTTTGTGCACAAGTCCTTTTTTTCTCTCCGTTTCTCTTGTTCTTTGTTTTGTTTGGTTTTGTTCCCCTAAGGCTTAAAAGCAGCCTGTTAGTGGTAGAACTCTTGGGATAGGATAGGTTGTGCCATTCTCTGGATGGAGTTAAGAAAAATTTCAGATTACAGCTGAAAACAGTCTAATAAATCTGATAAACATGTATCTGAGACAGGAATAAGCAAAGGGGAAGAAGGGTGTCTCTGCTCAGCTGACCCAGCAGCAATTGCTTCCAGAACTTTAATGGTCTATCACCTTTTCATGGGCACAACATATTCCAGATGTCTTGCAGGTAACACTGCCTATCCTCAGCAGCCCCCTCCAGAAATAAAACAGTAAGAACAGCAGATCATGTGCTAAAGATATCTGGTAACTCATAGCCTAACAGGTAGGCACCAGAAATCCTGACAAATCTTCTGCTGGTTTACAGTCTGACTTACAGCTGGACCATTAGTATGCTTCCCCTTAACAAACAAATAAAAAATATAAAAATAAATAAAATCCATATTAGTTAATGTCTGATGTATAACTGCTTGTATTTTATAGAAATATTCCTGGGTTCAAGCATATATATATGTCACATATACATTCATAAGTATTTATGATAAATATATATCATATATAAGTATTATAATTCTGCACAATTGTATTGCTAGAAAGCACTACATACATGAATATAAATATATATTTGTGTGTGAATATACTATTCCAACCATTATTAGGATATTTAGGTGCTTATTTGCTTTTTAATCCAGAAAACATTTAATTTTAACCAGAAAAATAGGTTGCATAATGAGACTTTTTCTATGGCTGTGTTTGTATGCATATGCATATGCTTGGCAGAAGTAGTAAAGTAGTCTTAATTTTGAATTATTTGAAACAGATTCATGTTTTGTTTTACACATTTGTTATGATATGCATTCTTTCATATTTTCTGCTGACTATCAGGGTTTTTAAACTGCTTCTCACAGGTAGAAGTGAAGCCTCTGCTAGCATCTTCAATCAACCTAATATGGAAAAGAGACATTACATTTTTTCAAATCTAAAATATTCCTATAATGTGTCTTGTACATCTTCTTAATGGTGACAGAGGAAATCATGCCAAAAACATCAGCTGGTGTAAGAGTTTCTCCAGACCTTCATCAGCTTTTGTTCTCTGAATTCCTTGTAGCCCATGTGCAGTGCAGCAGCCGAGTGCTCTGCTTGCTCAGGAAGGATCAGTCCAGCACACTTCTTTGTGTCTTCTGGTAAATATTCTCATCTGTAACTCTCTTTTGTGCAGACACCTTTTATAACAGTTTCAGATTGTTTTCTCTTCAGACAGTTTTTTGTTTTCTCTCCTCATCTTTATCAACAGATTTCATTAACACGCCTTGGGTTCTTTGCTTTCACAGAATATTATGAGCAATATTAAAAGCCTAAATGACATAGAGAAGTGCAAAATTTCACCATGTGTTTGTGTTACAAAGGCGTAGCTTATATAAAAATGCAGGTAAGAACATTATGGTGTTAGTTATTTGCCAGACTAAGGTCTAAAGTGTCAGTATTTTTGTGCCACAGCCAGACAGACGCTTACTGAAGCAGTGGCTGCCTCTTCCTTCAAGCTGTAGTTCTGTCTATACCAGAAGACCAAATAATCCTCTTCAGCTATATGGCTTCTTTCCCTGTGGATTCTCCAACATCTGATAATGTGACAGAGCTCATCCTACAGCCTTTCCTTCACTTCAGTCCATTAAGTAATTGGAATCTGCTTCCTCCACCGCCTTGCCAATTTGCATGAAATTAATGGGGTTTAGTAATTTTAAGATTTTTCACTCCTCTGTAAAATTTCACTGAAACTAGACAATGTTGAAAAGATATAAAAAGGCAGGAAATTACACACAGATGAGACAAGATCAGCTCTATGTCCATCACTAGTCAGGAATATAATCTGTAAAATTCACTTTCTTGTAATATAAGAGCCTTTGTTGCAATAACTTCTAATAAGAAAACACAATCCCCATTCCAACCTACTTGCCTCTGCTCATTAGAGGGTTAATAGAGTTTCTTGCATGGCGAAAGAGACTAAATAAACAGGCTTCTGCAGGACTGAGGTCTTGTCCTTGAAATTAAAATTCATATAGGATATATTTCTTCACTTCCCTTAGGAAGCAGATTTATCTTGATCACAGCAATAATACATGGCTCAGCTCCATAGTCACTGTAAAAATAAGTGTTTCTTACTCTTGTGAGTATCATGTTTGAAATTGGGCTTTATTTTTTTTTTCATGTCCTTGCAAAGCTATTCCATACCTCAAAATATCAAACCTATTTCTGGATCAGTCATGTATTTCTTCCCAAATGTTGTTACGAAGAAAATTGCTTCTGACCACAAGTTTGTAGTTTCGGTATATGATGAAGGGATGGGATGTGGGACTTGGTGTTGCTTTTATTGTGAAAGAAGAAGCACACCATAGGAATTGGCTGTCACTGTGTGCAAATATCCGAAGTCACCTAAAACTCTAACATGTTGGTATAAAACACAGTTACTGGTATTCAACAGTATATTTTTGGTAGAAGAAAAAAAAACAGCTTTAAGAGGTCATATGTATTAAGTAATCTTTTTTTTTTTTTTTTTTTTTTTTCATCTAGAAAACAGATATTCCCCTGCCAAATAATGGGGTAAATTTTATTTTTTTTAGCATTTTTACCGGCATGTAAGCAAAAAAATTTCTGATAAAAAAAACTTCCAGTTCTTCAACCAAAGGGGATCAATAACATGTCACATAAACATTGTAAGTCAGTGGCATTTAATAGTATTCAGCAGAAAAAGAATAGTCCATATATTACCAGTAGAATGGGTAATGTTAGAGTTGTTACGTATTCATCCAGTTCTCCAGCCATCAGTTCTGCTTAAATTGGATAAGGTATTTCTTCACAGTCTCACAGATCTCATCCACCTTTTTGTCATCTTGGTTTGTTCCTAATAACTCAGATTTTGGCAAACCTTCAAAGGCCCTTGTGCTAACTGTACCTACCAAGACATTCCTGTTTCACAGGCACCAGAAGAAAACCGATCTTGTGTCTGCTGGATCTGTATGTACACAGAACTGAGATTCCAAAGTTAAACTATTTCATTAGTTTAATTAATTAGTTTAATTAATTTAACTAATTTCAATAAGAAGTCATACTATAAAGGCAAGGAATTTATGATATAATTGTGGTTTTACATCATAGTTTATACAAAAGCAAATGGGATTAAAATGCAGAAAAAGAAGTAAATTAATTTCTCTATATCAAAAATAAAATATAAATATTTGGAGACTCACTAATCTGTCACATTGCTTTCACTCACCAGTAAAAAAAAATAAAATAAAAAAGATAAATAGTTACCACTTCTGCTGCTCTTTCTGTTGGTGTTACCACAATAAATTGTGAATACCATGCATGTAACTTACTGATTTTTGTAAATTTACTCTAGCACCAACAGACTTCTAATGGAAGAAGCCAGCTACATATCTGAATAACATGTTTGTACTAGCTACTCCATGGTGCAATAGTACAAACTTCCACTACTTCAAGTCATGTTACAGCTTCAGAGCATTTGGGACTGCAAAGGACCACCACGTTAATTTTCATACACATATTAGAGAGATGTGTTTCTAAATCGACATCACATGCAAAATCATTTCATGTTTCTTCTACTTTATGTATGCAATTGCTGATGTTAGTATTACAGCCATAATTGTAATCAAATAATGCTTTCTATTTTCAAGCTAATGGGCTTGTATCTTATGTCAAAAGCAGGTTTATTTATATACAGTGCCAAATTCATTCTCACAGTGGGGTTCCCCTTAGATAATGGATTCACTGCAGAGATTGGAAAACACATAATTATAGCTCAGCCCACGCTGTCTTGTATATGGAGAGTGAAAATGAAGTCTGGAGTAAGGACATTACAAGCAAAGTGACATATATTTTCTAAGACGACTGTTACTAAGCAATACTATCTTCCCCTTTGTAAACTGCTAATTCCTGCAAGTGTCTTCTTGTTGAGGGTCAAAGACTAATTTCTAGTTAATTAGGCTCCCATGTTAGTTAATAATTTCTTACTAAAACTGTTTTCTTTTTAACATCAAGTAGATTTTTGTGTTGTGATTCTCTATGTTGGCTGGAGCTAATTTAGACATTATTATAGATGCTTGTCCCATCTGTATGCCTCTGCATATACACACCTCTACTTCTGTTAAGCAGAACATCCACGTCTACAACTTCCACCTTTCCATTACCCATAATCAAAAATCCTATTTCCAAATAAGTATTTATGGGATGTGTTATATGAAGAGGACAACTTGATCGTGTATTTGCTGATGGTTCCATTTGACATTAAACAGTTTAGGACCCAGGTCATAACAGCTTCAGATTAAAAAAAGAACTTTTTTTTTTTTTTTTGTTTAAAAAAGTGCCCTCCTTTTCTTTCAATGCCACTATTATTTTTGAGAGATCCATTTCCAATACTTATATCTGGGGGAACACAATTTGCCTAATACAAAAAATGCAGATACAGACCTTTTATGACACAAATTATCCTTGCAGTGCAGAGCACAAGAAAATGGGATTCTCTCTTATTTCAAAATATTTTGCAGAAACTATAAATATTTTTCCTTATTTCCTTTGCTAAAAGAGATACATTATGCAAGAAAATACCCACATATGTCTTGTTAATATATGCTTCCCCCCACTGCTGAAGCTTTCTTAGTTTCCTCACCCCCTTATCACTTTGATGGAATTGATATTTGTTGCATTCACTGGGGCAGTTCTGGTTTTGAGCAGGCTTCAGGACTTGCACAGTTCCATTTTTTCACATTTATAGGAAGAAATCTCTTCAACAAAAATCTGATGGTGCAGATCAGGCTTTCTACATGCTGTGATGTTTGCGGACAGAAAGGGATACAAAACTTGTTCTACTTCATGTATTAACTGATGGTTTTCCTGTAAAATGTGTTCCCTAGTCCAATTTCACTTTGACAGACTGACTTCTGTGGACCTGTTTTACCAATATACCACCATGACTAGTAATTCCAGTTCATATTGAGACAGCTTCGTTGTGAATGGCAAAAAGAGCCTATTGCAATCAATACTTACAAATATGAGCTTACATTTCCAGGGAGAAATAATTCTGCCTGCAGTAAGTAAGGCTTTTTGTGGCCAGACTTTTATCATGCTTCAGCAAGGAAGATATCTGTGGCATATTTTAGTTTATTATCAGTCAAGTTACTCTGCCAGTCACAGTGATTAACCACAAAGTGCAAGTGAATTCCACAGACTTTTTGGAAATTATGCTGAAAACTAGTACTTGGGATTATATATGTTTTAAATGTCTGCCTGTTTGACTAAATTAAAAATATTTTTAATTTATGTATATATATATATTAAAAAGAATTAGTGTCTTTTCTGTTATGTGAGTTTTTCTTTAACCAGAACTGAGTTTGCTTGCAAATTGTATGAACCTATTAAACCAAATGGCAGAGCAGTCTGTGTTCTATTATTTTGATAAGGTGCAAAAAAGAGAACACTCCTCTCTGCTTGTAGGATTAATTAGCACATTATATTATTTTCACAGTAATTTTTTCTCATCCATGTATGATTAACAACCTTCTATTTGCAAGAAGGTCTCTTGCCCTTTCCAGCCTTGTCTATCCAATGAGAGAATTCACACTACATGCTCAGTTTTATCTACGTGTGGACATAAGTCATGTGGTCCTTGCTTGCCTAATAAAACTTAAGGTTCCTGGAGGTTTTTTTTGCATCTTAAATTTTCACTTTCATCCTGGTTGCATATAACCTGAGAAAATTAATGTTTTTTTTTTTTTTCTTTCATTAAAAAAAAAATAGTGCAAAATTTGTGTTGACCCACAGCACACTTTCTGATCATTGCTGTTATTCATTGGTTGCTTATTCTCTTCATTTAAGCTTCCAAGCAACTTCCTTGATCTTCTTTATCAGGTTCTTTGGATGTTGAGGGTCATGAAATACATATCTGAGCCACCCACCACCTTCCCTTCTATTTCCTCTTTCTTTGTGCAGTGTTTGGGAAGACCAAATGTATTACAAGGCCTTAATTTTGTTAAGTATGTCCAGTTCTGAATGCTGGTCTCCTGTGGTCACAGTAGACTATGAAAAGACAGAGCATACTCTTTTCATGTCTTCCTGTTGCCCAACACTTTAACTTCTGTACCGAAAGGGTTGTTAGGCATTGGAATGGGCTGCCCAGGGAAGTGGTGGAGTCACCATCCCTGGAGGTCTTTAAAAGACGTTTAGATGTAGAGCTTAGTGATATGGTTTAGTGGAGTACTTGTTAGTGTTAGGTCAGAGGTTGGACTCGATGATCTAGAGGTCTCTTCCAACCTAGAAATTCTGTGATTCTGTGATTCTGCGAACACTTGGTGGCTTGGATAGCATTGCACCAAAACAGTAGCACAGCACTGTATTAAGTCTGTGTCAATTAGTTTTTCCCTGCTTGCTCAATGTACATGGCAGCAAAACTATGTTAGGTATATGGTATGTGTAGGCTTGCAGTAAGAGATCTCTTGCAATCTGTTAGGGTTAGGCTGCAATCCATGCTAAGTGGTTTGGTAACTACCAGTTAGTGACTGCTCCTAAAGGTGATAATTACATTAGTTGGCTCATCAACTCCTGCAGCTCAAAAAATAGGTGGGAGACTCTCTCAAACAATGAAGTCCAGTTAATTAGTATTCCTTAGTATTCAACAGCAACATAAATATCCACACATCATCAAAAGGGGGGCTGTGCTTGCAGCACTCCCATATTCACTTTTTCCAAAACTACAATTTCAGAATTGCTTGCATTTAAACCCCATTTGTTTATGGCACTTGAAACACTTAGTTGCACTGCCACAGATCTCTTGCACCTCCTGCATTGATTTGTAAGTCAGGTGCTGACAAACTTTCAAATAATTTTTGGGACTAGGTAATAATTGTACCTAACACACTGGCTGTACATCATCAACCTCAGCAGAACATGTGTCTGGCATGTGATCACATGCAAAACCAGAAATTCCAGCAGTTAGCTGCTAGCTACCTTCCATGCCACAGCCCAAATATGAATACAAACTTTTCAGGCAGTGAGGTCATGACTAGGTAACTTGCCCTAAGTATGGTGCAGCCTGGACATGTGCTGCACCAGATGACTGAAGAATTAAATTTGACCCATGCTTGTTCTGTTCCTTCCTACCCTTCAAGTAAGATTGACTCCACTTTCTTGCCTCTTGCTCTTGCCATTCTTTCCATGGCCTAGAAAAGAAGGAGAAAAGGAGAATCTTTTTTTTTTTTTTTTTTTTTTATCTTCAAAGAAATGTAGACGAACATCTCTTGAGTATGGTCCACAGATGCCTGACTCACAGTACAGTGAGTTGATAGCCCTTCACTTTGCCTTTTCTATAATTCTACCAAAATCATAAGTCCTGAAATAGGAATAGACACCAAAACATTTAAAAGACTCTGCCATGCCTTGCTCTTCAGGAGGTAGGTTTCTACATATTCTTATAACCATGATTAACAACAGGAGAAAAATATTTAAAATAAATTAATTCCTTTGTCTTTCCCTATTACCTGTTAATGTATAGGATCTATTTTCTCTCCATTAAAATTCCAGCAATTGTAGTCATGTAAATCAAAGGGGACTCAATTTCTGAAATGGAGTTTGATAGTTGCAGTGGAAGAGATTGGAACATGAATGTTACTTTCAAGAAAAAAAAAATTTTTTTTTTTTTCCTAACTAGATAGCAAAGTAGCAAACCCTCTGATGTGCTGATGTAGCTGATGTGTTGAAATGAAAATGTGTTTAGACTAAGTTTAGAGAGCTACATTTCTGACAACTGGTACTATAGCTACAGAATTCAAGCCGTTTTGAATCCTAATGCCTGACATTTACTTTAAGATCAAGAAAAGTAACATTGTAGCCTGTAATGGTGATGTGGTGTAAATATAAATAGTGGTTAGCCAACAGAATAAGGTATCTTGATGTGTGGCAGAGTACTCCTACCATATAAGGTATTAATTGATGCCTGAATTAGACAACTCAGGGAATGCAATGTCATACATTACAGTCAAGAAAATTGAGCTAAGCATTGTTTGGTTTCCAGTTTGATGACCATTGCACATACAAGTAAGCCTACTATTACTTACAGTGACTTTTCACACGTATTTAGAGGTATGAACCTCTGCCTCTGCAACACAACCTGAAAGCTCCTCTCTAGTTCCTGCAGATGGGCAGAGTTTCCAGCCTCATTGGGAGCATTCATGCTGCTGCAGGTCACACAGCCTTGCCATCCCTTTTTGTGAATTTTAAGGATGGGAGTGGTATGGCCAAACACGGCATCTGCAATGCAGACTCTGAACCAGACTGTCCAACTCAAGGGACCAGGACAAACAGTTGTAGTTGGTGATCCACTTCATTATGAAATAGACAACTAAACTGTGTTGGTCATCTAATCCGTTATAATCACTCCTTAATGACCCCCATGGTTTGGTGACAGAGGTACCCAAAGTAGTACTAGTAGTAATCTGCCTTCATTTTAGCCTCTTTAGTACTCCCACCAGCTCTTTGACCATTTGAATAGAGCATCACAACACTCTGAACAATGTTTTCACCTTTCTAAATATTTCTAGCCTCACATTAAAAAAAAATAAATAATTACTGTGCTAACAAGGAAATAACTCCTTTCTCAATGTTTAAATTTAAAATCACAACAATTTTACAGCTGCTGTAAATTTTTATCAGTTGTGTCTCAGCCTTTTTATTTTAGTTGTACAGGAAAATGTAATTGTCCTCTAAAAGTTGTTTCTCCAGATACTATTTATTTATTCTACCTACCATCTAATTATCAGTAAAAATGTCATTTTTTCCCCAAGGCAAGATTTTTA
Organism: Aythya fuligula; assembly: GCF_009819795.1. Lineage (NCBI taxonomy): Eukaryota > Metazoa > Chordata > Aves > Anseriformes > Anatidae > Aythya > Aythya fuligula. The sequence goes on from NC_045559.1 coordinate 181,817,983, forward strand.
GCCAAGAAGGTGTACTCAAGAAACTTTCCACTTTTATGAATAACATAAAATGATCAAATACCATATAATATAAGCTTCTGTGCAGACGATTAGGCTATTTTTCTGAAATGACTTTAAAACCAGACTATGAGAGACAAGTTACTCTAATGAAGTCAGGCATTTTTCTCAAAGGATGTGCACAGTCCTCAATTTATCCTTAACAGTTTTTGTCACTCAATGTAAAGAAATGAACAATTGTATTTCATACCTTTCCAATTCAAAAGCAAGGTAGGAGCTAATTTTTCTCATAGCATAGTTATCGGAGGATGAAATGATTAATTGGTGAATGAGAATTCACAATAAATTAACTGAAAGTCATGCTTTATGCAGACACATAGCTCACTAGCAGGTAGTAGCCAAATTATGATGAGCTACAAGAAAAAACAGCTTAAGTAGATTTTGAACCATATCCTGAGCTGTGACTCAGGTGTTGGAGTTTAGCCAGATAACAGTCTTTGCATCTCAACACAGAGACAAGTCAGCAAGACTACAGTGAAAAAAAGCTGTCATTCTCCGTTACATCAGTAGTGTATGTACATACATCCAGGCCTATGTCTGTCATTAGCATGAGGTTAAAGGACAAATAAATATGCTGACTTGGTTCAACTCTACTTTGTATATAGAATATATACAAAAGATAGTTGGGGAAATTTAGTTGGAAGAGCTCTAATCAGGTCATCTGATGGCCAATAAGTATGTTTGAAGTTCACTTATCTTTCAATATCCATAGCTAGAATTAAATATATCTTTTATCAAAGAAAGTGATAGGTCTCCATTTCTCAGATATTTCCAGAAAATTGAGAGCCAACAATTGCTACTGAAGATCAGAGAAGGAATTAGCACTATATACTCATATGTCTAACAGCTCTGGCCATCCTGGTCCTATGCAGCTTGTTGGTAGCTGTAAAGGTGTGCAAGGGAAGGATCTGGATCCCTGACAAAGGAGGGCTTAGCAATGCATTACGTAACAGAAATGGGAGGAAAACTCATTAACAGAGATTAATTCAGTTCTGTTTGCTTGCTCATCTTTGCTAATCCAGTGAGAGAGTGATGAAATCATGACTGCTGGGTTAGGATGTGTTTAGCCTGGATGATGTGGTCTGATGAGCCATTGAGCCATTTGTGAACTGGGCTGGTGTTTTATATACTCTTAAGTTCACTGGGACCCCAATAACTTTTTTTTTTTTTTTTTTTTTTTTTTTTCCTGCAGAAATGCTGTAATGTAAATAAATTTGTGCTTAACCAATGGAATGAGGTTCCTCACACACACCATGAAACATGAGAAATATATATTTAAATGATATCATCTGTGCTATAACAGAATAGTTTACTTGACTGATTTTTTGGCAGTCTCCCAGAGATGATACTTTCAAAGTCCATTAGATATATTGCCCTGCTAGGTCAATAAAGTGGCAAACTGGAAAGGAATGTAGAAAGACTGTAATTTTCTAATACATATGCTAGGGTATTTTTCTCCATGTGTTTTCTCCTAAAAGTGCTTTCTATCTCTTTAGCACATTGATGAATTTGTCTGGTTCAGTCTTTAAATCCCTTGAAATATCTTTCTTCATTTACTTGTCCTGCTCCCTTGGTTTCCAGAAAGAGAACAGCAGTCCCCTGTTGTATAGAGACTTGATTCACAGAGAGTTTCAGAACAAATTTACTGATCACAAATAGATACAGACAGTAATTAATGCATTTAAACACTTAGAATTGAATAATATGATCAGGCTGTTGATCTTTTTTTCCTAAGTCGATGAATTTTATTTACTGGGTGAGGATTTCTAAGTTCCAAGATTTGGAACTTCTCAAAGGTTGGCTCTGGCTCTATAAAGTGATAAAAATACAGGAAGCAATGTCAAAGCTTTTGATTTCATTGTTATCTGGTTTATTTATGTATTTATTTATTTATTTATTTTCAGATTTGGAGGAAGAGGAACTATCCGTGCTTCGTATTTCTTTATTTGCTTCTTGGGGGTTATTTGAAGATGTGAGTGTTTTCCTATGATTTTGCAAATAGAGCATGTATTTGCAGCTATTTACATGATTTGAGATTTCAGTAGAGACAAAAAAGAAGGTAGGAAATTTCTCGTAAAATTAATGAGAGAAAAATGAGGAAAGAAATGAATGGAGAAAAACAAACAAACAAACAAACAAACAAACAAACAAAACAAACTGTATGAGATATAGAAGCCAAGATAGAGAGCATAAGGTAAATAAATGTTGTGCTCAGTGCTGCCCATGTTTTGCTGTGTTGAATAAAAACTTCTTTGTGGACAGGCTCAGGAGTACTTGGACCTCCATTGCAGAGGAGCCACCACCAGGGAGGCAGCAGGATATTTAATAGACACTAATTATGGGCAAAGACAGGATGCTTTCCTGAATTTCACCCCCTGACCACTCTTATATGTACTATCCTCTTTACTGCCTCTTTATTATTGTTTCCAAACAGCGGCTGGCCAAGGAGGGAGTGAGCTAAAACCTCTGTGTTTCTAATTCTTATTCAAAACAAGAGTTTACATCTTAGAGCTTTGCAAGCATAAAACCTGAGGAATACAGAGAGAGAGGGAGAAAGAGAGACAGAGAGAGAGAGAGAAAGAATCTTTCTTCTTCCAGCTCTCCAAGTCATGTTTTTGTCACCATTTTGGCTGAGCTGACAAGGGGACTCTGGCTTCCCCAGATGGAAAGAACCACATCTCTGCTGCTGGGAAGTGACAGGCTTTTCCTGCTGAAATCCACCCTCGTTGGAAGGCTGTCACATCACCAGATTTTAAGCTTTACATGTATGCAGAACATATTTCTTTGGACAGAGTTAACTGAAGTAACCTTGACAGCTGGTTGACCATCTCTTGTGTTTTCAGAAAGTCTTATGCAACACATATACTGTGCCTCGCAGAATAACAGCTCTTTTTCCTTTGGTCATTAAATATAAAAACAGAGCTGAGATGTGATGGTCATAAAAGCCTTTAGAAAATGCCGACACATTTTCCCTGATAAATTTGTTTTGGTGAGTTTTCTGTTATTTATATTTTTCTAATCGCTAGATGAACTGTCTGGCTTCTTCAAGCTATTTAATCAGAAATAAGCATAAAATAATTATGACAAATGTTACAATTAGTTGTTATGTGAAAAATAATGAATTTTAAGAGAGGATGATTGTTTTACACACCAAAGAAGTGTGACATTCAATCCCTTGGCCTTTAAACAAATATAAAGATACTACAAATAATAGTTTAATACCACAATAGGTAAAAAGGCATCTATTGATTTTATATGAGAAATCTCTCAAGTGTAATCCCAAAATAAGAAAAGCCATATCATGTCCAGGTCAAAAGAGATGTAAGGATATGAGGAAGAAAGCAGGCTACCAGAGGGTTGAATCTGCTGTGAACCACGTCACCTCCCATCTGTGTTGCATGTGGCAGGTGAAATTGTACCGCCTTCTGGGATGTACACAGCAATTGCATCTGTGCTGACCTCTCAGTACATCCACAGGGTTAGTAACTGAAAGTTACCGGTGCTTTTCCTTCTCTTTTATTTAAAAGAGAAAAGGCACATGCAGATATGTATACTTTTCATACCAGTGACACAGATAGGAAGAAGGAAGAGCAAGCATTTGCTTTGTACTCATTTTTTTCTTAGGGAGCTGTCCCTGCTCCCCAAAACTGCCCTGACTCCCTTGTCAGCCTGGAGGTAGCTCCCATCAGAGCCAGCAGCTGGCATTGCCCTTCCACAGGGCTTGGTTCTCCCCAGCATCATCCCACAGCCAAACCCCACGGGGAAGAAATTCAGCATGCAGAGTTGCAGGAGCACACCTAGGAAAAATGTATCCTGGGGACACCCAACTGGAAGCAATTAGAGAGAGCCAGAGGCCAGGAATGGGGATAAAAAAAAACAACATGGATTCATTCTTTAAACATTGCAAGAGATGGTTAAGACACACAGAAACCCACGTTAATGCCTTTCAAGCCCTACAGCTGCTCTCTATTTCTTGTTCTTTCTTACTCTTAGCCTGAGTTTTGCGTGTCTGGGAGTTAGATTTGCTTTCCTCCCCCATCCTTTGCATTTTGTCTTAGTATGCATGAATGAAAACCTATGTGGCAGGTTGGAGACAGGCAGAAAGGAATCACCCTTTTGGTCCTTTCTACAAGCTATTTCCCACCTTTTTTTCCAGTACTTGGGGCACTTCCCCCTGACACACAGGCCCTGCTGGATGTGGTCCCCTGTCCTCAGCATCCTGCAGGACTGCTCACCGTGATCTTGTGTTTCAGTCGGGAAGCTCAGCCTTGCTTTTTTTCCCTTCCTCTAATTAACGTCAGAAATATTGTATTGTCATGCTCTCTTTATCCCAGTGCTCCTCTAATTAGCTCACCACATTATTCTGCGTGTGTTTGAGGCTGTTCAGTGTTAATGAGTCTGTCAGTCACAGTCTTCAAAGACTGCATCTTCAGAGAAGCCGGGGATGGAAAGGACCTATTAGAGATGGTTGGCTCCTGCCTCAGAAAGCAGGAGTCCTCCAGGGTTAGTTTAACTACTTGTGAAATTGGCAGTGTTGCTTTCGGGCTTTGAGGGTGGCATATGTGCTTTTTTCAGCTCAGCAGTCTGGCCAAGGCAAACTTTGCATACCAAAATGAGAAGTAACCACCTCATGTTAAAGGTTGCACAGAAGGATTGTGCCTGATTTGCAAACACTCTGTAGTCGGGTCTTATTTTTATGGCATAACCAGGCTGAAACTTCATTTTATGTAAATAAAATCCTTTCTGAGGTAGGGAGAATGCTTTAGATGGCAATACAGTAACCAGTGAATCCTCCCAGCCCCACACAGGATTTTTGGAAACCAGCCACACAGAACCTAGGAAGTTACACCTGGCCTGCTACCACCATGTGGGCCACCTCTTTGATTTAGAGCTACCTCATGCACATCTGAGCTGGACCCATTAAATAACTGCTGGTGCCAACTTTCACTGAGCCACAGCTCCTCAGAGCCACTTTTTCTTGCCCAACAAACCTTTCTCGTTTAACTTAATGTTTCAGAGACTCCACCATTGGAAGGGTAGTGGGATGGTTTCTGCACCTGCCTCATGCCATCACTGCTCCATCCATCTGCAAAACACTCTCTAAGGGAAGCCAGTCTCATTGCCTGCTAAATATGTGGCTCCACTGGCTGAGCTGATTTGGCAAGGCTGGACTACAGTAATCAGAGTGAAAATTTGGCAGTAGCTTGTCATGACAAAGGCCTATACCCACGAGGATGCATGGGTAGCGGTGATTTGGCTCCACAGATATTTCTCGCAAATTGAGTGTCCCTTGCTTTTCTCATCGCCTTCTGTTCCTCTATCAATACCATGTTTGTGATAAATAAGAAAAGCAGTTGCAAGGCCTTTACAGAGATTTATGTCAGTGGGCTTATGTTTGGGAGCTGCTCAGACTCACTTCTGTGGCTGGGCCAAAAGTTCTGGGGAGATCAGGAAGGTCTCAGATCCAATCCCACCTCACACATGGAGGAGCTGCAGGGACTGGGTTCCTTGGCTTGCCCTGTGGGTTAGCTGCTGATGTCTCACTGCCTGAATGACATCAATGCCCACCAAAATTTCCAAGGGACTGTGCCAAAAAGCACACATGACTCTTCAGCTTGTCACACTTACCATTAAACATAGCTCATACCCCTGTGGGAATGCTGCTGCCAGGCAGCCCTGCTTGTGAAGCACTGCTTTTTCTCCCCCAGCTCATCAGACTTGACCCCTCTGTCCACAAGGCTATTTGGTGCCAGGTCCTTGGACCCTGGTTCTGACAGAGGCCTGGAGGGCACAGAGCTGAAGGACATCTCAGCTGATTGTGACACAACCCATCTCCTACCAAATTATCTTTGGAGTGGGACATTTGTTCCTAAGTAATCTCAGCAAACCCATGAGAGTTGATATAACTGGCTTTATTTTAAGTACTTCCAGAGAGCTGGTTTATTTGTTGCAGGATCTTTCTGGGACCTGACGATAAGCTTTTATCAGGTCAGGAAATGCCTGGCTCTTCCCTGTTTTCTCACCCAAGCTCAGCATTCTCCATGCCTTTTCCAGTCTCCCAGGAGCTCAGTTATCTCCCAGCTTTCCCCAGGTCTGTGCTTGCTTCAGCAATGATACACCCCAAGGTGCATCTTGTCCCTCTGTCATGGGTATGAAATGATTAACCAATTGTTTGCAGTTAACCTTTTTTACTAAGGGATGCAAAAAAAAACCCACCACCATCACCAACAAAACAAACAAACAAACAAAAATATAACACTGATGCGGGCAAAAGACATTAAACATAATCAGTTAATAGCTTTCCCCCTCTACTGATAATGGATTACACATTTCCTGTTTATCTCCTTATTACTGCCATTCCTACAGAAGCTAACAAGAAATTATGCTATGACCAGAGATAGAAAGTATCTTACTTTCTGCCTTTCTTTTTCTGATTTCCCTTCACCTTAATGTTAATGTTTTAGAGTTGCACTCAGCAATCATTTCTCATTTTTCTTTCTGTGTACCCCCTTGAGTTTGGGTCAATGAGAAGCTCAGTAATTAGATAGGCTAACTTCTTACTAAACTTATTCCTCCTCCCCTCTGGGACAGTTGGCAGGAATGCACTTTAGAGTATTTCTTTAAAGAAATAGCCATTTACTTCATTTTCAGTTTGATTGCCTCCCCTGAGATCTTACTCATCAGTTGCCTGAGTCTACTGCAGTTTGCTTCCTCAAAGTCCACCTTATCTTGCTGCCCTCCCTCCTCATGATCTGAGGCAACTCAATCAAGGAATGCTCCCTTGCATCCTGTCAGTTGGCTCAAAACAAAGATGAAGAGAGACTCCCTTTTCTTAACTACCTTATGTATTAAAAGTGGGTCCTGCATATTTTCCAGTTTTTCTGGACAGTCAGAGCTTTCCTCTGTCTCTTTGAGATTTTATACATTTTCTCTGTTTATAGCTTAAAATTTGGCTTTTTGTCCTTGCCAACCAATTTCTCATTCATCTCATGCCTTGCTGCTGAACCTTTAGTTTGCTCACGTGTCCAAGTCACCCGTGATTAGATGTAATTAGTCCTGAAAAATTCATGCTCAAGCAATGAATCGAATTGGAAGCAGTGGAGTGACTGTGATTGAAGTGGTTGTATCATGAGCAAGGTCACAGACAGTCATGGCTTGTCTCCATCGATGCATACAGACAGGACCTCTTCTTTGCAGTTTATGTGATGGGGTTATTCAATTCCCAGAGCTGACTCACAGCTTGGAAAAATAAAAGGAAAGCGGGGGCATGCTGAAATCTTTCTGCACCTTTCAGTAGGAGTGTGCTTGTGTTGCTGTTGACCCTTTGGTCTAGCATGCAGCTGTCAGCAAAGAAGAGGAAAGGAAGGTCTTGCTATTGTGACAGCTGAAAGTGTTCAAGCTGTAGTCTCTGCAATCCCTCCTACTAGACTTGAAGGACAAGCCATTTCAGAGCCAGAGAAGAGAAAAATTGACCCTGGGTCCTGCCTTTGTGATGGCAGCAAACAGACCATACCTCTAGCAGCAGAAGAGCTCAGCTCTGTAGAACCCAGTTACCAAAGCTGAGCTTCTGGCTTCCTCCACTGAGTTTCTGTGGCTCTGGTTGGCCAGATGTTATCAGACATCTGTTCAGTGGCTTGTAGGAGGGCTGTCCCAACCAACCAGTGTCCTCATCATCAGATGAGGAATGGCCTCTCTGAAACATCAATGCTTTCTCTAGATGTGCAGCAAATATAATGGTCACCTGAGCTATGATAGTTTTCATGTGATAATAGCAAATTTTATGCATGGCCAACAGGACACAGAGCTGTCAATCAGCAGCAAACACAAACAGCAATAGGAACAAAAGCACAGGGCGATATTAGAAATGCAAATGACTGGCTGCAGCACCATGGCTGGCTCCTCCTGAGCTTAGATTCTCAAATTATTTAGAGAGTTACTTCTTCTGATGCAATTCTTTACTTTTATTTATTTATTTTTGAGGATGAGGTGGAGAAAGAGATAAGAAGGAGTAAGGTGATTGCTTCTCATTTTCATGTTTATGTTGCATGAGCTAGACAATTATATCTTGCCAACAGACCCTGGAAGAGCCTACTCAGAGATTACAGTATTATAGTTTTATAAATGTGGACTGGAAAAGAGAGAATTGCCAAGGGCTTTTCACATTTTTCAGAGAAACACTGGACATGTTGGGAAGAGCTGTTTTTACTTCTCCATTAGTATAAGCCATGTGCACTGCCAAAGCTAGGTTTCAGCTTTACCTCTAGCTGGAGCAGCAGTGTTTCAACTCACTGGATGCCTACTCCCACATGAATACTGAAGAATAAACGACCCGAGCCATTAAAAGCAATAAACTCACTTCCAGTAACTCTACACATGCCACGGTAAGACAATCCCTATGGGTGCATTAGCCTGCAGGGGTGGGTGGTGCAAGCAGGGGGCTGGGAGGGAGACGGGGCTGCGGCTGAAGTCCTGAAGCTGCTTGCTTCCCACTCCACCACGCACTGCTCATGTCATCTCTGACAGGCCTCTTAAGCTCTTTGTGCTTCAGTTCCCTGCTGGAAAAAACAGCTAATGCGATTTCCCTGAATTGCAGGAGGGAGTTTTGCTGCTAATTAAATGGAGGCGCGTGAGGCTCTCAGATATTGCCATACCAAGGCCACTATTAGTGCCTTTCAGAGAATGATGGATGTAGCAAATATGGAAAGCAATAATGCCTGCAAACCATAAAATACTGAGACTATTTGCAATTAGGAGCCCGTCCACCAATACAGTGCATCCTTTCTTTTTTTTCTTTTGGAGCTTCCTAGCCCAAGTTCTTTTCCCATACAGCATGTGAGCAGATAACATTATTCTCAAGTGGAAGAAATCTTATGCATTTGAAAGGAAAAAATCCACTGGGAGTGTTTCCTTCAAAGCCTTATTCGCCACTTCAACCTTCCCTTTGAGTTCAGACTGAACCAATAATATCTAAACTGTAAATTCATAGAGAACCACTTATCTGGTCTATATTATAGTGTATCTACAGAGTTTGGAAAGGATTCATTAAGCAATTAATTGGACTCTTAAAGCAATTCCTCTTGATTCCTGCTTTGCCATTATACATCTTTTTCCTTTCCCATACTTTTTAAAAATTTACAAAGTTAAGTTATGTGTTACTGCATTCAGTTGGGATTTGGTAATATTCCTACAGTCTCCAGAGTATTTGAGATGTAACTGGATGAAACTGGAGTGAATTTAATACTTCTGGGCATGTATATACTAGAAAATCCCAGCATTACCCATAGCTTAGGTAGCACTGTTTTGTTTTGTTTGTTTGTTTGTTTACATTTGTATTTACTCTCCTATAGCTATGTCTCTAATTCCTCTCTAGATACTGATCAGCTACCCAATGTCCCATTCCTCCAGAAGTGAGTACTTTTCTAAGCGTTTTTTTTTTCTCAGCTGATGATGAAACTCCAAATCCCATCCCAGTTCATGCTCCCATTCACATGCCTTCTTGTCAGCAGCTGTTCTTGTGCATGAGAACAAAACCTGAAAACATTGTCTCGACATAAAGTTTTATTTCTCCCTGACAGTTAGCACTGGTAGTGGTCTGTAGTATCGACATAGGTATAAAAGATTTCTTTGTCTTCATCTGCTGACCTTTTATCATTCATAGCCTTCCGAAAGAATCACTTCCTTCATAATGCCCAGAAAGGTAATCAATAAAACAACTACTAAACTGAAAGAGAAGAAGAAAGCTTCCTTAGTGATGACTTCTTTTGCACACTCATCTTTTAGACAGTAAATGCTCTGGAGCAGGGACTGTTGCTGCTGAATTTTTTTATGAGCTATCATAAGGATCTGTCCAACAATTAAAATCATCTGTCAACATATTGGCCATAAATGCTTCCCAAATCATCAGTGGTTTTCTTTTTTGAATTACAAATTCAACTATCCTTTTTACTCAGTGTTTCATACCCTTCAATTACAAGAACTACTCCCTTTTTATTTTTTTTCCCCAAACTGATATGTTATCCTTCCAGCTCTCAACACCTCCCCAAGACCTCCCGCACTTGCTGGAGCCCAGTACTGCCGGCCAATTCTCACCGTCTGCAGTGACCATAATGAACAGACTTGTTTGTGCTTTTCCTTCTGTTCTGACAATTATGCAACCTGCAAATACTGTGGGCAAAGAGCTGTTCTTGTCTCAGCCATGCAAATCTAGGCCAGCTCACAGAAAAACAAATAATGCTCTTTTACACTATTACATTAAAGCCCTCTGGTGTAATAATTTGACCCTCTCTCTTTTTGTACAGTATGCAAGAGGAACAAAAAATGCATGTAGTCTGCTGGTATAATGTTTCTAGAATTTGTGTGCTTCTTAAGGATGTAGTTAGTGATCACAGTACCAGTGTAGGGAAAGAAAAGGAAATAAAAGATTCAGTTGTTTGTTCAGCAGTATAAAATTGTGTGGGGAAAAGCAGAAGGATAAGATGGAAAAAAATCTGTTCTGTAGTATTTCTCTGTAAAAGTGCACCCAAAAGCCTTTTTCTTAAAATTAGCTGATTAAAGTTGTAAGACATTTCAGTGGCAACATCCTTGAAGTAGAAGGAGTGAACCTCTGAAAAATGAAGACTCATATTGAGAGCTTCAAAATTACTTCCAAATGACTAAATATTTGAAATTTGGGTTAAAGGACCCAGAAGTTCCAGCTGAGAGCTAAGTTCTGGGCTGAAACCTTTCTGCCAGTCTCCTGCCTTTGTCTTGCAAACCCCATCTCACAAGGCCTAGCACCCCATCTGGCTTCACCGGCCACCTCTTTCCTTCAGGAGTATGGCTCTGTATTTCTGATCAGGTCCATCAGAACCGTATACAAAACTAGGATTATGGTTTGGATTCAAATCTGTCTCTCACACATTCTCCAGGATTCAGCTTTATAGTTTGGATTCAAACCCATATACAGTGGTAGTTACATTTCTGATGTCTTTTTAGGTAAACTCCTGTAAATACCAGCTTTCACTTCCAACAGAGAGTGTAAAAGAAGTCACCACTGTGGCTGTAACCAAAGATCAGGATTAGGCAGATTTACAACACGATGATGTGAAAGGGAAGGCTTTTTCACACACACACACACCTTTCCCTGCAAGAAAACAAAAACCAAAAGAACAAAAACAAACAAACAAGATTACTTAAAAAGTTGTTCGTCAAACGTTGTGATATTTTATCATTCCTCTCTGACTTCCTGATAAACAGAACTAACTTTCCATTATCTGAAAATACATTTACCAGTCTCTCACTGGGTATTAACCCGGGCATCTCTCCTGGAGCTGCTCGAGCAGGGCTGATTTAGACCTGCTGGCTAGCCCATTATAGAGACCCAAATAACCCCAGAAAAAAAAAAAAAATGAAATAAGTAGCAGCATGGTTTTCCATCAAGGTCTTGCAGTGCGTTATAGTCACCTTTAAGACTTAAAGTTTGTTAAGGCAGTTCTCTCTTGTGGCTTTGCAAAGCATTGATTGTATAAGCCAAAAATCTTAAAAATTAATATCAAAAGTTAGATCCCTGAACAGGGAGTCTGAATTGCAAGTGTCTGAGCATCTATTGTTTCTCTTGCCTTCAGGAGCGCTCAAAATTTTTCGGACTTGAATTATTCACTGAATTGTTTAATATTGACCTAGCAAGGTAATAACAGATATTTGAGTTTAGAAATCTTGGTTGTCTTTAAAATGATAGTCAGCAAATGACTACTAATAAAACTAAGTTTAAAAATAGAGATTGTAAGATTGCACCAATTTATACCATCAGCAATAAGACAGCACAAAACATCACATTAACCAAAGCAAAATTGCACCCAGTATGTTAAAAATGCATGTAAGGTACACTGAGTTCTTCCTTGCTCCAGCAGCGCCTCCAGTCATTCTACCTTGTATTCCAGCTGAGAATTGATGGAATAGCAGACCAAGCCTTTGTTTTCCTAGCCTATTCTGAAGGAGTTTACTAGATCTGACCTTCTTGCTAGTGGAATTTTACCTGCAAGATGCAGACGTGGCATGAAGCTGTCCATTGTCTGCTACAGCTTGATCCAAAACTTTGATAAAAATAATCTTGCTACAAAAAAAAAAAAAAAAAAAAAAAAAAAAAAAAAAAAAAAAAAGCAGTAGATTATCAATAACTAAATTTCTAAAGCTCAAATTTAAAGTAAAATTAGCCCAATAAATATGGCTTCAACAAAGCTCTTCAAGATATTTACTCACACCTTTTTCTTTTCCTTTTTATTAAATTAGATTCCAAATACTTTCAGCACACTCATCAACAACAATTAAAGAAGATACATTTTCTTCAGAATTCTGCTCCACCTAAAATCTATATTGTTAGGAAATGCTGTTTGCATTTTCTTCAAATCCCTGCTCAGTAGAAGTAACCCAGTATCAATACTTGTACTACAACCACAGTATCCCTAAAGAGCTGGGGTTTTCATTTCTAATACTGGGTTGCAATAACCTTTCCTGCAATGGACTGAATGTCAAACACCCCAGCATTTCTGTTGGTTAAAACTGAGATCCTCATCTCACCATTTTTGCCCTTAAAATGATCTTTCTTTCCCTTAAGAGAAGCTAAGAAATAAGTTATTTTAAAAGTACCTGCCATAGCAACTACTTAAAACATACACTGGGAACCAAGCAGAAGGTGAATACTGATATAAAAATACAGCAATAGGAACAAAAGCTTTGTCAGAAAACTGCAAGAGCTGTGCTAAATAAACTAGATCTGTTCTTCATAGTTTGTGCCTGAAGCAGGTTGTATGATTAAAATGCCTCCATATTTGATCTCAGTTCTGCTCTCTTTACTCATAATGGCAGTGCTTATTGTAAGGCCAAAAAAATCAAAGCACAGGAAGAGGTGAAATTTTGGCTACATGTCCTGCTTATCTTCCCCTCACTGTATTTCATTTTAAAATAGACCATGACAGTTAACTGAGAAAATAAGTTTAAATTCATTAGTTGGGCTAAAATGCTAAAATAAATGCAACTATTTGAGGTGCTTTTAGATCATTTGGGGTTTGCAGTGCTCACTGGAAGAAGGCTGCCCTGGTGGAGAAGGATTCACACATCTTCCTGCACAGAAAAGGAATATTTGACATCTAAGGGTATCTATAATTTAGGAAAATTGCACTTATAAAATATTGTCATGGACATAAGCACCTGAGAAATTATCCTAGGGAAGTCTTAAAGAACTTTCCTTGCAAATGGGTAAGCTACCATTAGTGGCCACAGCATCTCTCAGGCACCCCACACTTTTCATTGGGATTCTGAATCAGCACAAAGATGCAGCAGTATTACAGAGTATTACTAAAAAATAAATAAATAAATAAAAACGCTAAAGGAAGGCTGACATTTACAGCTTGGTTTTCCAAACATTGCAAACCTAGTGCTGGGTTTAGTTATTGTATTAGAAATGGCCTTATTTTTAGGACTGTTGAAGTACAGCTTCTTCTGATTCCCATGCTTGGAACACATTCAAATCCAGCACCTTTTACTTTGGTGTCTCAGGCTTAGTAACCTACTTTACATAGCTGTATCTGAAGGCTTTGGCTCTCCTAATGACAAAATAGGACAGAGGTAAATCAAATCCTGTCTCCCTTTCTTCATCAGTGCATGGAGGTAGACTGATCCTTCCCATGAAGAACCGGACCACTAAAGGGTTGTTACTGGAGTTGGAAGAAGCAGCTGTTGTGCTGTGAGACATGATGTACCACGTCACTGGGCAACTAATACTCTCACTTACTGAGAGGAAAAGACATATGAGAGCCAGAGCACTCCTGCGTGGTGACTGAGTCATGCATCTCCTGCCATAAAGCTCATGGAAGGAAGAGAGCAGAAGGAAATCTCCTACTGTGGCTTGCCATGTCATGGTGGTTGCCTCCCTGCAGGCTGAGTGACAGATACCTCCACAAGCTCTGCAGATCACCAGGAGTTCTCAGAAGAACTGAAAATCTAGAGACAGTAATTATACTAATACTGCTAATGAGAAGAAACTAAGAACTAATTCAGACTCCAGATGAGCTTTCACCTCTGTTCTTCCTGCCACAAACGTGGACATCACACTGAAATATTTCTACACTGCACAGAGCAGCAGCCACCTCCCATAAAAGTAGCTCAGGTGTTGGAAACTTGCCATGCCAGCAAGCTCTGAGGACACCATTCCTGTACCAGCAGCTTGCTGATGCTCAAGCTACCTCATTTCAGACTGCAGCAGGTATCACAAGACTCTACACGTCATGCAGTACAAACATATCATATGATGGAGGACTGGTGACAAAGGCTCTGCAATGAGAACATCAACACACCCTACTTCAGCTACGGAAGCAAATACAAGCAATTTTCAGTGAGTATGAACCTGGACAGGGATTTAACCTTCATTATGATAAGTCCCATATCTTCTCAGCAAGTCTCTGAATAATTTAGTGCCCTGGTTCTTTCTGTCATTTCACATAAGATATTCAGCTTTTGCAGAACACTGATATCAGAAACTGAGATAACAGTTCAAAGATGTTATATTCTTTTTTTGAAATGAAAGTGAATGAGAAACCAAGCACGTATATCTGAAGGATCTGTTTTGAGTGAGGTATTTTATGTTGTATTTATAGACCTCCTACAGGCAGCTGCATGTGACTCAGAGATTTGCCCAGATGTTTACTTTGGGGGCAAAATAAATGATAAAGATATTGAGCAGCATATTTTCTTTTGCAAGCATGAGGTCTTTGTTTTTTTGTTAGCAAGTATTCATTTGTTTCAGGTTTAGGCCTGTCAATTGATGCTGGTGTCCAACAGATGCCAAAGAAAAAGAGAAACTGTTTGTACTCAGTGGCAGTTTCTCTATGAATTGATTAGGGATGTGTATTAAGATGCTCAGAGGATCGTTAATACATAAAATTATAAAGCAGGTTTTCAGGGAAAGAGAAGAGCAATACTTCAACAGGGCCAGTGAACCTGTAAACCAGACCAGCAGTGCCCACAGCAGATTTAACCCCCTTTAACAAAGCATTCAGTATGATCAGCAACATATTTTTCAGAAGTAATTAAGCAGTATCCAAAATGTCTTTTAATAAGAAAAACACCATTTGATTTCGGAACAGCAAGAATCACCTGGCTTTTCTCAGCTCTTGTGTTTATTGCTTGCTTTCCTCTTTGCTGACTGACAGCTTAGCTGGTTTCAAAGAACAAAGAGAAGAAGGGAGAGGGAAGGTGCGGTATCAGCAATTAGAGAGCAAGGATTTCGAGACTGTAACTCCTAAGAAGTGGGGAACAAGAGATAAAGAAACACTTCATAGCACAGTGAGAAATCCATCAGACACAGATTTTGCTTCAAGTCCTGTGCTAGGTTGGCAAGTGTTCTTATATGCACTAGCTTAAGGCCACAGCTATTCTGTATGCTGTTTGATTGAAGCCACTGCAGGAGAACATGGAACAGGATTATACACACAGTTCTGCAGGATAACTGAAGGTACTGGCAGAACTCAGAAACATATATATATGTACATAAATATACATATATATACACAGAAATTAGACATTTCTGGCTGAATTTAAAAGCGTTTCTCCAGGAGCAGGAAGACTCAGTGAAAGAGTCTTAAAACCTCACAGATTTTCTGGACTTGAAAAACTGGCCTTTCATCACCTCAGTGATTCTGATGTGATTTCTGATTCTGGGTTTAATGAAAAGAGTTCCCTCCATTTCAATACACTGCCAGGAAATAAATATGAATTTCAATCAGCTTCTTCACAACAGAGAGAAAAGGAAGCAAATGACCAGAACCAAAATCTGCGGCACTGTCTGGAGATGGAAAGTTGAAATCTACCCCCTGAAGAAATGGTTCAAGCTTCTTCTACCAAGCCTTGCCCATTTGAAGCTCTGTACAAAATGCTGATATTATTCAAGTGGGCACTGGTGGGATTCTCAGGGTGCATAGGATCCTGACAGAGGACATTTGCTTTGGCTTGAGGATCCCTTTATACTTTGTGGTTAACCCCCCCCCCCCAGATCTTAATTTGCACGGGTGCAAATAATGCAATGCCCAAGACAGAGACCTGCGAACCTTTCTTAAAGGCCCTTCTTAGCTTCTTTGCAGGACTTCATGGTGGATTTCAAGACTTCTCCCTGCAGCAGTCTGTAACGCTGGTCATCAGCCACACATACATAATGGAAAATCGAAGATTTACTGAAATGTTTGTTGATCTCAGGCAAATCCCAAGTGGGGATGTGCCTCTGCCAGAGCAATCCACCACTGTAATGAATCCTGAAACCTCACGCTTACACTTGGTTGTCTCCAACCCACTGCGCTCCACTGCAAATTTGTGTTGCAACAGTCATAGACCGATGAAGGCGAATTTATTTTAAAATACAGGATTCTAGTTTACTAAGCAGTAAGTCCTCACAAAGAAACAATTCCCCTGGCACCACATTTGTTTGGCTCATTTCTGCTTTTCCTGGAAATGCTCTTTGAATGACAGCACTAAAGGCCTCTTCTAGCCTTCAATTAAAGATGTGGCTGTCAGAAGTGCAAACAGAAATCTACAGAAAAGGCTTGCTTGGGATATATGACACTGTCAAGATGGCTCCTTTTTATGCTTCCTGATAAGCAGACTCCAGCTAGGGCTGTGGCCAACCCTGCTCTTTGAACAGAGAAATGCTAGTTTGTAGGAAGACACCTGCTACACACACTCTTCTCTGCCCAAGGGTCTTGCCACAATCGTCCCTTCATTTTTCCATTATTATCTAAACCTTTTCACTATTCTCATTCTTATCACAAGTATCCACTGGGCAAGGCTTTAAATTATTGGCAGGATAAGCAATAATAATCAAAGAAGCAAAGCAAGAAAACAATTGCTAATTGTGAACTGAAACTCTGTCAGCTCTGCCCTGTCAGTGTGGTACATCTCTACCCACAGTGGCACTCAGGCAGCTGTTGATGAGTGACAAAGTCACTTTTAGCTCATTTACTGTAAATGTGAGTCAGTTTTGAAAGGTTTACTGAAAAAATTATATAAACTGGAGCGTGGAAACGCAACAAACAGGGGCGTGACTGTCAGTTTTACTGACAATTACCACCTTTGGCATCTCAGTAATGGATCGGCGGAGTCACACCGAGGGCTGACTGCTGCTAATGCAAAGGAGCAGAGCAGCCACAGCTGTGGGAACCCAGCCCCAGCCACTGCCCAGTGTCCAAGGAGGCTGAGTAGCCCATGGTCCAGGCAAACCCTCAGGATGAGGTCCTGGGACAGGCTGTGTCCTGTGGGTGGCCACTGCCCACAGGGCTGTGGGGCTCCCTGGGGGTCATAGATAGGTCCAAGTGCCAGGGAGACCCAGGGCCTGAGTGCGGTGATGGAGTGAGCACCCAGCACCAGCCGCTGGAGGGATCTATGCTGTGTGTGCATAGACACGTGCATATGTTTTGTCAGAGTACTGCAGCCCTGACCTGCAGAAGAGGATGAACAGGACTGGGCCATCTGTGCCTCTGATGGTCTATGAGTGATGGATGTTTTCTGTCTGTGCCAATCTGTGTAGACAGCTATATATATAGATATACATATATATGTATGTATGCATTCTGTGTGTGTGCCTACTGGGAACACATGCTCAGCCTTGCTGCCAGATGGACCTGGGGACTTGGTGCTACAGCATCCTCATGTACATGAGACTACCAGATTCAAGAATGTTTATCAGCATGTAAGGTTTCTTGATCTAGTCTTTCCTGGGACACTAGAGAAAGCATCCTGTCCGTGACAAACACTGTCTCTCCTTGGTCTGCTAGGCAGGACTACATTAACCTGGCAGGTGGAGTTTTGGTGTCTTTACTTCCCTATGGTGGCAGTGCAGATGCTGGACTCCTCCACACCCTTCAGTACAGGTTCTCTAAGATATTGGCTCCTCTAGTTTCAAAGGTCTCAGCCTCTGAAGTGCCAATTTAGCTCGCAAATTGCTCAAAACACCATAAATGTAAGCAACAACTATACAGAGTTTTTGTCTCATGTTAGATTGCAAAAACTAAGGAGTTTGCTTTTTGAAAGTGAATGAGTGCTTGCCACAAGTTAAACATTTCAGCATCCAACATTTAACACTCTGCTTCTGCAACTGTAGGTGCTTGGTCATCGCAAGGTAGCAGGTTTATATGTGCACACACACACACACACACACAGGATGATTTATTCCAGAGACTCCAATTTATATTATTTCAGCAGTGTGTGTTCTTTTCTTGATTTTTCTCTTTAATACATAGCTACATAGTCTTGAGCTAATTAGAACATTTTTTACTTAGCTGTTATCAACAGCAGACCAAAACAACACTCCCAAATATTCCTTTGATTTTTAAAACAAATGGATTTTGTCTTCCCTCATTTACTTGCCTTTTAGCAATTTTTTTGGTGAAGAGTTTTTATTCAGGATGATTAATAACACAACTTTTTTCAGACCAATTAGAGAATTCAAGAATTTAGTCATCAAAAGTTTCCAGTTGCACCAGACACCTAATTAAAAGAGTTGCAGTCAATTTGCTTCCATCATGGAAAGGTACTAAATCACACATACAAATCCATCCCAATTCAGAAGAGCACTTACGCTGAATGAAAAGTTTGATTCAATTGCCTCTGCCATCAAGGATAGAACCATACAGAACGATTATGCTCCCAACCACCATAACTCAGAATTCAAACGGGCCCAATGAATCTGCTTAAGAATGAATTATGGCTGCAAATTATTTGCATGAATTATTGAGAAAATAATTATGAAAGGCAATTACACCTGGAAGAATTAGGCTTTGTTTGCAGAGAAATCCTGAATAGAAAGAATATTCGTCAGATAAGGTCCGTGTTAAAAAATATTTACCCTACTCTAATATAGAGTGAAATTAATTAGAAAAAAAATCCAATTTATTAATCTTAAATATAATTAGTAATGAAAGAAGCACTTTGTATGCATATATGTATACATATTTGATGCTCATATAAATCAGAAAAAATAAGAGTACATAAGTATCATTTTTGTTTTGCCTCTGAGTAAATATAATCTGAAAGAAAGTCAAAAGAATAAACACAATCATTTTGTTTGTGAGAATCAATTCTGTAGCCAACCAAAACAACAATTCTTTAAAGCTAGATCTTGAACATATACTTTCTTAATTTACTTAATCTTTGGGGAATTTTTCTTTAATCATCAGAGAATTTTCTACATTTATCCTAAAGATTTGCTTATTACTTTTTGCAATTGCCTTTGTAAGGATTTGAAAGATCTTTGTACAGCAAAAAGTTATCAGCCACAGAAGTTATTTTATTGGATTTTTTTCACTGAATCAAGGCCAATAGAGACTGCTTGGAAATGAAAACATTTCTTCAGGGCAATAAAGTTTCATTTATTGTTTGGAGCAGTACAACTCTGGCTACCTTCAATCATCTCATAAACACACAGAGCACTAAACTTTGTAAGAAAGGTACACAGAGACAAAAACAAAAGGAGTAAATAGAAATGGCTGGTTCGCTACAAAGCAAGTGGTTTCATATAATACTATGTGTGGTGGAGGAGTGGACCTAACTAATACCTTTCTCTGTCTCTTCCTCTCTATTGCTTCCAAGCTAATCCACATCCCTCCCTCCCACACATCAATATAAACTCATGGGACCAATGATCTAGGTAAAAAAGAAAAACCCTCCTCTGAATTTCGATTTCAAAGATGAACAAAATATGTTTAATAGTTCCATCTTACAGACTCAATTGAGAGAGTCAATTGGCAGATGCTGGAGCCCCAAGAAATGGAAGGGTGGAAAGACTGGGTCCACAGGCAGCCACAAACATGCAAGCTTGGCAGGATGAGATCAACTCATGTAAAGCAGATGCTCAGAGGGCTAATTCTGTTTTGTACTTATGGGTGTGCTTCAGAAAAGATCAGCCATTTCTCAGAAAAAGAAAATGGCCATGAAAGGATTCCCTGAGAGGTTTGAGTCAGACACAAACTAAGGCTCTCCTGTGGTGCAATGATTGAAGTGGAAAGTCCTCCAAGATGATTATTTTTCCTGCCCCTGTGAATGGAAGACATAAATGATTTGGTCACTGTATGACCCTCTCATATTCCCTCATTAAGAAATGATAGATAGACTCACATGCCACTGGGAGATCACAAATATTGCTATTACAGAGAGAAGAGCAAATAAAACACTCATCCTCTGACACTTTGGAAAGCTAGTCACAAGATTTATGACCACCATTAAGTTTAAAGTTTTCATGGTTTTAAAATGAGTGGTTACTTCATTAGTATGCAGAACAATTTTACAAAGTATGTTTTCATTGTGGCACCAGCAATGAAAATAATCCCCGCTGGGATCAGCCCTTCTTCCTAACACAAATATATTTGCCGAAGTGCTATGGTTTAGTTTACAGACTTGTCTTGTCTAAAGACTGTCCTAATTTTTGTCTGAGAACTAAGTTCTCAGAACTTAGTCAAGGAGATAATTTATTCTAATTTCCCCACCCACTTTGTTCATTTGCAGAAATACAGGGTTCAATATCTGAGCATGTCTGGCCCATCCCAGTCAGGCTGTGCTCCCCAGACCTGCTCATGTGTTGCAGTTAGCACTGTGGTCTGCCAGAGGCTTTCAGCTACAGGTCTCTGCTACAGCTCAGAGACCAACACAACAGCACCTCCTGCATCTTCAAGTCAATTTTCCATCACAGTATGACCCACTGTTGAAGCAACAAAGGTTGCTTCACTGCTCTGTCCATAGCCATTGGGATGACTCTATAGAGAGCTTTTGAGTTGGAGGAGATCTGGTACCTGGCAAAATCTTAGTTGAATAGCTATCTGTGTGGCTTGAGAGACTTTTTTTTTTTTCATTGTGTGAATATTCCAATGTTAGTAGGAATTAAGCAATTTTGTGTCGATTTTTGTTTCTGCTTGTGCATTTGTTTCCACTGTTTATTGTTTATTTTATATATTTACATTATGATGTCAATCTGGGAGAGGAGTGGTGAGCCGCTCACTTTAAAGAGGCAACTTTTGTTGTAAACATAAATCCCTAAAGATGGATGAGCTAGTGGAAACTTTTCAAAAGGAAAGAAAACATACATAATTCACCAATTTCAGGAGATACAATGCCACACAACTGTCCCTTCAGGATACATATTACAGAAAAACTGTTCTGAGAGCTGCCTGGCTTCTCCAGCATGTTCCAGTCCTTGACATTGCCAGAAATTTGAAACAAAGCTGATATATTTGAATGAATCAAATAGCAAAATGTCACAGCAGGTTTAGGGTGAAATAACTTCAGATCACTCGTTTGTCAAGAAAGAAAGACAGCAGTGACTCTGGCAGAGGAGAAACTTCTAGAAGATGTTTAATGAATCTAACCTGTACAACAGGATGTATCTTTGGATGGAAAACAAACAAACAAATAAATACATACAAGTATTTCTAAGGACAGAGGAGCAGTGGAGTGCTGGATATACAGAAAGATATAGGTAAAATCCTGCAGCAAAGAAAATGGGCATCAAGAACCTGCCATTGTCAGGGGGAAGATATTGAATTAAGTTCATTTTTGTTACTGTTTATTTTATTACTGTTATCCTTTCAGAAATATAAAGGACATAACGAGTATAAAAATATACAAGGTGGATGAGTCAGATACTGCTTATTTTACAATTAGAAAGTGCTGTATACCAAGGCCTGATTGAATTCTTCGGGAATCCCTTTGCGAAGAGTGTTGATAAGGACTAACTTTGCTGTTAGGGCTAGGTGTATTTCTGAAGTCACATCAGAGCCAGTAAAGTGAAAGATTCAGCCAAGAATGCATGCACCATAAACTGGAGGTTGAATCTGGACAAGTATTACACATCGTCCATAATGACAAAGGGACATATAACATCTATCCAACAACAAGACAGCTTGTTAATGGATAAGCTTGCCATACGTAATACAGTGCTAATGACAGCACTGAGAGCAGACAGATCAAAAGCAACAGATGGTGCAAGAGATTTTGAGTAGAGCAGCTTTACCGATGAGAGATGACATTGAAGTGCTAGGTGTGGATGAGTCATGGCTTCCCCTCTCTACAACCTGTATCAAAGGTCAATATAGCAGCTTCTGCTGTATCAAGATTTTCTTGCTGTGTGAATAGAAGAAAAAGAAAAAAACACATTACCCAAACTGTGTGTTGGCTAAAGAAATTCATTAATCACTCTACCCTGGCTGATGAGATTGTCTTCTTTTTTTGCCTAAGAGTTTGGAGTGTCACGTATAGGGGAAAAAAAAACAAACAAACAAACAAACAAACAAACAAAAAAAAAAACCTTAAGGCACAATTTACTCAAATTTGTTGTGAAATCATTAATGATTATTGTGGAGCTTATTTAAATGCTAAATAGGTTAAGATATTTTCTATCCTACTGAATAATAGAAGGGACTGATGATCCTTTGGATCAGTAAACTGTGATCAAAAAACAAGGAGCTGTGCTGCCAGTGAGCATCTGTCACTTTTAGGGTACCATATATCCAGTCTATTTTAGGCATTAGTTATGTATGAGAGAAATTGCATCCAATTGCATCCTGGAAGTGTTTAGGTTTCATATAAAAGGGAACAATAAGAGGAATATATACAGCTAGTTCAGATGTAAATGCTTTCCTTAGTCATCTGAATTTGATTTGAGGCAGGTACCAGCTGAGGAGACAAAATCAGATGAGGAATACATCACTGCACAAATAGGATCATTGTGTAATCATTTTCGCTTCCTAGCTTCATGAAAACCAAACAAGTAAAACAATTTATATCATGTCATTGGCTCTGTCAAGTCTGCCATGTCAGGGAAAGCACTAGATACAAGATCTGTGTTGCAAATAAATAAATAAATAAAAATAAAAGCATTGGAAGATTGCCTTGTGTTCAAAACGTTATTTTTTGAATTTATTTTTATTTTTAACTCTTGAGAAATGTTTCCAAGAAATATGTATACAAACCGGCACCATATCTCAAAGATGTACCTAAGGGGAGATGGAGGAACAGCATTTTAGCTTGCAGTCTTGTTCCACAGCCATATATAAAGCTCTTCTTAGACTGGCGTGGAAATAATTTATTCCTTAGCTAGTGGATAATCATACCCCTGATGACACCCACTCTGAAGAAGCATAAAATCTATAAGCAACACTTGTGACAAGTACCAAGCACATTTCAATTCAGTCCTTTCTAATTTTACATATTTCTCACATACTTATTAGAAGTGCTCTATAGTTATGTAAGTTGTGGGTGATTTAGAAAACAAATATTCTTTGGATTTTCTACATCATTGTGTTGGACATTATACAGCGATTAGTGCAGGGTAGATAGCTGCCTACTGTCATATAAAAGTACAATAACTCAAGAAAGTAACAGGATATCTAGATCTCAGAAAAATAAATAATGGCAAAGCTTTGCTCGGAGTGTTTGAGAAATTTGGTAAGTCCTCTGAGGACAGATCAGACAGCTGTGGTGATGACCTCCTGAAAGAACATAAAGTGCAGAGGAAACATACAGCAGTACCAAGATGCCAGAAGAGAGACGTAAAATGCTCCCAAATGCTCCCAAAAAGAAATGGCTTGAAAGACCCAGGGAAAGAGCTTGCACTCAGAGCAGAAAGGGATGGGGCCAGAATGGGGAGACGTGTTACAGTTGAGGAAAGCAGACACATTTGAGTCTTTCCCACTCAGAGCTGTCTTTGCAGGAAAGAAAAATTCATGGAAAGGAAACACTTTTTTTCACAGAACACACATTTTGAAACTTGGACAATGTTAGGAACTTTTGCAAAATCTCTTTCTGAAGGAGCATGAATTCACACGTTCTTGGTAAATCCCTAAAAGAACATGAAGTGATATCACTGAATGCTGCAAGCCACTTTCCATGTTAAAGGGTGAAAATGACTCAGGCCAGATGCCAATAAAAAAGACTGTTTCTTATGACAAGTAGTGCATGTAAGCTATCATGCAAAAAGTCGAAGATGATCTTTGTGATGTGAATCCACTGTGCTGAATTCAAAGAGCCTGGACTGACAACTAATGCAAAAAGGAATTTGGACACTGGGAAGGTGACTCAGTCTAAAGCATCCAAATCTATTCTGTGGCTCAGAAAAGCAACTGTGTCTATTCCTGACAAATCACTAAATGAATATATTAGAAATATGCTCAAGGGCAAAGAGATCTACAAGCTAGAAATCCTTATGAGCCAGAACTGCCATGGTGTAGAGGAAGATTGTGTACTTGGTTTAGTGAGGATGTAGAGGAAGAGGAAGGGGATTTTGTAGTTTGTGCCATTCATATTGTAGAGAAGAAGGTGAATTCGTGGACCTGAATACAAACATATGAATATGTGGATTTCTGTGCCTCAGCTTGTTATCTAGGTACTTCTGGATTGTGATTTGTTTTCTCCTAAAGGAGCTATCTAAAATAGACCCTATGAAATGTGTCCTGTAAATGCCTCTTTCCTTGATGCCCCAAGGGAAGCCAAAGCTATCAAACTTAGGTGTAGACAACTACACTGTGGAAGTCTGGCCAGCCAGGAAGGTCCCCTCATTCCTGCCTCAAAATTTCCTACATCTTTATCAAAGGAAAATATTGTGTTATTTGTTTGTGATACTTTGAGCAAGGACATGATCTTACTGATACCAAGATTTGCTTTTGACTGAGAAAGAACTGGAAGTTTTGGTAATGCTATAATTAATCATTGAAAAGGAGTGTTCTGTCATTCAGAAGACAATTACTAAACTACAATTTGTGGTCTCCATGAAAAGGCTTCAGCTCTAAATGTCTTCAAAACAAAACAAAATAACAAACAAACAAAACCAACAACACACCAGTTTCACAATTTAGATAATGCCAATTCCTGAAACTATTTTTTAAAATTATTTTTTTTTCACTGAAAACCCTTCTAATAGCATCCATAGACTATTGGAATGAGAAAGTCTTCTTTCTCATCCAGATCCTCCTATCCAGACTGTATTTTCTTTCAAGGAAACTATTTTCCCTTTTTCCTTCTTTGCCTAAAAAGGACAATGAAAGATCACTAACAAAAAAAAACCATACAGTAAACCAATCTTCTCACGTGCATGATTAAGAGTAAATGAGGCCCATTATCTACAAATAGCAACACAAACTTTACTCACTTTCTGATTTTTTTTTCTACCACCAAGAGTTGCCAAGCAAGTGTTTTTTCTCCTTGTCCAAAAGAAGTGTCAAAAGAAATCCCCATTCTCTAGACTTGCAAAACCCTCTAGCCCTCATTTTTCAGTATGGATTTACAGAAAAACTGCCTTGAAATCTCTTTAAGGGAAAGAATCGTGCTTGGCTGAGAAATCTGGCTGATAGAGCTAACTATATACAAAATAAATGTAGGCTTTCTGTAAGGCCTTTGAGGACTAGAGAAAATGTTTTATGTATCACAGAGTTGAATGGCTGGTGACTTGCTGACTTTACTTAAGTACCTTCACTGGTACTGGGGAGAAATGTCTGGGTACTCAAGGAGTTTTAAAACTACTGGGAAAAGACACGTCCAGAAGAGTTCATATACATATTTGGAAAGTGAAGCTATACTAATTTGTATGAGAAAATATACACATACATTTAAAAGTAAGGAAGATTTCCCATTTCAATGGATAAAAAAGAGAGGAGCAAGATCCTCCACTTTTTGGTGTTCAGTTTCAGCCCCGTTAGCTATTCCGACAGACATGCTTTAGTCAAACAAGATGCTTTCATACATGGATGGCAGCATGAAATGCAATTGCTTGTGAAATTGGGCAGACCCAATGGTGCAAAACTTCTTCTTGTCCTTATATGTTATGAATGTAGGAAGTTATTCATTTGTGCAAAGCTGCAGCACATTATTACTACAAGGGAAGGTTAACCTTCACCTCATGTATCCCTCTGGAATCCCACTGAGGCAGTGTAAGTTAGAGAGAGACAGCAATTTTTCAATTTCTGCTCAAGAAAAACATATTTACCTAGGATCAAGCTGATAACTTCAAATTTTCTGTCTCCTTACTGCTTATTATTTATTGAAAAGTGCTTCATAGAACGTTTTATTAAGATGCTATCTCCTAGTCCTAGAAGATAGTCAGGTATCATTGCCTCACTTTATGGTCCAATAAATGCAGACAGATGAGCTGTCACCTGCAGCTGGGATGGGAACGGATTGGGAATCTCTGATACGGGTGACTCAAATCCTACTTATTAACTCAGCTGCC
This sequence comes from Aythya fuligula, assembly GCF_009819795.1. NCBI lineage: Eukaryota > Metazoa > Chordata > Aves > Anseriformes > Anatidae > Aythya > Aythya fuligula. The sequence goes on from NC_045559.1 coordinate 181,844,270, forward strand.
TTACAGAAGGATTATATGACACCCATGTTCCCAGCCATCCTTCCTGTGATCCTGGCTCTGAGCTCTCTGCAGCCCTCTTCCTAAAAACAAAAACAAAAACAAAAACAGGACCTCTCATCCTCAGCATCTTTCTGTTGCCTACTAACAGCAATGTAGTATGCTGCCAACATATCCCCCTTTAGCACATGGCCTAAGTCAGTAAATACAAACCCTTTTGCAATTCAAAAGGTAGAGATTTGTGCTGCTGATACAATTTGTGGTGCCCCATCAAAGTGGCCATTATTTCTATGCATCATAGAGTTTCCAGTTTTTCAGGCTATTTTTTTTTCCCCAAAAAAAACAGGTTAATATAATTCTTATAGAAAGGAAGAGGTTTCAGAGTGTAACACTTGTGTGAGATATAGCAAAATCTGGGTGTTCCAAGCACCATCTACAGAAACAGCAATTGCTTGTATTCCAAGCATCTAGGCACAGTGGGTGAGATGTACTGTTGTACAGATCCCTGAGCTGATGTATATTGGTCAATAACCATCTCTCTGACAATACCATCTACTAACACACCCTGTGCTGAGCAGCTCTTAGTGCAAATGAAAGGGATTGGGTTGTAGCTAGAGCACTGCACAAGGGTTTGTGCTGTGCCCGTGGTGCACTTGCCTGGCTTTACTATTCACAGCAGCCTGCTTCTATTCAACTGCTATGCAATCTCAAAATACCTTAGTGAAAAACAATGTAAATCTTACACCTTAAACAGAGTGACTCTGGTGTGCAAACCAGTCTGGTGTGTAAGTAGGTGTATGTCACTCCGTACATACAAATCACACCATAGCCCAAACCACCTCCCAAGGCAGATACAAAGGGAAAGACCCACAAGTCTTTCCAATCTTGGAAATAGAGAAAAAAAATCTTTAATAAACTGACAAAAATAAACTGGAGAGTCATGTTCTGTCCTCAGGTTTTGGAGGGAAAGCAGTAAAAAGTTATGACAAATGGGGTTCTCAGACATTTTTTAGGGTACTCACCTTTACTGAAGGTTACTCCAACAAGCCAAATGAACAAGGGGAGATAAGAATAACAGTGCGTTCCACAAGAATGACATAATAGAACTGGAGGGAAAAAAAAAAAAAAAAAAAAAAAAAAAGCCTCTGTCTGAAGAGGCCACCTGCACTTTTTCAATGCTTACAATCTGCTCCAGCAGGGAACACTTCAGTATGAATCACAGCTGTCAGTCTTTTGGTTGATGCTGCTGTGTCTGCTCCCCTCCATGGTCTCAGGAGGGATTTAGGGATTTGCAAGCTACAGAAGATGACCTGCTCAGCAAGAATGATGCCAACAGACTAGTCCTGTAAGTGCTCAATTTCCTCAGCTAATGAATGATTTGGTAGGAGCTGAGACCTTTCCCTGCAGCATCTGAGTTGGCCAGAGCACATCCAAGTAAAAAGCACTCTGAAAATCACCATGGACCATTCAAATGGCTGTTAATGGTCCTGCTCCCTCTCCATCCCTGTCAGCAGCTACCTGGCACTGAATTCACCTGTAACAACAGGGATCATGATACAAATGATCATTAACATTGCAATGTTCATAGAGACTCAAAAATAATATTCGCATCTGATATTCAAATATCATCCAAGGCAAGAAAGGTTTCCAACAAGGGTCCATTTCAGAAGCTGTCTCTAAATGCTTGGTCACTGCAACAATGTAGTGGCATTGCCAAACATGTGCCCTATCAAAACACAATGGCATCCTCAAGGGTCCCAGAGGAAGCAAGAAATGTTGTGACCCATACAAGGAATATATAATGATTAATTTATATTTATTTATATTCAGGTCATGCCCCCAATATCAATACTGTGATATTTTTGTCATTTCTTTCCCCCACCTCAGCACAGTTTGGTGGCTGGTTGAACTTTTCATTTATTTCTGAAGGTCACTGGCACTGTTCAAAGCAAAGCACCTTTCTTTATGATAGAGTGAGTCAAGTAGTAGTGCTGCTGCACAGCAACAGCTTTACAGTAATACATAAGAATGAGCTCATCAGTTAGTAGAGCCTCAAGGCAGCTTAGGCATAAACTACCTAGCAAACACCAGGAATGGTGTCCCACCCCTTGGTAGGGGACTCAGGTGTCTTTATGAGATGTGATGATGGCTTTTTTTAAGACCTACTAGGATATGTACCAATTGATAGAAGAATAAGTTTGGTGGACAAGTTCTTCTGTTAACTACACTGCTCACAGTCTGGTCTTTTAACAGGCATTCCCATGTCTTTCCAACAAATCTAAAGCCTAAACCAAACTTCAACATGTAAATAATCCCCCAGCATCTTTACTGGTGGAGGCACAGGGGGTTGCATCGTTAGGGGACGGTCAACCAGCAGAGAACCACTGAATTCTGTAGAGCTGCCAAAATGTACACGGCTAAGGTCCAGATCCAGTGATTTGATTAACTTACAGGATTATTTTTTTTTTACACCTAGAAACAGCAAGTAAGTGCTGTGCAGTTTCCTCGGGGAAAAAAAAAAAAAAAAAAAAAAAAAAAAAAAAAAAAAAAGGAAAACACTCAAGTACTGTCCTGCTGTGGATGATTCACTATGACCACTGGTTTATAAATATTTAAAACATCAGTCATCCCAAATGAAGCAAAACCTACATCAGCTTTGGTAGGACATAGTGAGTTACTCTGAGGTAAGGGGAAAAGACTTGCTCCCTTGTCAGAGCAGCAACTACAGAGATGCTTCTGAAGTACTTATTTATGGGGATCAGTTTGGAAGGATCGATGATGAGCTGATTCTGCATAAGCTCCCAGGGGCCACCACACTGCATAATGGGAGAGGGAATGAGGGCAAGTGAGCTGAACCTGAAGCCACCTCATGGCATGCAAAATTAGATGAAATGCTGTGATTTCTGTGAAATGAGTGGCCAGTGTCTATGTACTATACATTTATCACTGTTACTAATTATCAGGGATCAAGATAGCATCCAAACGCTTCTACCTAGTAAGATTGTTACTGACATCATCTGAAATGGGAAATCAACCCAAAACCTCTGCAATGCTTTTTGAAATTGTAACTAGCTGTTCATATGTCAGATTAAATTTTCATTCTCACTGCATGAAACTTGCCTTTCTGTTGGTCATGTATGTAATTTAAATACCCCGTTATGTTCTTTCTTTTCATTTGGAAACCCCTTTGATTTAAACAGATTTTTCAAAAGATGGTCAAAGTACCCACATATAATTTAAAAGTCAGTTCTTTTCTTCAGACTTCAAAGCACTTCACAGGACCAATGTTCCCAATTTGCAAAACCACACCCTGAGCACAGGTGTACTCCTGGTTATGCAAGACAGGCAGAGAACACAGTCAAGGATGGAGGATGAATTAGGTCAGTTCCAAGGACTCTGATGCATGCTTAAAGTATTCAGGCTCAAAGCGTGACTTGTTAGATTGAATATTTGGCTAATATTTCAGGGCAACAAGCATGGAAATTACCTGCACATCATTTTAGTTGGATATTTAATTTAGTGGAGGCAATCTATAGGCACGTGCTCTGGAGAGAGAGTTGGAAAGCTGTAGAGGGTCATGAAATTAATTTCTTTCTGTTGATATCTAGTGAGCCTTATCCAGGGACAGTACGCCAAATGCACAGTCTTCTAACAGCACAGCTTTGATCAGGTGAATTCTGCCTTTTCTCCTTCTCTAGAACAGCTTCTGCTCCAGGGTTCAGTGGTGCTAGTTCCATCAAAGGGCTCCACATTTCTCAGCAGGGCCCTTTGGTTTAAAAAGTCTGCTCCTACTACTTCCCAAACCCTCACCTTTGGGTAGGTAGCAGATTCCTGACCTGATTGGTAGAAAGTTCATCCAACAATCTTCATGGTAATAATGGAGATAACTGCTGCCTTCCCATTAGGCCTTCTGCTGCACGCAGAATCTGAGCCATCTTCCACATCTTAGAAAAAGTTATCTGTGAGCAAACGTGATAATGGTTTGTGAGAGGACTGAGACAAGCAAACTCATTCATAGATAAGAGAATAGATGAGAGTATATCATCAAGATCTCAAATGTGTTTATTTTTGCAGTGTTGTAATGTAAAATACAAAGTCTTGACTTGTCTTTTTAAAATAATAAGAGAGATTTTAATATTTCCATGTGTGTTCAGGTCCTAGAAGCTTTGAAAGACCACTTGGTATCACAAGCTTTGGATAAAACCTTAAAAAATACTGACCTTAATTGACTGAGGAAAAAAACACATCAGTGAGTTGAAAAAGTTTGGTACAAACTAAACTATTTCTTATCTTATCTACAGTAATTCTAGGCTAGGCCAAGCAGTACAGAGAGAGTGTTCAAAAACTTGCAGGTTTCCTGAGTAATGAGGATCTCAACCTGAAGGGAAAAGCAATAGGGCATGTGAATAACGTAATAATCTCAGAAGTCTTCCCTTGCAGATGATAATGAATATGACTACACTGGTTTTGTATTTTCCTGTATTAAAGTTCTTAACAGCTATGTCCACCATCAAGAGACTGTTTTATCCACAATTTCTATGATTACCTTTAAAGATGGTTGTTGTTTACAGCAAAAATTTCCACTGCCTGATAGAGTAGACACAGGTACAGCTTTGAAACTTTTTCTGTCTCTCAGCTCCCTGGATGAAACAGCAATCGATTTAATGTTAATGGCTCATAATTTAATTAGATGTATTTGTATATGTCAGAATTATATATATATATATATATTTTTTTTTTCCTCTCTCTCCCTGTGTATTGTTCTCCGTGTTGTATTTTTGCTCAGTAAAAGATATGAAGACAAACTACAACCATAGTCTGGTTGGTGGATAATAAACCCATTAGTGGGTACTCAGTTACTGTGAGACAAGTGATGCTGCTCCAGCAAATATACACATTACTAATGACTAATGTCACTCATTAAAGGCTGGTTCCAGAAGAGGAAGGGGATGTGGGTCCACAGCAGTAGCTACATTCAGATGTAAGAAATGAAGAGGTAAAGAACAAGAGCCTCAGATAAAATTCAGATGTTTCACTTTCTAATTATTAGGATAAATAACTTCTTGTGTATATACAATATCCTCTGCAGAGAGAAATACATAACTGCCAATTACATGAGAACTGGCAATTACATGAGGCCTTTCCCTTACTACAGACTCACACACAAACAGAACTTACGTTGGGAAGACCTTACCTGTACATGTATTTTCATCATTATTAAAACAATTCACTTGGAAATACTCACTCATTTCTTTTTCTGTTTTACACCAATATCTTAAATCTTTGTTTTCTCCTATCTATAGCAGTTTACTTTTCTTACATGTCTTGTCATTTAATTTGATTTTTCCACACCAGAATGCAGTGATATGCACCATATTGAGCTATTCTGAAGAAGGCCAGTGAGTTGCCACCTTAAAGGTTTCTGCAAAACATTGACCTTGTCATTCTCAATACATTTAAGAGAACTTCTCATGTGTGCAGTTTTCAATCAAAACGACTTAGGTCAGCTATATCAAAGCTCCTCTGCTTCAAAACTCTCCTCCAACACAGACAGCAGGCTACACAGACAAAGATGCTCTTTCTACCTCCCTGCCTGCTGTCCTTTGCAGGCTGACAGCCAGCCAAGCTCCACCTTCTGCTACAGAAAACCTTTAGCAAGAGGGAAATGACTTGGAAAACACCTGGCCTTCTCACAGAACACTCAAGAGAGAGAGAAAAGAAGATGATGAAAACATCCTAAAATTGTGAGAAAACAGCATTTCAATCACTGGGTGCTGAGAGACTAAAGAGGATTCATCCTGCCTGTGTTTAAATGTTATTGTTATAGGTCAGCTGCCTAGGCTCCGTACCTCTATAGCCAAGACAGGCAGGCACTTCCAGAGGATGTCAGACTGTCCTAAGAAACACATATAAAATTCAAACAAGTACATATAAATAAAGAGCAATGGATCAGGCTGCAAAGGTACCTCTCTCTCCAGGGACTGTGTAGTGATTCTAGGAAGCTAGTCTGAACACTTCAAGCAAAAAGGTTGCCTACCACCTGTTGAGTACAGGAGATGCTTTAGACAGCAAAAATTCGATGGAGTCCCATCCTCGGGCAGAGACAGTTAATGCCAGTGCTGCATCTCAGTATGCTGTCACACAACATCTCCCCACAACAGGAACCACAATGCTGCTCTTCTGAAATCCATGAGATCTGCATGGCCATGGCCTTCACCATTTGGCTGCTTCATTACTCAGCTAGTAATTACTTAGCTAGCCCTTTGGCACTGTTAAATACCAACTAGTAGTGAGGGAAAATTGCACATCTTCTGCAGTTCATATAGTTCAGAAAGGTCTCCTTTCTTGCTCGGAAGCAATAACTAGAAATGACCATTTTATTCCTCTTGTTCCTCTTCTTTCATCACCAGAGCTTCAGCAAACAGAAAGTTTAATCCATCTGCAGAGTCCCAAATGTTGTGGATTATCCTGTTCATGCTGATGACAGAATTTGGCAGTATGTGGCCACATGGCTCAACAACATTTCAAAAAACTGGCATGGGAAGAGAGAGCATATGCCAGAACTGTGGCAATTTGACACAAGTAGCCCTGGCTCAGAAATCCTACAATTTCTAGCAGGAAGCTGTGATACTGCTTCTCCCTTAATTTTGATCGTCCCAAGCTGTCTGTGTTTTGATGGAAAGACTGAAGAGTGTTTGAAAAGGAGAGTTTGTCCCTATTTACATGTTTGGTAATACCAGCCCCTAAACACCAGCCCCTAAACACCAGCCTGGTGTGGGGAGGTTTGGAAATAATGACTGATCCTTGTCAGTTTCCAAGATAAAATAATCTGTCACATTCTCACTGGTCCTTCACTTTTGGTTTTCTCAAACTAGTAGGTATCTAATACACCTGATGTATAATGACTTGTATATTCTGTCTTCTTTGGGCTTCTTATCTCCCTCCTTTGTATCTCTTCCAAGTTTTGTCTTCTGTTATTTGGTGCAAAACTTGCAGAGAGGGTTGTAATTTTTCCATTACAACTAATTTGGGTGGGAAAAACTGATGAATTTTCAGGTACACAAACCATTCCTTAGGTCTGCAGCAGAAACAGCATGCTTTAATTGCAGTTTGGGAGCAATAGTAGCAGTTTTAACTATTATGTTTGTACTAGATGTGGACACTTCATGGAAATAGGTTGCCTACCACCTGATGAGTATAGGAGAATGTTAGCAAGGGGAGAGATGATCAAATCATTAACATTTGTGAGAGAGCAAAAGAGACAAGTCATTTCCTTCTGTAGAATAATAGTGATTTAACATGAGAAGGAATGTGTGAAAATTACTGTGCTGTAAAACTATTAGTTCTTCTATGTTCCTCATCTGTTAAAATTATCCTCTTTGACTCCAGCCTCATGTCTTGAAAGTGTGTAGGTCATTCACAGAATCACAGAATCACAGAATTTCTAGGTTGGAAGAGACCTCAAGATCATCGAGTCCAACCTCCAACCTAACGCTAGCAGTCCCCACTAAACCATATCCCTAAGCTCTACATCTAAACGTCTTTTGAAGACTTCCAGGGATGGTGACTCTACCACTTCCCTGGGCAGCCTGTTCCAATGCCTCACAACCCTTTCAGTAAAGAAGTTCTTCCTAACATCTAACCTAAAACTCCCCTGGCTCAACTTAAGCCCATTCCCCCTCGTCCTGTCACCAGGCACGTGGCAGAACAGGCCAACCCCCACCTCGCTACAGCCTCCCTTGAGGTACCTATATTTCTAATACTTGGACATACAGGTGAGGGATTGTTTGTTTTGCAAGGAATCATTTGCAAGGAATGACTTTTCTGGTCATTCTGGTGCTCATATATCCATGCTCATTAAATTTTGGTGTCACAAGGAGTATCCTTTGTATGTACATCATAATACATTTATATTTTCATCTTGTTTCAGAATATACCAATTACTGTACCTTTTCACACCATCTCAGCACCAAAACAAAACAAAAAACAACTTTAAGAAACAGGCAAACAAATATATGCCCCCTTAAGAGTCTTCAGTTTCCAATCTCCTTTTGGCACCCATTATTCTTCAAGTGGAGAACATTTATATATATATTAAAGAGTCCCAATTGATTTATTTTCCTTGAGTTCTTCATGGTTCCTCTTAAACCCTTTAAACTTGTAGCTCTCATGTAATCTTGCAGCAAGGAATTCTACAGCTTTCTGCATGTTTTGTGAGGAATCCTTTTTTTGTTAGTTCTCTGTAGGGTCTACATCTAACATATCAATGGTAGACTTCATAGCTACTGGACTTGCTGTCAATTACTTCTCAAATCCCCCTTCATAACAGCTTTGGGGCTTTGGCTGTGACAGCATCCAGCAGTCTGTTGTAAGAGATCCATGGTGCAAAACCTGGTGGCCAGAATGGTCCCACACTGCCTGACCAGGACACCAAGCCAATCAGATGGGCAGATGTATAAATTATTTAAAAAAAAAAAAAAGGCAAACCAAAATGAGGCAAAGACATTTCAGTTTCTTGTGATTAGGTTGCTGAAGTTAGAATGAAGAAATTACTACAGTTACTCTCCTCATCAGCTTCAGAATATACCACCCTCATACACACCACCACCATCCCCTAATTCCAGTTCTTGGTGTTTAATTTGCCACCTGACTGTGACTTGGCTGGGACCCCAATTGTGACCATTTCCAATACTTTCTCCAAAAGAAAAAAGGGGGATTCATTCCCTGTAGGAAAGGATTTAAATATTACCCTGTGAACCCCTGGGAGAATGCAGGGAGGTTGCCTCATTGCCTCCTACGGACAGTAACTTGGAATCCCTTTGTACCAGTATCACATAGTATCTAATGATTCACTTTCTTCATTATTTTTCTTAACTGTGTCATGTTTTCCCCATCCTTCCATCATGCCTTTTCATTCTCTTTCACTCTCCCATCCACTGCTTCTCATTATCCTTCCATAACCCCATTGTACAGTCTAACCACCACTTGCATTTCCCTTAGCCCTAACCTGAAAAAGGGGGCCTGTCGGATATTATCACATTTCAAAGACTAACAGTGATGATGAAAGGTTTTTAGAGTGATAAGTGAGTAAAGAAATACAGGCTGTTAACCTAAAGGAGGAACATAAGGAAGGAATTTGGCACATGAAAGAATATGCAATATAAAGAAGTAAATTAGATTGTCTTATTTACCTTCTCTTGAGGGAGTATCCATGAAACTCAAAGGCAGAAGAAGTAATTTTTAAATATACAATTAGCCATGCAATGTATTACCTCAAATATAACTGAGGAAAGAGTTTTGTACTATCTTACAGAGAAATTAGACAATTGGATGGGATATAGGTACCAGAAAATCCACAATTGCATTACGTGTGCTAAACAAATTACAGCAGTTTACTTAAAACCCCAGCCTATTGTTTGGCCCCCAGTAACTGCTATGTGAGTTGGTGGAGGTGAGGGAGTGGGAAAAAGTTGCTCAAGCAGGTAAGGCTCTAATTATCTAGCTCTATGTTTAGGCCTCTTCCATCAAAGCTTGACTTCTGTGAAATAAAATCTACTGGGCCAATGAGGTGCCTGCTCTAATTTAATGCAGCGATTCCAATACATCATGTCAATTTTTTGGTGCCTTGACTTTTTATCACACACATCAGACCCACAGAATCCCCTTTTCTTCTGAACCAGTGAACGTGGAAAGGGAAAGATAAGCTGTAAAGGAAGGAATCAAAAGCATGATTTTGTTTAAAAATTGCTAGCGAGCCAACTTTTCTGTCTCTACCTGTGATAATGGCCTGCACCCAGGGGTGACCATACAGCAGAAAGAAATTATTAGGTAATTGGAAAGGCAGGTACTTACATTTGAACTGCAGGCAAAACCACTCTCTTGGGTGATTTAACACAGAGGTCTTCATACCACAAGGTCTCCTGCTTAGTTAAAGCTAAAAATGTCCATTTCACTAATAATTCATTTTCAAAACAGACAATTAAGCAGTAAGACATTCTGAGGAATTTATTAATGTTTAATAATGCATGGTACAAGGCAGAAGAATTTTGGTGCTTATTTGTTTTTTGTAATCTTCCTAATTTTTCTGCCTGTCCTCAATCTGTATTTTTTTTCACAAAATGCCTTTAAAAGTGCAGATTTCAGTGCAGCATATAAATCATTTAAACCCAAGATCATAATTAGGTTGTAAAGCATTGAGTATATGCATATGTTTTATGAAAAGTACATGCTTGTGCTTCAGCAGTGAAAACCTGAGGCTTTTTTTTTTTTTTTTTTTGCTAGAATAAAACCTAGCCCAGCAAGCTTTGATTGGATCTCTGTGGGAGGGAGTTCGTCTGTTGAACTTGTGCCTCTACCTGATTTATTTACATGGGTATGTATATGAACTGAAAACGGGAGTTTCTGATTCCAGCACATGAATGAAACTCTTCTAAGAACATAGAAAGGAAATAAAAACAACAAGTATTTTGTTCTTCTTATCCATGTATAATCTTCTGAAAGCTGTGAAAGGAAACAGGTAGTGGTGCAAATTGTTAAACAGGAGAACATCCAAAAGCTCAAGTCATCAGTCATGGTAGAAGGGTGTATTGGTGGGACTCTGGAAGATGGTTTTTATTTTTCAGGCAGAGCTGGGGGACAGGTGAAGCCTCTGGTAATGTCATTTCCTGTATAAAACTCTCAGTATGTCACGTTTCCCAGATGTATCTTTTTTTCAGAATTCAAGTAATTAGGTGGTCATTTCTCATCTCTAGGAGACCTGAAGGCTGCAGATCAATACTGCAAGTGGGTGATTAGTGGACATCAAGCATCAGGGTTTGCAATTATCTACTCCAAAGGTGAGGGAAGCAATTGGAAGCAAGTGGCTGCAAGGACTAAAATAATTAGATCAGATAATTCTTGTAATGTGAAGTATATATATTGCCAAGAAATGCTAAAAGAGAATTGAAAGAATTAAGTACACCCTTCAAAAAATGCAGACTAAGTTTCACAATATCAGATTTGACTCTGATTGAAACTATTGACAAAAGAGAGAAGAGGAAAGCACTGGTTTTATAAGCCTGCCTGGTAAACATTTTTATTCTGTCACCATCCAGATATAGTCGACACACTAAGGCCCTATACCAGGCCTTTCAGGGTGCTTCACTTGTGGGCCGCTTCGGTAGCTGGGTGGTGTTGGCATGGATGATTGTGCCAGTTCTGCCAGGTGCTTTCATGCTGACAAAAGGTAAACCTGGAGAGAAAGCAAGAAACATATTTAAGTTCCCTGCTGACTTCCAAAGGAACAAAAAGAGCATTCTGGAGACTGAATAAAGTCTTCTGCATTACAAGTCATCTTGCAGGTTTCCTGCAGTAGGAAGACTGTGTGAAAGAAAGGAACTAAAGGGGCAAGTGTCAATGTCAAAGCAAAGCAGCTACCCAAACACCTGAAATTATTCCAAAACAGCTATCATCTTTTAGAGGGGAAAAAGCAATTCTCACAATTAATGTTATTGATTCCCCATATGAACAGAGAGCTGCAGAGCACTGAGCCAAATCTGTAATAGCATAATGTTAATCTAAACCAGGAAGGACAAACTGACACAGAGCTGAGCTCCTTCCACTGAGGCACAGCACTGGGAGGGCTGTGAGCACTCCACTAGCAGCTGAAGAAGGGACACCAACCACCACCGCTTCTGCACGATGTGGTTCTCTGAACGAGACCATCGCAGGCTTCGGGCTGAGGGGGCATGATGTGTCACAAGGCCAAGAGTTAGTGATATTCCAGCATAAACACATTCCTGGAGACAATCCAACTAATTCTGAGCTGATCCCTTACTTTGGTAGTATCCACAGACCTTTGGATCACTACAAGATGTATAACCACAAGAGCTGTGTGGAACTGGTAAGGAAAAACATGGTGGGTATCTGGGCACATAAATGAAAGATAGAAGTTGCCAGCATGGAGAGAAAGAGAACATTCTTTCAAAAAGGGGGCACACAGCATTAAAGTATATAGTCTTCTAAAAAATAAAAGCATGCTTAACAAAAATGTTAGGCCTGGACACCAAGATCCCTCTAGTGTACGTGTGCAAACTGACAGAAACAGAGGAATTATCATCAAATAATGTCTAGTAAAGGAGAGTAATGGTACGGGAGAACAGTAGGAAGTGAAATGAAATGAGATGAAATGAAATGAAATGAACCTGAATCCAGAAAAGGCAGCTGGAGATTTTCTGCAAAACAGAAAGGCACCGTGCATCCAAATTTTATCTTATTTTTTTTATTTTTTTTTTTTTTTTTTTTTTTTTTTGCTAGAAATACTTTAATATAGATAATGAGTTTGACTTTCACATCTGTTAGTTCTTACAGTGGCCCCTGCTATTAAGTGCCAGACGATTCATCACAAGGGCAAGCTACATTACAGATCAACCACGCTTACACTAACATGCAGCTAAAATCTCTTTTAACATCATAATGGGAAAAAAAAGGCCTAAGAAATACAGTTATCTTCTGTGCCCAGTGCTCTTTCAATATCACGTACACACTGTAATAGCCACTGGGAGTTGTAGCAGCTTGTAGCAGGTTTTGATTTTCAGGTCTAAGACTTGCAGCTGTGTTTCCAGAGGCTGTCAGCTTGCACTACACTAACTGCAGCTGGCCATAGCTTCTCAGGCCTGCATATCTCTTCTGGACCCCAAGTGCTTTGCTGCCCCCAAATCATAGAATTGTAGAATCACTACCACTGGAAAAGACCATTAAGATCAAGTCGAGCCATCCGTCTAACTCTACAAGTTCACCACTAAATGATGTCATTACACAGTGAGTCTTGCTTTTCCCCAGGACTACTTACCAAATTTGATAGGGTGACAGAGCTTGTGACTTTTTCCAGTTTAATGAGCTGTAGTTTTCTGGGAAGCTCCATCCTGTTATATAGTTTTAACATCTGGCCCAAAATATTAAAGAAAAATGTGTTACAGTAAATGGGGACTTTTTACTTCTAGTATATGAAATGGTTCATTAAGCTGTATTTAATGTCCTGTACTAGAAAACACAATAGGATCTCCCTGCTACAACCTGCCACAGTTTCATAGCTCAAAAGTTATATTTAAGGACTCCAGAAGGCTAAGAGTGAGGGGGAAAAAATAAAAATAAAAAAAAAAATCTCCATAAATCTGGATAGTATGAAAGGATGTAAATTCTGCATGTAGCTAAGCAGAGTTTTTAAATTCGCAGTAGAAAAGTCTGTGTCTGTGGATTCACAGTAATCACTCACCATCTTCGTCCTCTTGTCATGTCTGAGCTTCACTGCCTCTAATTATGGTCCATGAATCCTGTATGCAAGATAAAATTACTTGTGAATAGGAACCACTTCAGCAGAGACTGTGAAAACATCCTGTTCAGAAGTATCTTGGGAGGGTCTTCCATGGGGAAGGGTTTTATAAAGTGTGTATAATTTTTGAATAGGTTTAAATTTGCTATTCTGCTCATCCTTCCTCCATATTTCTCATCTTGTTTATATATATATATATATATATATATATATTATATTTACCTGGTGTGCTATAATGACAATTGAGGAATTGAAGGATTTATGATGCACAGAAATGAATTGCAGTGGATCTGCGCATTGTGCTGCCACCCTGAACATGTTCTTAATGTGAAAGCTGAATCTGTTAAGCTTTCTCATCTTCCTTGTGACAGAAAGTTAAATAAGTTCATGGTGAAGATTTTTTAAATGCTTAACTGCAGTGATTTGAGTTTCAACTAGAAGTATAACACACAGAACACAACAAACCTGCTGCAGTAGTGATGCTGCTGTTCAGTATAAGAAATCTAAATTGTTGGTGGATGCTCCTCAGTAGTTTTTGGCCCATAAAATCTGCCTTTGTGTCATCTCAGTTAACAGATAAATAACTTTGACAAGTCCTTTCCAGGTTCCTGGTGGGCTACTACTGTAAAATGAAATTAAAAACAATAATATCAATTGCAGTACCTTTGAGTGGGGTGTACATTCAGGCTGTCTCTAAAGTGCTTTGTGGAGTTACCTTGGATACAGAATCTGGCCCATTGTCTCTGGTGGAAAGTAACATCTTAATTGGAGGTTTTTAGTGGGTATAATTACTTCAAGATCTCCACTGACATTTCATTTGACATTTCTGCTATTTAGTAGTAGTAACTCCTAGTTAGATCTCTGTGCCTCCCTCTGTGCAACTCTATGTTAAAGAAATATTCTGGCACAAACACCTTTCAGTGAGAAAATACCTTGTCAACTGGTCTCATTCTGCACCTCATTACCAGCAGTAGGGGTGTGTGGGTTTTGCCCGCTCATGGAGAGGAGCTGACAGCAGCTCAAATAAGCAACAAAAACAAATGAGCAAGCAGCAATCTGAAAATGAAGGTGAATCGGTTTTGTGTTGTATTCACTCACAGCTGCTCATTAGATCCTGAGACTTTCTTCATCCCGATGGAGACAAAAGGCTGATTTGACAGCAGAGGCTCGGGCGCAATGTGGGAAGGCCGATAAGGGCTGTGAAAGCTCTGGCCCTGCACAGTCCCAGCCAGGGAAGGACTCGAGACTGCAGGGAGGGAGACCTAGGGGCAGAAGCTGTCCTCACCAACCTCAGCTAGGAATTAAAGAAAAGATGCAGGGCTGCCAGTACTGTCGCTTTGGGCAACAAGTTGCTATTTCAGGACACTGAGCAGAGATCAGCTGAAATGTTGCCCAGCAGCTCTGGCACTGTGGCACCCATCAGTCCCAGGAGAGTCACAGCTGCACACACTCAGTGTAAATGTATGTCCAGTATGGCACAGGTAACACAGCGCTGATCCAAGTATGGCCACTGACTGCTTTCAGACTTGGCAGTGCTGGCAGGCCTGCATTTGGCAATTTGCAGCAGCAGTGTTTATGCCTTTAGGGTCTGTACTAACTAACCTGGGTACTGGTAGCATAGCAGAAGCCGCTCCGATTTGGCACTGTCGAGGTACTGACCATGCCTCGCAGGCAGGTCTCCGTCCTGTGCAGGTCTCCCTGCTGATGCCAGCAGAAAGTAGCTTTGGTGCCCAAGCACTGCTGTGAAGGCACCATGCTGGACGTTGCCTCATAGCAAGGAATCAAGATGCAGAGCTCCCCCGGGCAGCAGTCTGCCATCGAGTCTGTTTACTGGCTCTAACAGATTCCAGTTATGCCTTTTAATTTTCATGCTGAATTAATTACCTGCCCATCCACACAGATGGCTTCAGAATAAAAATACAGTGCATGTCCTCATCTTTCATTTAAAGTTCCTTTCATACCAGTGCAGTGGCTGGCAAGATCCCATATAACAAACCCTGACAGCTAAGACTCCAGTTAGAGAAGCTGAATTGGAAAAATTGATCCTGAAGCTGCCCTCCAAACTCTGCATCTCAAGGTTACAGTGAGCCCGTGTGTATGGAACAGAGCAGAGGGCATGAAACCCAGCTCCCTGGGGTGGTGCTCTTCTGTCACGCTCATGTACAGCCAGAAAGATGGATGAATAACCCATGCTGTATGATATTTGGATGTGTGATAAAACACTTCTTTCCTTAAGACATTTCACTTCGCCCTTCATTTCATCAGCTTCCAGTTTCATGATGCAAAATGGCTCACTTTTTTTGTTAACGCATCTGTGACATTTCATTAAAATATTGGCAAGGGAAGGCCCTGACTTTCTTACAAAAATAAATGCATTTTTATATAATCTACCGAGTGTCCTGGCTTTGCTGGTTTAGCCCTTAGTACATGAAAGCTGTAAACTGCTTTCAGTGTCCAGCAGGCATTCTCTGGCTTCAGAGAAGGGCTGCCTTTTTGTGCAGAAATCACATGAGATCCATTCAGACATGTTCCCGTTCAATATTAATGGCACCCTCCCTCTCTGTAAGTTATAAAAAAATCAATTTGGTCACTTGAGGGATGGGAAATCATTTCTATTCACTCAAGTTATTTATGGATCTAAATCCCTCATGCCCTAATGGAAGAATATTCCTACCATTATTAGCATTATAGAGACACAGGCACTGAAAGAGAGTACTATGCACTTTATTCATATCTTTCTTACAATGAAGGAACATGAGTGAACCCTTGATTTGAGCCTTTGTACCTACAAAGGCAATGAGCTCTGGCAGGTGGAGAATGGGCTTCTCTTTAATCTCACGAATGACAACTCTCTATATTTTTTTTAATGAGAAGAAATCTCATCTTTGCTTTCTGTCTAATTAATAATGTTTTCAATTCACCTCTGCTTGGACCACGTCCAGGAGTGACGACTTCTATTAATAGTTAATTCTCTATAAGGTTCTAATAGTGCTGTCTTCACTGACAAAGAAAGTCTATTTCCTTTAAAACAAATTATTTTCTGTACTGTGCAGCAAACGCTTGGAAGCATTTCTGCTGGTCTTATATCTTATAAAAAACATTTGTAATTTTGTCTCTTTTAATACAATCTCAGAAGCCACATAAGAAAACTTTGTTTGGGTTTAATATCACTAGATTCCAAAGTATGCTGAGGAAGGACAGAGGCCCAAGTGTTTAAATATTAGACTCAAAGTTCAGGCCTCAAATATGAAGTTTCAGAATAGTTAAAGCATTGAAAGCTACACTGCCTTGGAGAGAGACAAACCAAGGGAAAGAGACAGTAGAAGATGTGTTTTTATATGACAAAATAAATGAAATGATGAGTCAACGGGGCAGAGAGTTACAAGAAGGTTGTTCCAGATGGAAAGAAGGCAGCTTTTGTCTTGACAGTTATGAGCTGGTTTGATGGAAAAGAAAAGAAGCTAGTGCAAAGTTAATAATCAACCCAGAGAGAGGAAGAGGGAAAAGATAAAAAGACATGATATAACTTTACCCTTGTAATACTGAAAGTTATTATCAGGTTTACTTGAGCGCATAGGATTCTGCACATGCACTGAGGACAGTCCTAAAGGGAAGACTTGTAATAACCCAGGGAATAGGAGAGGAAGGGAGGGTAATGACTCAGCACAGAAAGAGTTTAGATAGCTGTGTAGAAAAGAAGGTATCACCATCAGCAAGAGAATGTCACAGGCAGCATTGCTTTCGCTCATGTTGCACACCCACCATAAAGCTGCAGATGTAGAGTATCCCAGGTCAGTTTCCCATAGGAAACAAGAGCAATGACTTGATGCCTGGATTGCTGCATGTGTATCTAACTTGGAGCAATACTGACCTTTTCAAGGCAGTGCTCAGTCCTCAGAGCACTGTGCCTCTGAAAAAAATAAATAATAATCTCAAGAATTTATGGTGCTTAGGAAGAATTTTCCTCTTTCCTTGTCAAGAGGAAAAGCTGTGGCTGCTAACCACACACAGCTCCCCAAAAGCAATCCACATCAGAAAACAACACAAGCCATAGGGGCTTTTCCCAGACTAAAGACTTGTATGACAAATGTCTAGACTGCACAAACCAGTTCTATCTGCTGCCTCAGATCACAGGACTTGCCTCTTAAATCCTTTCTGGTTCCCTTGTGGCTTGAGTTCAAAGGTTTTCTGAGCTTTGCAAAGGCGAAGACAGCAAGAGCAAGCCAGGATGCCTACCTTTTCAGTACAGACTATTCTTTCTGCTATCACACATTCACACAGGAAAGTGAAAATTAGTCCAAGAATCAATGTTTGATTAACTCTGCCAGGCAGACAAGCTCAGCATCAAATAAGAAACTCAGCATAATAGATTTTTTTTTTCTCCCAGAAAATGACCGACTGCAACAGCTCATTTTCCAGAGTGCTACAGAAGAAAATGTACTCCCATGTTTCAGTTCATTTCACCCATACTTCAAAATGCAATGAATTTGAAATTATATGAATGCAACCTCATTTTAGTTGTACATCAGAAAGGGCATAAGTTGAAAAGTACTTTTGTGTTTCACACAACTTGAATTTTTTGAATTGTTACTTTTCCTCCCTTGAGGCAAAAGAATCAACCCTAACACCGAGAACCAAAAAAAAACCTGCTACACGACACATCTGCCTCATGTTCATTAGCTCTGTGTCTGACCCCATCTGGGCTGGAGCAATATACGCGTATAATCAAGATAGAAATGGATTTTTTGTAATTCGTATAACTATTATAGCCATCTCTAGAGCCTTTAAAGTGCGTTTTGCTGAGATTCATTAATAAAGAAATGCATTTGTTTTACTTGTCCTTGGGCCTGTTTTTTTCTGAAGATCAAAAGATCATGTTTGTGTCTTTGAAGACAGAAGATGGTTGATAGCATTTAACATGTCTAAATAGTATGATTCACATAATACCAGAACAAGCTCAGAGTGAAAGTTGTGTAATATAAAGAGGCATATCAAATAGCATCTCTGGCTTGTCAATGAAGCAATTACACCAGAGGGCCGATGAGCTGCAGAACTAATGCAGGTTGTTTTCCCCTGAATATCTGTCTTTGGGTTGATTAATGCTGATGACTAAAAAAGTGTCAGCAGTCACACATAAACCTTTTCAGAATGGCAGCAGAGACGTTTCCTTATGTGTGCCCTCACTCTTCCTCACCTCCTCTTGAATACTCTCAGTCTCTGCATATTGTTCAGGTGAACATTGCAACTTTTCTCACCATCAGGGCACATACACTTTCTCCCCTCAAACCAGCCACCTATTTTAACAAAGCCACTTGGAGGGTACTATAGAGCTGAGGTGGTTTCCTTCATCTATGTTAGTTAGACTTGGCCAACCACAGGGTGCCAGCCCACATATAAACTCCATGTAATCTCATTTCTGTGGGAAATCAGAGATGATACTGAGAAGCCAGCAGGGAAACTCTTCCAAGGAAACCCAAGGATAGTCCATCTGTTGATTTGTGGATACCAACAAGAGGGGATGGCATTTATCCTACAATGTCCCAGACTAAGGTCAAAAACAATATTGCAGTATTAGATTGCTTTGTTTTGTTTTCACATCCATGATTGTAAGCATTGGCATCTTAGGCAAAATAAATCTGAATAAGGAGTGGAGATGGGAAGATTGCTAGTGGAAAGTGGGAACTGAGTCCTCTGGCTGCTTGCAGAAAGGGAGGGCAACAGAGCAACTCACCCTCACACTGTGAGGCTTCCCTCATGGGTGGGAATACCAGTTTCTGTAGCCAGCCCTGTTATATCCGTAGCCAGGCAGGTTTTTGCCCATCTTCTGAAGCTTCCAGCTCTTAGCTACAGCAGTGACAATGGCCTGGGACCACCAGCTCACTTGCAGCGAGGAAATGGAGGCCTTGGTGGGAAGGAACAATCCAAAAATGAATGGCTCCCAGGCAATCAGTACCCCTGAGCCCAACCATCCCCTCCCTACAGCTTCACTCCTCTGTGGTAATTAAATGCTGCACTTTCCTTAACTTTGTGATTAAATGTTCTAGCTGAGAAATTAAAATTCAAAAATGGAACTTACTAAAGCTTGTTCCTTGGGGGGATACGTAATTATGCAGAAATGAACAGAACATAACTTAAATACTTTGCATTTCCTCAGAAGCGCATGGACCAAGGGCCAGATTTTCATTGTTGTTCTAACATCTGAATACTTTTAAGAATCTGGTCCAAAATTTGTACATTTTTCCCTAAGCAGAATTAAAAAGTTTCAGTTAAGCCACTTTTAATAGACAATTAAATCATGCTCCTTAAAAGATTAACAAAATGTAGTTCTGCATGGACTATTTTTTTTCTTGTTGCCAGTTAATTATTCCAAGAGCACACCCCAAGGGCCATGTTCATGTGAGATAACACTGCTGCTGGGTCACTGGCAGCTGGTTCATCAACCACCTTTCAGGTCTGAGTTATCTCAGCATAGCATGCAATTTTGAGGAATCTTATGGGTTAATTCTCCCTCATTTTATACAGATAGATCCCCATCTTGGGCATTAAGGTTTGAGTTTGAAAGCTTTATGTATTGTACAAGTACAAAAACACAGCCTAGGCAATTCCACGGCCAATACTCAATCTTAGGTAGCCGGAGTGCTAGCATAAAGCCAGCTTAACTAACAGTGCTGGCCTCCTTAAAAGCATCCTGAGTCAGTTAAATGCATAGCAATCTTAGGAATACCACTAAGCATTCATTATTATATTTCATAATTTATATAGATCCAATCTACTGCTGGAAATCAACTGATTTTATTGAAGTTGTACAAACGTACAGTAGTGATGACCAAGTAAAATAGTATATACACTTAATGCACAGCTTAACAGTTTTGTTTTCAAGATCTCTGACATGTATGGTTCTGCTACACGAAGGCACTGGAAGGTGTAAAAAATGTGTCTTAGTATACTGTATTAATTACAAAATAATGCATGATCATATTATAGAAATATAAGGTAAACAAATACAAGTTAAACCAAAAGTAAACAAATACAAGTTAAAATACAGTAGTTCTACCTATGGTGGTATTTTTTCAGCTACTACAAACCTAATTATCCAGGCAGAATTGTCTTATCCTAACTGTTTCAGTAACCTAATAATTTAACTTAATTGTTAAGCTTTTAGGGTGGGGTGGGAAGGGAGGGGCAGGACAGGAGAAGAGAGAAAAAGCAAATATTTCACTTCCCATCACAGTGTAGCTTTTCTGGCTTGTTCCAAACCCTGCATAAATTCTATGGAGAAGAGGCTCATGGTGAGGCATCCCTTAAAAAAACAGACACCTGTGCAAAGCCTTTTTCCCTCAACCCTAACCCGCAGAAACTAGAGGAACATGAATTTTTAACTGAAATTCAAGGACATCAGACCACAAAACATTTTCTTACTAGGAGCTTCCTGACATGCAGCAGTCTTCAGTTTCTGTGTGTTCTTAATAGTCAAAAAACATCAATGAATCCTTATGGCTCCAGTACAAACTGAACTTGTGAGAAGAGCTCAGAAGCACCAAGGACACAGAGCTGGTGATAATACTCACTGTGACTATTTATACACGTCAAAACTTGTCCCTGTATAGGGGAGATTAATAACTGGTGAACCAGTAATGTGTTGGGCTGTTAGTGCTTCCCCTGGGCAGACCTTCAGTACAAAGCAACACCATGAAAGACATTCTGTTAACATGTGACATCCAACTGAGAAGAGTTTTTGTACTTTTGACCAACAGGTAACATCTCCACAGTGCAATTTCTTCAGTTCACTCCTGAAGCCTGTTCAAATCCCTTCCTTCATCTGAGAAGATGAATGCATGGCAGTACACTGCAGCACATGTAGTACCCACACAGGTAGGCATGGGTGAGGAGACTCAGAGACCTGGCAGTCAGAGATCTAACATGATTCTGGCCTTCTCTTTAGGTCATTATTCAGATCATTTATCTGTTAGTGATACCTTAAATACATGATTCCCACACTGTTCCTATAATAGGATTCACTATCATCATTCACAGTCAGAACTACCTTCTGCCCTCATGCCCCATGGACAGAAAAAAAGAAAGACTTTCAGGCATTCAGACACTCTTCACTTTTTTTTTATAAACCAGAGAAGATATTTTTACTGTAACATCACATATTTTGAACTGTGTACTGGTGTAGGAGGTGTGTGTTTGTATAACTGCTGAGCTAAGGAAAATCCTGTTTAATCTGGCACAGGAACCACCAGCAGCTGAGGAAGGAAGTAATTCTGAGTTCTGGAGTACGTGCTGAATGTGCAGCGTAAGGGCAAAGAGAAGTATCATTGCATAGGCTTCCTACAGGCAGTGATAGTGACCTGACATTAGCATGTCCCTGATGGCATCCAGAGATTCCTTAGCCTAAAAGCAGATGTGGTGACTCTGACCATTTTTAGAAAAATACAATAAAGAATGAGAAACAAAGCATGAGATTCCTCAGTCTATGACCAAAAAAAAAAATAAAAAAAAAAAAAAATCCCATTGGTTCAATGGTCATCAACTTCATTTACATCAGTGCTACATCTGAAGAGTGAGGTGGAAGAATGAGTGAAGGTTTGGTTGAAAGTTTTTAATTCTTTAACTTTCTTGGCATGAGCAATCACAAATACACTCTTCCACCCTGATCCTATGAGATATTGCATTGTGTCTTCCTTTAAGTGTATTGTTTTTGTTTGTTTGTTTGTTTTGAGGTAAAAAGAAAGCTCTCTATGAAATGGGATAGAATTTGTTGATGTTGTGGATCTGTCACAAAAGCTGCAGTGACACTGAAGCACAATTGCTTCTACAATGATTAAAATAAACCTACACGGCAGATAGCACTTTCAGTTCCTCCAGTGATTCTTTGCACTTCTCTTACCACACCCAAAGCATGATGTTATGATGAAGCTGTCAGTTGATCTTTTAAAGGAAGAAATTGAGGTATTCAGATGTTAAAAATATTTTTTGCAGGATAGACAATCTTAAAATACCAGTGATCCTGAATTTTGTTCTGTCTCCCTCACATATACACCGAAAGTCATGTAGAATCAGTCAAAAACTGCACAAATAGCTTACTTATGTTAGTGCCTGTGGGTGTTCTGAGCTTATGAATTACGACTAAGTCCAGCAACAAGTTTAGCACTAGTTAGCTCTGTATAAACAGTGTACAACTGCATGGTATGTAAGCTGTATACACCACAAAGAAAGGGAGCTAAAAAGAGCATGTGCTGGAATCAGAAGGGGAAAGTCCTGTCAGCACAGGCCTCACTGCAGAGAGGACTGCACAGAGAAGGGGTCCACCTGATGCCATCGCCTTGGGCTCAGAAGGGACGTAAGATACTGATTCAATCATTAACATCTAGTAGTTACTCATTTTCTATCAATAAACAACATCTTTCACACACACCCTGGACATGGGGTGTGGTTTCCATGAATTCTCCAAGTTTTCAAGAGTCGGGGCACAGCAACTCTTACCGCTGGTAAAATGCTGGTCTCCATTTCAAGATCTGCAAAGAGGGACTTCAGAGACTAAGTAGATCCAGAAAGTCAGCTTGCAAAGCCAGGTGAGGAGACAGTACCTACCTGAAGGTACTCTGGCTCACTGGAAAAGAACACATTTATTATTTTTTTTCTACATAAACTGTGAAGACAGAAAAAAAAAAAAAACATTTCTGCAGTCTTCCATTGTCTGCCCAGCATTTCTAAAGAACAAAGCCTTCAGATACCAAAGAGTAAGAAAGATCCTAAAATATGTACAGAAAAATCCAGAAAATACAAACCTGTAATTAAATCTTTCCCTGAGGTAGCACAGAATTTTTTGAAACATGGAGACGTGCAAAAATAAGTGTCTTGGGCACGTAGGAGGAACAATGCCAGTTCTGCTAGGGCAGGCAGCACTGCTGGTGATTCTGGTAGGAGTTGTATGCACAGCTCAGCCACCCACCACAGGAGATATCTAAAATGCTGCCACAGCCTGTGAACAAAAGCTCTTTTCTCCCAAATACATCACTAACTCAGGATAAGAAGCTCAAGAGTAGTTTTCCAAACTAATGAGAATTTTGGGTCTACCAAAAGCCTCACCCAGCTCTACTGAGGTTTAGAGAGGACGAGTCCATTTCTCTTTTCCTCTCCTCCATTAGCAATAGCCCATGACCCACACACTCCCACCATCATGACATCAAACCAGCTTTTTGAACCCTTTAGGTTAAGACTGTGTTGGTTTCTCAGGTGCATTACTCTGGATGATTACTTCTAAATGATCACATGTCACTGTGGTACCCTGATGCCTCACAATGCTGTTGGGACACTCAAGAGACTCGCTCGCTTTCTGGGAGAATAATTACATTTAGCATAAGCTAGGATCTGGGCTATGAGGGTAAAGAGAAACGGGTCATTTTTAACTGGTGGCAGATGGCTGCTGAGACTTTCAGGAGGCAGAGTTACAAAAATAAGAGATCAGAGACAGAAACTGGGGAATCCCATCCAGACTTTGGAGGTGACACTATAGAGATACCAGATCATGCTAGAAAAGAAAAGAGGCGTTCAAGTTACACAACAGAAAAGATTCAGGAATGCAGAGCTCTTTAATCTTGAGACCAAAACAAAATATATCCTAGCAATGTGAACAGGAGACATGAGCAGAGCTGAAGGATAGAAGGTGCTTTTATATAATATCTAAGTGGTGGTATTTATTCAGTGTCCTATCACCTCAATCAGTGGAAAAAAATGATCTTTTTTTTTTTTTTTTTTGTATCCTTTGTTTCTTTTTATAATTCTGCTTGTTTTCTGTACATAAATTGCCTGGTCTCCCCTTTTTTTTTTTTTTTTTTTTTTTTTTTTCCGTGTCTTTCTTTTCCTTTTTCTCTTATCAGTGTATTTTTCCTGGAGCAATTATGCTGTCATTACTAACCATGATGCCAATGAAATGATTAATGGAAATGTTTCTGGGATCACTGGAGATGTTAAAGACTAGGTGTGGAAGTTAAGCTTCCTGTAGCATCAACAGAGAGTAGTAAGTGCCTCGAAAGATTTATTCTTCCCAACCAAAGGCATGTGTGTGAGACATAGGGGATAACAGCTTTTGAAGATAACTTTCTCTCCTCAAGGACTGTAGAGAAGCCAAGACCAGGCAGCTGGTTTAAACGAGACTTTTGAAATTTAGACCAAATTAATTCCACCTTTACACTGCAAAAAAAGTTCAGTAATTGATTAAAAAAAATAAAATACATTAAAATGTCTGTACTTTGTGCTTATATACAGTTCAGATTTACTACGCATTAGAGAGAGAGACTATATGAAAACTTAGATTTTGGGGAATCTTAAGAATATCAGGAGGGCCAGAGGCCAGACTGTATATTTGACATTCCTGGTGGAGAAAAACAAAATGCAGCCAGGGACCAGAAAGAAAGACCATGGAACATGTCTGGGGGAAACTTTTACACTGAACATTTTGCCTAACAGTCTTGGGAAACTGGCTTGTCAAGCGATGAAGGCATCACTGATGTGCACAAGATTACTCCAGGGGCATGGATTGGCTTATCATATAAAACTGCTTGAATTCATTTCCTCTCAGAGGGCCCTGGTATTCCATAGATTATCTGTTTCTATGGTGTTTCCAAAGACTACAATTCACAGCTGCTTACCACAAGGGTAGAACTGAGACTACATGCTTGTGGCTAACATACTATAAATGAGCCCTGAGCCTCTGAGGTCTGGTCTTCATAAGGATTGCCTGCCTCTGTTGACAAAAATTGTAATGGTTCTGGCCTAAGAAAAATCAGATGAATTGATAATTGTGTGCTTTTCGTATTAGCAGATAATAAACACAATATTTAAACTTGGTTCAT
The DNA here is from genome assembly GCF_009819795.1 of Aythya fuligula. Lineage (NCBI taxonomy): Eukaryota > Metazoa > Chordata > Aves > Anseriformes > Anatidae > Aythya > Aythya fuligula. The sequence continues at coordinate 181,869,437 of NC_045559.1, forward strand.
TTGCCTGGAAGCTTCAAATCACTGATAAAAATTCAATTAAAGGATGAGTAGTGAATTTAAATGTAATGAAAAGGCAAGGGAGGGGCTTTGGTACTTCACTCCTCTTGGGAGTACAGATAAGAACATGTTCCTTGCCTGTTTGAATCAGCTTAAAATCCAGGGAGATGTTGCCTGTAAAATCCAAAAGTCAATGAATTAATCACTGGCCTGTACATATTAGGTCAATTAGTTAGACAAATGGAGACTTCAAAGTAGCCTAAAGCCACTTTAATAACTACAAAGTAATCAGAATTTTTGATTATCAAACAAGAGAGCATGTTCATGTTTTTCATCTGAGATCAAATTCTGCAGTAAATGCAAAATAATTCTGAAAAATCCTGTTAGAAATGTGGATTGCAGTGTCCCTAACCACACTGATGGAAAAGCCTTAGCATAGAAAAGGTAGACATGGCTTTTATGTTATTTTTGCTTGAAAATGCCACACTTCCTCTCTAACCTCCTTACAACTTCAAAATAAATGAAAACAGAATTTCAGACATGAATATATGAATTTTAAATTAATTTACCTACTGCAGTAACTTCTACCTAGAAAGGATCATGATCTGTAATCATCAGATATGGAAACTTTCTTCATGTAAAACACAGATGAGGAGAATCAAATAAAGGACTTGAGAAGCACATTGAGCTGTAAACATTTAGATTTTTAAAACATACAGAAGAAATCATAGAATCCTAGAATAGTTTGGGTTGAAAGAGACTTTCAAGACCATCTAATTCTAACCCCCCTGCCATGGGCAGGGACACCTCCCACCATACCAGGTTGCCCAAAGCCCCATCCAGCCTGGCCTTGAGCACCTCCAGGGATGGGGCAGCCACAGCTTCTCTGGGCAGCCTGTGCCAGTAGCTCACTGCCCTCATAGCAAATAATCCAGACTGTATGTGAGGATAATACGTAATATACAATGTTTTAGTTAAAACTAATCCAATCTGGATTTACATTAAACAAAACCTAAAAAAAAAGCACATCTTCTTTCAAAGAAATCAGACCATCCAATCGTTGCTTCATTCCCCAAAGAGTTACTAACAAAATAGATATTCTTCTCGTGGGACCTATATAAAGCAACACGTGCAAAACACATATAAAGCAAAATATTTCATTAATCAGTTTTCACCAATACCCTAATTTTCCAATTTTACCTAGTATTAATCAAAAAATCTATTTCAGCGACCTGATGTTTGAGCTAAAGTATATATGCTGTTAGTTTTGCTTAAAGAAAAGGGAGTGGAAGATGACTTCATTTCTCTTTCTGCCAGTAGGTATAAAAAAAATGGTCTCGATAAAATAAGTAAATATAAACTAGTGATTTTGAAAGACTAGTATACTAAAAAAGGAAGGCAAAATACTGTAAAGGATTCTAGAACAAGTTTCACATCAGCATTCTCAAAAAGTAGGCTATGAATCTTCCAGCCTTAAATAAATCACAGTCCCTATCAGCACCGAAGCTGCTTAGAAAGGAAATTCAGTAGCACGTCCTTCTCAGCCTCACATGCACGAGGTAACAATAGATCCAGAAGGGCAGCTGTGTAGTAATGGAAGAACTCCAAAGCTTCACTGTTTTATGGCCAGAAAGCTCTGAAAATCCAAGCCTGAGGCCACTCTGAGTGCTACATCCCGGTCCCTGCTCCAGCCTACATAGGGGCTGGCAAGAGCAGGACGTGGCCTCACATGGGTGAGTGCTGGGCTTGATCCAGAGAAGCAGGACAAGCTGAGGTGTGTGTCTGAGTGTGTCTGAGCCCTTTTTCAGTGGGAAGGCCAGATAACGCTCTCAGCTCAACACAAAAGAGGAAATGTGGTAGGATTTTCTCATGTTCAAGCAGAGTGCCTCTGGGCTTCCTCACAGTGCAACAAATAGGATTCAACACCATAGCCTAAAGCTTAGTGCTACCTGCCAGCACTAACAAAAATGAAAAGAAAGAGAAAACTCAGGGTTTCCAGACACTTTCCCATCACTCCTTCATTACCAATTCACATTGACTATCCACCAGCTGGCCACTAGCCTTTCAGCTCCATTTTTGCCCGAGTCACAGAGAAACCCAGTGGCACATTACAGGTTAAAAGAGCATACATGTAAGGGAAGGAAAACTACTATTATTCTGTGTGAATAATAAGCGTAAAATAGAGGAATCATTTCCTAAAATGGAATAAAATATGAGATGGCTTCACAAAACACTCTTCCTGTCATTGGGCTGGTTGAACTCCTAATAAGAACATCCCATAAATGTAGGGCTTTTCCTAGTCACGACTGCATAAGAGCACAATTTTTGCAAAAGCATCCATTAACCGAGACTGCCTGATAGATAGTTTCAGGAACTTGCCAGAGTGAATAGCTGATCTGGGAACTGATTATAGCAGCTATTGAGTCGGCTGGATGTCACACGCAGCTCACTCTCTGGGCTAAACCGAGCAGTCAGGTGCCTGAGGCTCTCCATGCAGTTCTGCTCTGAATGAAAAACTCACCACCAGCAATTATTTTCAGAGAGTGGGAAATCAATGGTGAGCAAGTCTCTTATCCAAGGATACTCTGTGAAGCCTCTTCCTCACAGTGAGGCTTGGCTCTGCCTAGGCTGGGCATAGTGACAAGATAGGAGTGAAGCCAGGCTTTTGGGAACCAGGTGTGAGTACCACTGGCTTCTCATAGAGCTCTTTAAAGCCTCCACCTTTAGAAAGAGATCATTTGATCTGAAGAAACCTTCTGAGATCCAGAGATATCTAAGCGTCATTGCGTTTGACTGCTTTCTACTTTGTATCTGAGTGTCAGTGCCCACCCTGCTTACTCCCTACATATGGGAACGCACATGGACTCAACTCTGATATGTGCCAATCAGCCCACCAGCAGGGAAAATTAGGGAAAATGCTCTGTCACACTCTGAAAGGAAGCGTGGGCTCTGGCTGGCTGGCTCTTGAACATTTCCAATTGGACCCTGAGACCTCGTACAGCTTTCCTTGCCTGTTACCATTTCTTCCACTGGCTGTAAATAGGAACCTAGTAATTGTACACATACAGATAGCAATTTTGTACCACCTAAAATGGGGTTGGTCAAGAGATCATTAAACAGTGGTGGCAAAGCTAGGCGTGTTCCCTGGTCCTCCCTTATTGGGTAAAGTAGTGTGCTACCATGGGCAATCAAATTTTGCACTGTCTCCACCATCCAGGAGGGATAAGCTCTGTCTTGGCCCACTGCCCCTACTGGAAGGCTGGAAATTTCATTTCCATAATGGCTAGAAATCTTCTACTTTTATGCTTCTTAGCTTCATGAGGTTGTTTCCCTCTTAATGTCCCTATAACAATAAATATTGTATCTATATAGAGTTTAATCATTACCCAAGATAAACTAAAAGAGCTCTTTTACTTTCCTTTTGCAACTTGGATTCATCAGAAAGGACCATTCATTCTGCTAGCTTTTTCTTACTCTGTAGGACTCAACTTTCTTGGATGTGCGCAAGCAGAATTGTACATAGATGAAATCACTGTAGCACTGAGCACATTGCAGATGCCCAGCCTATATATTTTAAGATCAAATTTGCCTTTTCTATTTCAAAATATTTGTCATAAAGGACAAGAATGAGAAATGGAAAGAAAAGGGACACCTGGGTGCTTTAGAAGTAGTGAAGATATGACAGTGGTTCTGTTTGTTTTGTTTTTGTTGTGTTTTTGTATTACAATTTTACAGTTCTTCATATTCTCATTTTAGCATAATTCCACCAACTTTATCTTCCAAGGACAATAACAGTGTGACAGAGGACACTTTGTTTTCCCTTCTCATCTCCACAGCAGACTTGCACTATGCCTCCTTATAGCTCTTTTTGGAAGTAATTAAGAAACATCTAAACTTTGGAGAGACAAAGAGGTTTTCCAAACAGCAGCCATCACATCCCAGTGTCAGCCTGTGTTCTCTTTCATTTGATCATTCATCATTTTCCTGTCTTGGGTAAAGAAAAATCCTTATACTGAAAGACAAAGGCTCCTTGGGGTACCACCAAACTAGTGATGTTAGACAAGCGCTGGGAAATGCCATCTGAAACATCAGAGAAACATCAAGGTACAGCTACTTACCAGAAAGCAAAATCCTCTGAACAGCAAAGATATTTTACACCTCTTTCAGTAATTTTATTTCATATATTTAATAGTGCACTCTCATCTCAGTAACCACAAAAGGAATTAGCATTTCTAAAGCTTTTTATGATCAGAGCAACTACTCTTCCCTTAAAAGAAGTATTACATAATTACAAATGCCACTCCACTTTCATGTGCATTGAATTCACCTCTAAAACAGGCATTCATTTTCCTCAATATTGAACTTGCTGTCATTTCCACATGTCAGTCCAAAAGGAGGCTGTCAGATGCTTAAATAAATGACTTGAGAGAATAAATTACAGTGTGTAGACCCAACGCCACTGAACAGGAAACCGTAGAAAATGCTGTTGCAGAGCTATCAGAAAAAGTTTTGTACATAAGAAAAAAAAAAAAAAAAAAAAAAAAAAAAACAACACACCTGTGCACCATTCTCTAAACTAGCAGTGCTGATCTGAACACACTGCTCCTCCCTGTCCTCTGATGTTCTCAGGACAAGGTCACACAGCTCTTCTCAAACAAAGGACAGCTCTTCCAGTAGGTAGACTACAGAGATGGGAGTTCAAATGATGCTGTGCTACTGGCTTCTTGTATCAAGTTCAGCCAATTTCTTCTTGTGGCATTTAGCTACAGGGGCAGCCACAAGTTTGTGTCTCTGCAATGCAAGCGGCTAGGCGTGAGCCAATGCCATTAGAGCCAGCAGAGATCTACCCAATTCAGATAGTGGACTTCAGAGAAGGAGACAGCTGAGCACGGTGAGCTGTCTGCAGCACACCGAGACAAATGACCTCTATGCTCCGATGGCTGTTTCAGCTTCACTTCTACTAAATATCGTGGGACCTTAGATACTCACTTCACATGAAGACAGCCACAATGAAGAAACCCAAATTTAGGTGTCTGAACCTGGAACTGAGTTAGACCTTACTGTCAGGTCAACAGGACATCAAAATGATTTAATAAATTCACTTAGCCAAGATAGGTTCTCTACCTCTAAAAACTGAGGTATTGACAGTTTCCTGGCACCCAAAGACAAATACATTAGAGATCATAAAACTGAAAAAAATCACTTTAATAATGGAAATGAGGGAGGAGAAGGGCCATAGGGTGGTCATCAAGAGAACAGAGCCAGGCTCTTCATGATCACAGAATCACAGAATTTTCTAGGTTGGAAGAGACCTCAAGGTCATCGAGTCCAACCTCCAACCTAACGCTAACAGCCCTCCACTAAACCATATCCCTAAGCTCTACAATGATGGTAGAGTAGTCATCAGTAGTCATCAGCTGAAACAGGGGAGGCTCAAACTGCATACATGCAGGAACGTTTTCACCATGAGGACAGCAAGCAGTGGAACAGGTTGCTCAGAGAGATTGTGCCATCTCTGTTTCAGAGGTTTCCAAGACTATGTGGAATAAAGCTTTGAGTGGTCAGCTCTGCCCTCATGGTTGACCCAGCTTTGAGCTAGAGGTTGCACAGATCTCCTGAGGTACCTTCCCACCTGAATTATTCTAGGATGTGATAAACTACTCACAGTTTACAGAAGGAGACTTAGCTGCCTTCTCCTTTTCTTTTCCTGCAGTTTCTTCCTTTTCCAAACCAAGGAAATAGAAAATGTAACCTAATTAGAAAGTAAAAAAAGAGATAAAAAGATAATTTAAATCATAGGCTCCATTGATGTTTCCTAGAAAGCACGTCTGAGAGTTCTTTGGACTACAAGTTACAGAGAAACATTTCACTTGACAAAGTCTGTGTGCTATAAGTTATCACTGCTGACAGCACAGAAAAGCAAGGCACCAGGTGCTACGTGTTTGGGTTTATTGAAGGATGGCTCATTTTCCTCCCCAAAACAGTGCACAGAAACAAACTGCCTGCCCTTTCGCACAGTGATTCCATGTCGATATTTCCTTCCATTTTATGCTACATCTCCATAAGCATTAAGGCAGAGCAGCTGTTTGATGCCCTTATTTACTCACCACACTTTCGTTATTAATATTATTTTATTTCTTTTGGAGTATTTGGTGTACAAGTACAACAGGGTCAAGTCCCTACGGTTAATACTCATTTTAGCTATATAGCTGTTCTGTTGCTTGGGGCTATTTGCAAATGTATCAAAGGCAGTCTGAATATACAGAACACTGCTGAGTCCACAGAGCCATGGGAGCATGAGCTGGCTTTTATTCTCTTCTCTAACAACAGCAGCATTTCCAAACCATGTTTTAACAGGTGCCAGCATGAGCAAAAACAATCAACTGGATGGTCAGCAAGCCCTCAATCTAGATCCTGATGTGGTAGAAGCAGTAGCTAGAAAGCTATATTTTTACTCATATCCTGGGAAAATGTGAAGAGAAAATGGCGTCATATACGAATTCTACCCTACCAGTTCTATAGTTGTTTCATAAAAATTGTATTATTGGTTTGGGAAGGTCTCCTTATGCAGTTATCTTACCTTTCCCATTCCAAAGGCAGCAGTATCTCAACATTTATTGCTTTCAATCGATAGTTACCTGCCTGACGTGCTCTTAAAAACCTCCATAAACAATCCCACCTAGATGATCTATTGCTCTGCGCTCTGTTGTCCTACTAGACAGCTCTTTCATTGAGAGAGAGATGAAACCACCACTGTAATATAAGCCCATTACTCCAAGTTGTCCCTTCCATTTTTTTTCTATCCCTCATCTGTATCTGAAGGTCAGAACCACGTGCCCCCTCTGCCTTCCCTTCTCTACAGGGAGCAGGGCCAAGCCTCCTGCAGCTGCTGTGCTCCCTCCAGACCCTTTCAGACTCTCTCTTACCTCTCTGAGCAGCATACACAGACTGCATTTACATGTCCCAGCCTGACATTGCTGACTCCTGCCCGAAATACGGTTCTTCCCCAGCAACCAGTCCCCACTCTGTATTCCCCAGCTCTACCGCCACTGCCTCAGTGCAAAAAGTGATTTTGTCCTTACTAAAGTGCCTCTGACCAGACCGCTTCTTCAGCTTGGCAGGACCACTTGAACACTGAGGCTATGCCCCAGACAATCTGCATCCCTTCTTACCTGCACTTTTACAAACATGCCCTCTATTTCATCTAAGTCATTTGTAAAAATGATTTCCATTACCAACTATCCATTTGGATAACTACCCGAAATAACTATCCTCTGAGCACAATTTCCTACTGATCACTTTGAGAAATTTCCCTCCAGGTTTTCCCTCACTTACTTATGCGAGTGTCATCACAGACAAAAGCCTTACTAAATTCAAGAAAATATGACAACTTTGCTTTTTCTTTACTCACAACACCGATTGTAGGAGGACATTAGGCTGATATGATATGATTATCTCACATCTAACAATGTTAGCTGTCATTCACCTCGTTATTGTCTAGCTGATTACAAATTGTTTGGTTTTGATTATTACTGATTCCTCTGTTGTGTTTCTGGGACAAAACAAGTACCTCCCTTCTCTGTTTTCCTCTCGGGAAGCCCTAAATTTGCCTTTTACAGTCTTCTGAAACTTTACTTGCCTTCCACTTCCTGGGGGGACTGCTCTTTCAACATTACATCTAATCTATCATAGCTGAACTCCCCAACATTTTGTTACTGACAATAGCTAACAGTTCAACGACAACCACTTCTCTTAGTGAAGGCTAAAACAGAAAAGGCATTTAACACGTCTGCTTTCCCAGCCTCACTAGTGAGTAAACAGCATTTTTCTTTCCTTTGGGCAACCACAGAAATATTTTTATTTCCATACTCCTGCTAGTAATGTATTTGTTTTCTTACACTGTACACTATTTTGCACCTGCTAATTGCTCTGAAAAAAAAGCCTCAGAATAACTTCAGAAAACTGTGGGAAAATAGGTTTACCTTTATAGGTGAGAAAATTTGATACAGAAGAGCAGAAGGCAGACATTTTAAGTTTCAAGACTTCCATTTATCAACCACCCACACAGAAAACCTGGTTTTCAGAGGAAAAGCTCTGAGCCCCTGGGCTCCCGTTTGTCACAATTACTGTGAAAAACTGAAGAGGCTTAACCTGCCCTGGCACAGATGGGATTGAGCTCAGGAGCTTGGAGCATGTAAACCAGCAACAGCTGGTGCCTCTACCCCACAGCTTTTATTCAGAGATGCCCCAGGGCAAGACATTCCTCTAAGGCAGGCTGGAAATAGTCTCTTCTCACCCTCCTTTTTTGCTCAGCAGGAGTCTTACTCCCAATAGTCTGGTAGCTCTGGCATACAGCCCAAACAAGTTGAAGGGTTTTACTTTCTTTCTGTATTTTCCATCTCTTTATTCTTCTCCCAATTGCTAAGCAGGTCTGAAAGCTCTAACACACAAGAGTAAGGGCTTCCAGAGAGAGGAAGGGCAGATTACAAAGTTTATTTAATGAGATTCACTCTTTCATCCTCTCCACGTTCACCCCTTTGAGCACCTTAAATCCTGGTTTGCAAAGAACTTCATTCTTGGCAAGCTCCAAATGACAACCCATCTCTGCACCTCATCCACTGCATGTTACTTGCTGCCTCTGTTCCTGACTGCCCCTGTCCCTTCTCTGACCAGATGTCACCAGCTCCAGATGTCTGCCCAGTTACCCTGATCCCTGCCTCTGTTTTGGGGAAAGAAGCGATAGCAAATTTGGATCATTTTAACACCAAACCAGAAAGAAATTGAGTTACCAGTACATATTTCATGATTTTATTTTTTTTTTCTTACCAGATATTCGCTGATATGGCTGTGGTAAATGATTACTGCTCTCATTGTTGCAGACAGAGATACTGTAAGGAACACAGGCTAAACCTACAGTCCTACAGTAGAAAGCTGCACATCATTCCTTGCAGCTGGCTTAGGAGTTCTAATACACCCACCTGCTTCAACATTGAATAGAAAGATTAGATCAATACTGTGTGTCCTTGAATATCCCACCCTACTCTGCTGCCTCAAAGCAGTATGAAATCTAACTTCCAGGCTACTCAAAGACAGTCAGGAAATATTACATGTTTATAGAAAGATATAAAGACAGCATTTTGCAAAACAGTTGTGCCAAATCTCTGGAAAAATAAAGAAAATTAACAAAAATGCATGAAGCCACTTCAGTTAGGTAATACCAACATGGCTTTGAAGCCATTTCCCATGAAATACATGAAAGGGCAAAGATTACAAACACTGCAGCTGCTGATCTCCTCAACACATCTAGTGTAATATTCAGTCTTTTCCAGAAATGGATAAATCAAACTAGAATTATTAATGATGCAGAGGCAATATGTAAATATGCAGAACCCTGGAGTGAACAGAATAGACTTTTCTTGTTAGGTTATTGCTGAGAATTTTCTACAGGTTTGATTCCCATGAAAGCTTGAGTTAATGTGTTTACATAGTCACTTCAAAAATGAAAACTATTTTAAATTGCTGCCACAGTCAAGATCAATCTTCATAGCATTTAGTGAAGCATTAGCTGACCAAAAATTGCTGAGTCCACCTTAGAAGGTACTAGCAATTGATTTCATCACTACTCCGAAGATCCCAAACCTTCACTGAACTATTGGTACCTAATACCACTTCAGCTTCTGCCATACTAATGAGATTTTCCCAAATAGCAGGAAAAAAATATTGCGACTATTTACAACAACTTATCACCACAGTAGCAGTTGCAATCAGCTAAAATAAATTAGGGGTGGATGGATCAATATACTTCGTAGTGCATTTCAAAATAAGAACAAGCTGCACAGTGAACCCCGGTAAAACATTACCACCAATGCTGACCCAGGCCCTCAGTGCAGAGCTGGCAGCTCTGCATATCTCAGCTCAGGACCTCTGGTAAGAAATAGTAGTTAGAGGCAATTCATAAATGCTTCCCACAGAGTTTACCTAGTGTGCATGATTTTTTCCAAATATTTGAATAATTCAGGAATATAAGTCTCTCAAAGTCAAAAAAAAGCTAGGCTTCTAGGCAATTCAGGCACTTCTGAAAACATTCTGCATGGCCTGGGTCAGTCAGCTGGAGCCTTTCACATCTAAGAAGTTCAGCCTTAGCCCAAAATTGTTTTTAAAAGTTACTGGATGCCTTGGAGTGAGTTGGATTTATTTTGTCTTCTAGGTACAGAAATCAAAATTACCAAATGACCATCCTGTCCATCATAGTAGCGGATCACACAATAGATGGAATGGGCATGAAAGCAGTTATGAACACTGATAACATCTCTGTCATCAGTTACGACAGAGAAGACTGTGATAGAGCTGAGGGCCACAGATGGCAGATCACACACTCAAGCTCTGTGCCACAGCTTTAAATTAAGGGAGGGTGTCAGCACACAGACGACCAAGAGCATGTTCAAACCATTTAGAGAGTGTTTGTGTGCGGAGGTGTATACAAACCCTCTACATACCACAGCTGTGGAAAATTTTTACCATTAAAATAATTTTCCTATCCATCTCTCACTTCTTCTGGGGATCAGGCCATTAGATTGCAGGAGGCACATATGTGCCAAATAAATTTGATTGAAAATACTGCCTTCTGCTCTAGGAAATGTCTGCTTCTCTCTCTCTCTTTTCTTTTTTTTTTTTTTTTCCTTTCATTCTTATGCATTTGATAAGCATTGATGAAACAAAAATGCTACTGACATATTAAATGATATGCAATTATTTAGGGCTATATATCTCTGACAGGTATGGAAGCAAAGCAACATATCTGCGATTCAAAGATAAGCAAGACAACTACTGTTAGACCTCTAGCCTGACCTGAGCTCTTAAGAGCATATTCTAAGCAGTGCTATGCATTGCATCCTAGAGTTGTGTCCCTCAAAGACTGTGTCCTGTTTAAGCTTAGCTCTTACTTAGACTGTCTGTCTTTTCTGCCAGGTCTCAGAAACAGGTTTACAAAACTGTCAGCATTTGCTCAGCCTTAAATATTGTAGTGTTTAGGTGAGGCACTGACCACCGGCAGCCTGAATACAACTCTTTACCATTTTTCCTCAATGTATATGTATATATATAATATACAAATGCACAAGGAAAACAAGCACACAACATAGGAACATACTGAAAGGTAGAAGCTTCTTTCAAGTATCAGCAGTTCAGGTGATAAGGAAACTACTCCACCTTTTAACATAATGTTGCTTGTCCTTCACTGTCATTTTAATTAATGTTTATCTGTTCACATTGAATAAGAGCATAGGTCAAAAAAGGCCCCCTTAGAGCTACATTTCCCTATTCCATTGGCACATCCTGTAGAACAACAGGACTGAGGTTGGACTGCTCCTCTGGAGGCCACCAGCCTCGAGCAGGGCTAACCAGAGAGACAGAGCAGGTACTCCGGGCTTGTCCTGTTGAGTCCAGGACACCTCCAAGGATGGATGTCCCAAAACCTCTCCAGGTAAACTTTGCCAGTGCTTAACCAGTCTCACAGCGAAATATTTTTCTTCATGTGCATCAGAGCCTCCTTTACTGTTATTTGTGGCAGCTGCCTCCCAGTCTGGGCTATGACCCTCCAAGAAAAATCCCATTCTGCTTTCCTATTGAGTTTCCTTTAAGCAGTTGAAAACAATTAAGTTTTCCCTTAGCCTTCTTTTCTCCAGGCTAAACAAACCCCTGCTTCCTCAGTTGTGGGCAAAACAGACTTGGAGTTGGGGAAAATTAACTTAATTTATTGCCAATTAAAATAAATATTTAATGACTGATTTGGGTAGTGGGAAACAAAGAGATGAATTTTAAAACAGCAGTTTTCCTCCTGCCTTTCTCAGGCTCAGCTTTGCTTCAGGCTCCTCTCCCCCTCTGAGGGGTCAGTCCATGGCAGCTCCTCTCTGCCGCTCCTTCTTTCTCACAATTCTCCCCTGCTCCAGCATGGGGCCTCTCTGTGGGCTGCAAGGGATATGTGCTCTGTGGCCATAGAGCACCTCTTCCTCCTCTGACATTGGTTCCTCTGTAGTTTCCTTCCCTGTCTGGCATTTTCTTCCCTCTCTTTAGCGTGTTTTGTCTGAGGCACCGCCATCTTGGCCCAGCTGGGGCCATTGCGGCCATTTGGAACCGGCTGTGTCCAAGCACGGGGCAGCCCCAGCCTCACTGCACAGAGGTTGTCCTGCAGCCCCTCACTGCCACAGCCTTACCACTGGTACCCAAAACACCATTTTAATTAGACAATCCTTAACTATTGTGTGACCCCCAAGCACTCAGAGACATGGAAGGCCTCAGCACAGCCCTTCCAGGAAAGATGCCATTGTGCACATTGGGCTTTCCTGAGTCCTTCACCACTGAGTCTCCTGACCTATTTGGACTGTTGCCTACATAAACTGCTTATCCTGCTTTACCTTAATTCCACAACACTTACAGCAAGAGAGAAGAGATAAGAAGCTGTCCCTGACATGTTTGACCATCCAAGTGCCACTCGGGTGGGTGTTACTAGAAACAAAATAAGGACTGAAATCCAGTCACGTCTGAAATTTAAAGAAATACCTTGACGAGATTAATGTCCTCTAGTGGCACACACTTCAGATACAAACAGATGGTGATATTTAATACTGGCATAATCAATGCAATTAGTATATATTAGCAGTACTTCTCAGAGTAGAAGACATCTGGCCAACTCCTGCCTAAATGATGGCTTTGGTAATTTGCCAGGAGGCAGAGGACTGCCTTTGGTTTGTATACACTGGAAAAAAAAATGGTGAATCAGCAACGAGGCTTCAGGAAGAATTATGTCCTCAGCAGTGTTTTAGCTGCCAGCACTTCCAGTATTACTTAAAAAGTTAACTTCCCTCAGTCTTACAGTCCTGTGGCTAACTTGTACCAAATTCATGAGACACAGCTGGGGTTGCATCCCATCCTCTGATACCTTTGTTTAAGAGGATGTTCAGAAACTGAGGAGAAGTGCTTTAAACACACAAGAGCTAGAAATAATTTATTATTGTGAAAAGCAAAGAAACCTCAGTACATTTTGTTTACAAGGAAAAAAAAAAAAACAAGAGGTAATTTAATCACTGTGGTTACATCCTCGCATGGGAAGAAAATGTGATTAGTGGAGGGCTCTTTAACCAAGTTGAGAAAAGGAAAAACCAACGGACTCAAAATTAAAGTCAGCTACGCATAAGTTAGAAATAGAAAGTTTCCAATAGCAAGGGTGATTTAGCAACAATCAAACATGGTTAAATAGGTATAAAAGGCATCAGAAAACCTGGTAGTCTCTCTTGACCTTAAAAATCAATGCATCTATAGCGACAGTGTCATGAAAAGCCTCTATATTCTCTCCTAGATATATGTATATATCTAGGAAGGCCTCTATGTACACTGATTCTACATTAAGCAATAAAATAAGTTTTTGTTGCCAAAACTCTGCACTGCATCAGGTCTTCCTATTAACTGTTGCCCACAGCTATCTTAACAGTGCTTATATCAAATAATACATCATTTTTTTCTGTACCTGAAGTACAATGTGAGGCTATCCATGCACAGAATAACTTAAATAAAAGTCCAGAGAGCAGAACCATTGGTCAAACACATGAAAAGCCTTCTGCCCAGCAGGACCACACAAAGCATTTAATAATCATAGAAAATTAATCCAAATGAGGCTTAATGAATTAAGCAAAAAAGTGTTCACATTAGGGGCTCTCTGAACAAAAGGGATCCATGCTCCTGTTCAGTCCCTACACAATGAGATCAAACACATTAAGATCACTTGCTCATTCCAGTCCAAGCATTACGAGCAAGAACTGAAGGCTTCATGTGTTCATTTGTCTGTCAACAGTGAAATGTAAAACTTTTCTTTGGGATAGAGATGTTGAAGGAGCTGAACCTTTTACCAAATAACGGAGTTCTGGATCAGCATCTATTTTGTTGAAGGGCTTTAAGCAATTGTCACCATGAACCTTGGATGCAAAGTGTAGATAAGAATATATTTTACAAATATTTTACCTATCTTAAATTCTGACCATAAGGTAAACAAGGTGTAGTTAATAACTCATGAACTGATATAGAATCAACTTTGTATATACAATCAATAGCATAATAATTGGCTATTTGCCATCCATTAATTATTTCTATAAATACTGTACCCCAATAGTAAGGTTATTTCCCTCTGTTTCTATGAAAAGTCAGGAGGCTGATTTTGAGTACCATTCCTTTTGAGTCATTCATGTGCCAGGTGAAATCCAGGCCCCATTTGAAGACAATGAGAAGTAGTGAAGATTTCAGTAGTTCAAAGTAGTGGCAATCAAAGGCAATAAAAATCCAAATCTAAAGGATTAAAGGAAATCAAAGTCACTTACAGAACATCAAGTGCAGATAGATTCATTACATTTTTTAGTGAGCTGATTTTTTTTTTTTTTAACTTTAATGTTACATTGAATTTTACACTATTACTCTTGATTTTTTTTTTTTTTTTTAACCTGCGATATGAACCACCACAAAGAACAAATTCCTAGAATCCCCTCATGTATCCTTAGTGTGATTGCTTGTCACACTACAAGGAAGAAACCCAAAGATTTAGAAATATGATCTTTTCATACATCAACCACCTGTAGAAGCTTTTCCCGTCCAAAAACATCCAGAAACTTCTCTTCCCCTGACAGAGGAAATAGTATTTTTTTTAGCTAGCATATGTTATTCTAGAAAGAACTCAATGAAGTATTGATACGATATTGATGACATCTTGGAAATTAGATGAAGTGAAACTAAGGTTTTATTTTGTTAAAAACTCAATTTCTCATTAGAAGACTTAGTAGAAGATAGCTATGAAAATTTCTGGAGATTTCTCTGGCAGTAGTATAAAAGATCTTCCCAGTTTAAGTCCAGTCAGCATTTGCTTTAACAGGAGTAGAAGTTACAGAGATCAGCAGTTCCCAGACTGTAACCTCTGAATTGTCCCAGAGAACTGTATTAAACAGCAAAATCTACTCGCACGTCTCTTACATACAGCCCCGCTCAGTTATCTGTGAGAAACTGAAAGCACTGACAGCGGTTATGCTGTGATTTTCATCATGGCCTAACATTCATTCAGTAAGAAAAGAAGCTATTTACTGAAAACACAGTTTTGTGAGGCGTGATCTGGAAAAGTGCAGCAGAGCTTTCTGTCCTGATTACTTGCTGCTGCAAAAATAAGCCATCAGAGCCTCATTACTCTCTGCCAGGCTTTTCCACCAGGTGTTACGGGATTAGTAGCTAAAACCAAAAAGATTAAGAACCAACTTCATGTGTGAGATTTGGTGCAGGGAGATGCTTTTAAGAATGGGTGTGCACTTTTAAGAATGGGTTCGGCACTAGCACATCACTCCTGCAAGATGGGACTCTTTTTCTTTTTTTTTGCTGGCTCTGGGTCAGGAGCCCTGCACAGCTTTATCCTGCTGGCAAAAGAACCTCTGTAGGGCCACATCCTTGTTTCACATCATTTGAAAGCTGTGAGCAGTCACTGAATGAAGAGAAAAACAGAGGAAAGACTGCAACATTCAGCTAGCAGATGCACAGCCGTATGTGGAAAATGTCATTTGTTCATGGATTCTCAAGTACCTACTGAAGATACACACAC
Source organism: Aythya fuligula (assembly GCF_009819795.1). Lineage (NCBI taxonomy): Eukaryota > Metazoa > Chordata > Aves > Anseriformes > Anatidae > Aythya > Aythya fuligula. Next base: position 181,885,056 of record NC_045559.1, read on the forward strand.
ACAGATGAACTTGCTCTCCTTTCCCCATACCTCTTCTACTCAGGAACAGGAACACATCCCCAAAGTTGCTACTATTAGCCAGAACAAAACATGCATTTTCCTCTAGCTAATGTCCATGAAGCCCCACAGGAAACCCATGCATCTGTGCACAAAACAACCAGCTCAGCAACCATCTTAAAGTACATCTAAGCAGATATCTGCAAAAGCTCAAAAAGAGTAAGGAAGCTGGGCTCAGTCACAGCTCAGAAACATAACTGTCCAACATTTCCATTTGACTCTCAAATTTATCAGTAATAAATTCTGCAATTAACATTACTTTGCAGCACCCTTAAATGACTGGTCTGGATACTAGCTTTTCACTGACTGTACCAGTACGCATCCTGCCCTGCTAAGAGGTGGAAGCTGAGAGTGAGTACATTTTAGAAGTAGCTGCAGACAAAGTATAGATTTGGATGGGTGAGCAGCATGTGAATGTGAAACTCGGCTCAAGTTGGGAACAGAACAAAAAAGTCATGACTAAGATCGGAAGGGGTGGGGAGGGGGAGTGGATGCTTACACCACAAACTAGCCAATAATTACATCACTCTCCTATGCAAGCATTCTGCATCTGGCTAGATAACCCTGAAAGAAGAATTAGCGCTGAAATTTTCAGTGAGAAATAGGAGCTTCTTCTAACTTAAAGATTATAATTAATCTTCTATTTTCCCTTCTCCAAATGAGTAGGAATCTGGCAGGAATTCCCCTTTTTTCCTGCACAAACCATACAAGCTCTGTAATATTATGAGCACCTTATCTGCCTAACCTGCAATATAATGAGATGCTCCTCCACCAGATCTGCTTCAACAGAACACTCACCTGCCATGAACATTAACAGTTTCCATCATATTTTTACCCTCTCTGTAGCAGGTTTGATATTCAAGTCTACATTAGATAACCTTCTTTGCACAGCCATGAAGAAACAGATCTAGCTGAAAGCACTGGATAAAGCAGTGGGGAAAAACAACAACAACAACAAAAACCACTCCACCGTAGAGGACTATGGATGATCTGGAAAACATCATTTATTTTCTTCAAGTACCCCTGAAGCATTACGTGAGAGGTAGGCAGCCTGGATGACTTTATATTGCAGCTTCACTAAATGCTGGTTCAATTTAATGAAAAATAGTGGAAAACAACAGTACTGTTACCGTGTTTTTGCACTCTGCTCTTCTGCTCAAAAATATGCAAAAACGAGTCCCAGACCAAATAGCCTCCCTGAGCTCTGACCCAGCACCTTTTTGGGATGCGATTAGGCTGACCTCTCCCTCAAGCTGCGGACCAAGGACGTTGGTGCCCTCTCCTGGTTGCATCCTTTGGAGACCATCAGAATATGGTATCACGAGCTTTTGAGGGTTGGCTTTTGTTTGTTTTTACTGTAAGTGAATTCACTACTTGCTTCTGTTTTAATATGTTGAAGAGGTCAAGTATTTTCCTGATTTGCTGGACCTGAAAGTACCTTTATATGCCTCCTAAGTAAATAGAGGTGACAATAAATTAGAGCTATGGGGCAGGTACACTGTTCTTGAATATGTGCAGAGCAGGGTCTGCCACCCCCAACATCTTACTCCATTATGTGATGAGAGAACATCATCGTGCTGCTCATCTGCTGTGCTGCCCATTTCGTTAAATCCCAGATGTTTCCAACCTTCTTACGAGGGACAGAGAGCCAAATGGAGGATGATTTGGTTTTGAGATACATCACACTCCAGTTTCTGCCTAATAGGGACAGGGCAGTGTTTTACTCTAAGCAGCACACTGATTAGTACCAAATGCCTAATCTGTTGATGTCTGCTGAATTATACTGTGGGCTGTAGGGCTCTCTCCCTTTTTTCTCCCCCCATCCCCCCAAGTTGTTATGCATCAAAACATAAACAATAATAAACAGAAAAAGCAGCTTGGCTACAGATGGTGGAGGAAGATGACCAATTTCTTGCCAGAACTCAAAGCTTTATCATGAGCCTGTTCTTCCAGCACTTGTTCCAGTAGTGCCTTTCTGTGTGCAAATAAAGAGGGCCTGAATATCTGAAAGACGAGGATTCAGGACTCTGTTACAGTTTATCTAGGTGTTTACTGGTATTAGCTACAGGGACACTTGGTCATGCTGAGCACATTGCTAAGACAAAAGACGGGCAGACAGCAAACACGAGCACGCAGCGCAGGCACCCACACAGCCTGTCAGCTCACACTGACTGTTTTGTACTGCTCTCCCCAGGACAAATCTACTTAGAAAGGAGCTAGCCCAAAGCACCACTGTAATGAGCCAAATGGAGACAGACGTTTGGCCAGGAACCAGTCCTTGATTCTACCACCATTATTTTCCAGTACCAGCACTGCACAGAACTCCAGGACACAGAGCCATGATTTTGGATTTCTTCACAGGGATTAAGGCCATCAAGACTGCCTGGTCTTTCTTGCTTCATCTGTGTTTAGACGAGTTAATTTGATGAGAATAGGCATGTACTTCAGGATTAACTGAATTGTATGCTTTTTATCTTTCTGTGGACTGTCCTGGAAGTATGTTTGTGCTAATTCTCTCAAACAATCACACCACTACCATATACACTAGCAAATCCCAAGCAGAGCAAGGAATAACTAGGGCTGGCTATATTAGCTTGGAAACCCTGCATGATGAGTTGCTAATATTTCTCTGCATCTCTGCAGGACCATCAGGTATAATTCATGTCCTCCATGAACATGTTGTCATGGATGTTCATTATGAGACTCTTATTCTGCAGAGCTTTGTATTTTCTTTTTTTATATTAAGAGGATACAATCTGAATAACTATCCAAGAGAAAGTCTGAGTTTGCCATACAAGACAGGAACCATAAACCAGATAAGAATAAAAACATGCAACAACAACAAAAAATATACATACACCCACTAAAATCATTGGAGTAGCTAACAAGGTGTAGTGGGTAGAGTACCCTACTTGCCAGGGCTCTAGAACTTCTGTGTAACAGGATGTGCATCTCCTCCAGTTCACATCTACCTAGCAGAGTCTGCACAGCTCTTCAGTATAAGATGACCTTTCTCGGGGGCAGCAGGTGCTTAGGAAAACTGCAAGACAAAAACCTTAATTCCAGGAAGCAATCACTGATGCTGCTAGCTTCTTTCTCATCCTTAAAAGCAGCCCCAGAAGCTGTTTCAAGGTCATTGGCAAAATAAGTACCAACCTCAGTGATCAGAGCTAATTCTAGTCATTTATAGAACTGACAGCAAGTAGGTATGTACACAGACTAATTACACAGCCAGATTTCTCAGCAAGGCAGACACCCTTCAGTCATGAATTAACAGCTTAACTGTCCTGACCACAGTTAAATCATTCTCCCTAATTACCCAATTACTTCTCAGACATCCTTAACTCACTCCAGAGAAGGGGAAAACAAGGCAGACCCTAGTTGTTAACACAGTACCTTCCTACAGAGCATTATTTCGAATTCTGCTTGTTCATATTAGGAAAACAATGGATTCACAAGTATCCCCAGCTATAAAGAGAAGATTTCCCAGCAGCAATTTAGGAATATCAGATGCATCTGCAATACTTAACATTCATTTTTTAACCCATGACTTATAACTACAGCAGGGAAGCATCAGGATCACACAACCACAGTATATCTGGGTTTTCTGGAAGTCACTACACAATAGCTTAGAAACTGTTAGAATAAGATTAGAGAGCTTGTTTGTTTTTAGTAATGCTATCAGAAAGCACTTTAACTGAGTATCATGGGTCAAAATTAAAATCCTTAACAGTTCAGTTTCAGACCACCCTACCTAGGAGCAGAGTCACTATTCAAAGCACCTTGCCTTACCAGTATGCTCTACTCATTCTGCCCCAATACATTTTAAACTGGGTGTGGGGAGATACTGTGACCTGCATAGAAGTCAGCGTTCAGCCCTTGGAACACACATTTTAAGTTCAAGGGACTGATCTCCTTCACAGCAGAGTTAACTGAGCAAAATCAGGCTTGACAATTCCAAAGCTGCAACAGCTTAAGTATTTCCTGAACAGAGGAAATGAGTTCTTCTTCGTGGCTGCTGTCTATAAGGCAGTAAATGGGATAACCTAAAAATCAAGACTGCCACTGTTTAATCTTTAATGTTGATTCCCCATTATTTCAGTTACAGGATATTGCTGTCTTTAAGAAGCCTGGTTCTGTTTGTTTTAAACATCAGACATGGCTGTAAACTTAGCAGGTCTTATTTTTTTCTGCATAGCCCAGGTACTACATCAATGAATATTTTCCTTTTGGGTTGCTTTCATCTCCCTTTCTTACAAACACGTATTTCTGCATACTTAAAAATGTGCACTGAAAATAGTCAAGTACTGTTAAGTGTTTTTGCATCTGCATTTAAGCACTTCATTTTGTTAAATCAGCATTATGTCACCTTCATTACCACCCTACTCCCAACAGAAGCAGCTATTATCTGTTTCTCAAACATGAGCTGCTGAGGAGAGCCCAAAGGAGGGATAGGCCAGGGTTAAGTGCCATGACATAGATGAATTAAAGGAGCTAGCAGGCAATTTTCACCTTTGAAGAGTCAAGGCTCACTTGGACAAGAACAGTAAGACTTCTCCTTGCTCCAAGCAAGACAAATCCAAAGCAAAGCGAGAATAGAACATGAATGTTCAAAACGCACATCACAGGTAAGAACACTGATAGCAGCTTCTTCTGTCCCACAAATTTAAGTCTAATCCATCTTGAAGAGACCTTTTAGCATTCACACTGCAGAATTGTGATCCTTCACCTCAATTACTTTTTTCCTATTTTCCCTTTCAGCCTTTGGACTAAAAAAAAAAAAAAAAAAAAAAAAACAAAAAAACCTTAAGCTACTAAATCAGCTTCAAAAGCATGAAAAAAGTCAAAATGAGGCAAAGTAAAGTACAGTCTATTTCAGAGATCATAGGATTTTGTTATTTTTTAAATCAGACAGTTAATATACCAGAGAAAAAGCTTCAAGGAAGTTAAATGCAATCGTATCTTTCTTATAATTAAGTAAACTCTAGAAAGAGAAACAGAAGAAAAGTTACGCCTCCAGGAAGACACCACGTGGTAAAGCATCCAGGCAAGTCAGATCAGGAGTTCAGCTCCTATAGAGCCGAATGCACCAGGTCTGTTGGCACATGAGGATGAGACATGACTGTAGCAGCAGACTTCATAAGATCAAAACTCATCTCTTCCCTGTTACTATGCTGACGTGACCACGAATACCTTCAGATTGCTGTAGCACCATTCAGTAGTGCTTACAAAACACCCCGCATTACAGTACTCACAGTGCAGCAGGCACCTGTATACTTTACAAATAGATTAAGGCTTATTAACACAGGGTTTCGGGTTATGTTATATTCACCCTGAAGCAGCATTGTAAAGCTGATACTCATAAGTCTGGTAGATTTAGAAATACTCATCCTCAGTACACTTACTGTTCCATTATGAAACAGCAAACCAAGATCCCCTCACTCCCCATTGTAACTGTGCTCCCTCTCTGGCCTTTGTTCTGAGCCACTTTAAAGGAGCTGCCTGAACACATGGGTGAAGTTCATAGCCCAGCTCCAAGGTGTTTATTCCCATAAACCATGAAATCCACTGCAGCAAGAAATTTGCTAGCACTAGCTCCTACCATGAAGTAGATACCAGTGACATAAGCATGGGATGTCTAGTCACAACTGTCAATATCATTAAATAAAGTAGATTCATGTGCTTAACTTGAAAACATTTGAAGTGAGACACTAAAAACTGCATAGGATAGGCTGAAACAGAGTACTCCCCCTCCCTTAAAGAATATTTCCTGTTAAGTGAATTAGTTTTTACCACTGCCACATGTCAGGGGCATACAAGGGTTCTCTTTGCTAGCAGGATTCAGCAACTTAGAGAGGGAGGAGGTGGGGGGAAGCTCTGATGCCTGTCAAGGAAAGTGAAACACCTGAAGCTAAGAGCTTCACAACACATGCTGGTGTAATCAGGTCTTAAAATTAAAGCAAGAGGCTTGTTAGCTAGTACTTCATCTAAGTGCAAGAAATAGCACTTCTGTTGAATTGCATCTTAATGTCAAGTGTAAAGTATATTCTTGCTTGGAAATGCAATGCCCTGCACAGATTACTCTCTGAAGAGGGAGTAGGTCTTGAATGTTTTCTACTCTTAAAATTAGAAGAGAATGCCTCAGACTTACCTTGCCATTTTGATGAGCTGACTATAGTTCCCTGCATGTTGACTAACACCATCAACTAAGTATTTTGAGACACTTTGGACAAGAGTTGCATTTTACAAGTATACAAGGTAGGTTTTGGTCGATTTTTATTATTTTTTTTAATCATTATCAAGTGAAGAACTGAGGGGTACAACAGCATAGCAACACAGAATAAGATAGTTAAGAACTTAGGAGTTTCTACCCCTTCCTTCCTGTTGACAGTGATGGCTCCTCTAGAAACTGCAGAGCATTACACACTCAGTGTTCAAGTGGCAGAAATCATCACCTCAGACAGCTAAGTCACAAAACCATCAAATATCACAAGTATAATGCCAAGAGCCATCCAGCCCCTCAGGGCCTTACATGTTCTTGCTTGTAGCTTTTCACATTGCCTTTTATTACAGGGAATCCTCCTGCATTGGAAAGGTTCCTAAGGTTCTTGAAACCACCCTTTCATCCATCTTCCTGCAGAAGATGCTGCCCTATTTCACTCTGAATGGAAGTTTAATTTTCACCTCAGTGTTGATGGTCTTCTACACATATGTAGAGTGTTCATAAACCACTTGCCTGTGGATGCTTTTGCTGTGATGTGGCAAACAAGTTCCAGAAAAGAGGTTCTGTTCATGGCCACATGATCTTGTATCAGAATAGGAAAAAAAACAGGTAATACACTGCAGCCAGTCACCTGTCTGTGGAGATGTGGTTTGAACCAACAAAGCCTGATACATTTATCCAGTCCAGCTAACATAAAAGCCCATCTCAATTACTTTGTAAGAAAACCTTTCCACACACCATTACTGCAGATATTAACTGGAGTCAGAAAATTCAGAGGAAGTGTAATAAGACATTTATTAAAAGTGCTGTCAGATATATTAAGAGCTATAGTCTAATATCCTTTTTTAAAAAGGCATCTAATTAAAAAATACTAGCTAAAAACCATTCTGGTCACCATGGTTACAGACACATGACCTGCAGTGTTCAATGAAATGTTAGACCAGCTTTGTAGATTGGGAAGAAGTTATCGAAGTCCAGGATCCACCATCTCTATTGTAGAGGAAGAACTGCTGGGGGCTCTAGAAGAGACACCTGCAAATACCTGGAATAGAAATGCAATCAAACAAGTTAATATTTTTAGTGACAAGTTTAAAGAAGCATTAAGGATTCCTCTTGAGAAACACTGGGGAAGAAAAAACATCCTGCTGCTCCAATGGAATTGTGATCCACTACATCTGCATACCAATGAATTAACTACTCTTCTGCCCAAAAGAGCTTTCCCCTCAAGATGCTGACAGAGGCTTCAGTTTCAGAAACAGAAGCTGTCCACTATGACAAGTTTGTCAGTTACTGAGCTGTAGCCCAGGCTGTTCAACCAGAACCATCCTGTGCTTACAACCTCCAAGTTACAAAGCAGTAGCTTCTTGGTTACTTACTTTGAGTGCTTATACTTCTCCTTAATTGCTTGCAGTTGGCAACGGGGAGCATCAAGGCATGCTTTGTGCAGATCAGTCAGGCAAGGCACTATCTCACTTAATGAATATCCAGTGAATGCTGCAAGAGTTTCTGGCTGGTAAGAAGAGGGGAAAAAGATGCTTGTGTTACTCTATTTTAGAGAATAGTCACCTGGAAGGTATTTTCTACAGAAGCAGGAATCATTTTCACCATGTCATCGGTTCTCGCTCTAGGTTTAGGCTTGAAAAGGATTCAAGTGTATCCTGCCATTACTTTCACTATAGGTCTGTATTTTCAGACCTCCTGTCAGACCAATCTCACTCTGCTATAAATATATTGCATCCATTACGTCTCTTCTAGGTTCTGCTCCCTGCTAAAGCTATTACTGCAACACACGCCTGAGAGGCCTACCAAGGCCTGCATTACAGCAGCCACTGAGTGTAGTCACTTCACTGAAGTAGACACATTCAGTTTTCCCTTCCCTCCCCCAAAGCCCATGAATTCTATCGGCATTTGAGACTAACTAGTGACAAGCATTAGCTACAGACTTGACATAACTGAACACGACAGCAAGGTCCTTCCCATTTCAGATAGAAGGCAGGATATTTCAGATTGATTTAACATTTGTTAATGGGGTAGACCCATTAGCTCAGGAACAGCCACTCATCCTAGCATTTCAGCCCTTCTGAAAACATGTTTTGAAGCTACTCAAAGTTTTAATCATAAAGTGCTTGAGCACTTTAGCACGCAGTTGTTTTTCTTACCCAGAAAGACCTGTTCACCGTGTAGTTTGCTAGACAGTAGGCTGCTGCAGCAGTTTGTGAAGGAAGGTACTTCAGAAAAGGATCAGCTTCAAGGAGACTCAATTCTGCAAGATACTGAGCAAAAAAGCAAGCCAATCAAACAGAATGGCCCTGTGTGGTAGAATAAGGCCAAGAGACTGAGCACTTAAGTTGGTCAATAGTTTCAGTTTCACTGAAGAAACATGAGTTATATCTGTCTGGTGAGTAGAAGTAGCATTCAAGTCCTGTTCATCTTGCAGAAAAACCTATCATGAGAGTGGTAACAAAGACCACTCTCCTGTCAAAGCCTAAACAATCCAAATTATAATGAACTTCTGGTCATGATTGTTTTTGATGTAATTTTACAGATAGAATAATCAAGTTTTGTTTAAAAAGACATCTATTAAAATATTTATAAAGGAAAAAAGAGGCCATGCTCTCCTCTGAGGATTTTGTTCACCTCACTTGGAGATCTGGGCTAAGTGGGCGGCTCTCAGAAACAGAATTTGGGCTCCATTTGAATAGGCACTGTATAAATACTACACCCTTTGCAGCCAAGCAGCAGGTCAGGTGTTTTCCTGTAAGCGTGGGTTACCCTGTAACCTGATCTGTATAAGCATGGTACCCTGGGCAGTTCTGTGGGCACATGCTGTGTTATTGTGTAGCAATATGTTTTACCATCCTGTCCAGGTCAGGCTTACTATGCATGCCACTGTTGAAGAATGGATTCCTACCTCCTCACCAGTAAGACAGACTAGCTGACCAGACAGATAACACAAAGCTTAGTGTTTCAGTCAGACACTTATCCAGAAGTCTAAGCACAGACATCTGCAAAACACCCATCCTAAAGGGATGGTAATTCATACCTTTGCAAAGTTCTTTGTCCTGATACAGACTCCATGCCTCTGAATATACTGAAGGAGGAACTGGTTGATAGTAGGCACTGTGAGGTCAAAAGCCAACACTTTGAGAAGCAGGTGTTCCATTCTTAGCAGCTGCCTCTTTGTGTATGTATCATCTGTTATATACACAAATTCATCCACTTCTGGTGGGTAGATTTCCTCGTATTTCCTTCAAAAGAAACAGAAACAGTATTTGTCAGCTTAAAAGTCAGGGTAACAAAAAGCATTTCACCCATATTAGGATGAGAACATGGCATTAGTAAGACTTGCTTGGAGTTCTTGTTTTAAACCTTCCTTCAATCTGGGTAACAGCTGAGAATCAAATCTGTGGGGCAAAGATATTTAGAGGTATTCCAAGTCCACTAGTCTAGTGAGACATACTCATATTAGGAGTTTTCTATTAGTCAGGAGTGTTAAAGAGCAAGTTGCAGTAACACCATGCATTCCAGATAAAAACTCATGTGCTCCTAGGCTTCATTGGGCACCCAGTCTGTTTAAAAACAGTTCAAGGCTAATTGCAGATTGCAGCTTTTAATCTATTACAGCCTTATGGGCTAGCAGCATAATACAGTAGTGTTTTTCTTCTGCTGTTATGGTTACAAGGTTTTAAGGTTTTCCCACTACAGTTCCTTAATCAAGAATATTAAGTATTTAATTCAGCTAGTGCCCAAGTAGGTCAAGTGGCAAATCTTAAGACACCAGGAAAACCTACCTACCACTGCAAGCTTCAGTCCATCAAATTAAACAAAAAGATTCAGTCCTAAAAATAAGTTTTAGCTCACATATATCTTCTGAGATAAACACTCACGCAGCCAGAAGAATTGCTGCTGTTCCTACAAGCTGCAGCTTCCCTCTGAGAACAGACATACAGGAGAGAAACCTGTCCAGGTAGTTCACTGCCAAGTATAACGTCTCTGTCCGAAGTTTGTATTCTTCCCCTACTTCCACCAGCCAGTCTACCAAGATGGCACGCATTCCTGATGTGATATCTGGTTGCTTCCTCATGTAGTGGGGCTTGGGCCTGTATTTAATCTGTTTGGAGAGACAAGTGAAGAATCAGGTTGCTTACCCTGGAAAGGACCATTGACGGCTGAGCTGATTAACATTCTGTGAACTTCTACCAAAAGGAACGTGAGCAGTTACACTATTAATAACTAGTTACTAGCTATAGTTACAGTACTAGCAGTATTAACTAGCAGCATCTCTAGAAAAACTGAAGAGATAAGAGCTACCATGTTAGTAACAGAAAAGTAAAGGACCTCCTGGACTGTCAAGTTGAGCCTTTGCACATATAAGCAATTCAGGAGGACCTGACAATGAGAAACAAATCATTTATTTCTCCTCCCCCTATTGAGAGACTGCATTTTACTGTTCTGATAAAGAATGACAAAAAAAATCTATTAGAGCAGAAGACCTGTCAGTGAGGTCACATCCAACTGCTTCAGTAATTTTGCAGTTTTCACCTCCCACCTGCAAGAATTCTTCATCCCTTGGAGTCAAGGCATGCTCCAACAGTGGGGTGTTTCTGGGATGCAGAGTAACACCTGAAAGATCTCATAACTGTCTAGAAGCTGCCTATGAACCTCTCTAGCTAGAGAGATGGATATTATTGCTTGCTCAGTGGCTGCCTAGACTTATCCTGGAGCAACCACGCAGCTTTGCAGTATTGCAGCCCACCACATCCCAAGTATCTCTAGGTTTGTTAGAAGACACTCACTTCAGCTTCTCTGAGGTACTGATGAATGTCATCTGCATACTCTCCCACAGTCAGAGTTATGACATCTCCCATCTGTTCCACAGGGTGAGACTGGAAGGATGTATCCACTAGCATAGGAGAAGCTAGCAGGCAAAAAGAGACAGAAAGACACTTGGATAGTTAGCCTCTTCACCTTCTCTTGCTATTTCTAGCACAGCAGAAGTGTTGTGCGTCACCTAGACACAACTAAAGTTATCCTGAAGCATTACTTATTGTAAAATAAGCTACTCACCAGCTCACCACAATTCATGATCAACTGTATGTACCTGTGCTACAGATACCATGTATTAACCATGGTTACCTGTACTTAGATCCAGCAGTAGGTGAATACTGGATGTCATTGCACTAGTATCCAGTTCACACAGGCTTGATTCCAGCTCTTCATCCACTTGGCAGCTGTAGTTTTCTTTCTGTTCTGGTTCATCTATGTAGATAGTAAACCCCTGCTTTGATGCAGCACTGACCACGTAGCTGGATAATTCATCTTTTCCAGCCGGAGGGATGGCGTTCTTGGAGACAGGGAGATGTCTGGTAACAGCAGTACTCTGAAACAGAGTGCATGGCAATGCTGTGGCAGGGCAATTCAAGAAGAAAGCAAACAGTATTGGTTGTTTTAGAGAGACAAATCACTTCCCTTGGTTAACAAAGCAAGGTACAGAAGTTAATTGGAAAAGCCACCCACTGCAGCTGGCACTTGGGAAGCACTGCTTGTTGCTGCAACAGAGAATAAAGCAAGGGCACTGCCTGGCCCTGACAGCTGGCAAGTGCAGGGTGGGCTCCACATTCAGTGTGGCACGGAGCAGGTTTTAGAAAGTGTAGCAAGTTAGGGCAATGAGAAGAACCACTCAAGCACCACCACAGACTTACAAATGCACGTCAACTTATAAACCAAAGTTGGAAATGTTGAGCTTAAGCACCACAAACCCCACGACTTCAGCTTGTGAACAGGATACAGCCCTTCGCGTTATCTACTATATGTGAGCCACCAGCTGAGTTTGGGGCTTCAAGAAGTCACACCCAAGAAGGCTGCACACACACAGCTGCTGGTTGAGGTCCTGCAAGCCAGCACAGCTCCGTTTCCCCTGCCCCAGCAGCCAGCTCCAGGAGGGCTGGAGGACACCCAGCTGCGAACCCAGCTTCTTAAACACACCCACACCCTGACAGCAACGTGAGCAGCCACACAGCAACGGGACGTTGAGGCAAGCATCAGCAAAGAGACTTTTTTTAAACCACACCCTACATTTTAGAGCACGGATGACCTGAAGCCCACCACCCCCCCACGCCTTTACCTGCAGCCTGGCGGGGAGCAGCCGGCCACCAGCCCCAGAGCTCACCCGGAGGGGAAGGAACGAGCAGTGGAGGGGAAGAAAAGAGGGAAAGAAAGAAGGAAGGAGGGAAGGAAGGAGGAGGTAGCCGGCACGAACAGGGCTCACCTGGCCGCCGGGCCGCTGCTGCCCGTTCTCCACCAGCACCCCCAGCACAGCCCGGCCGCCGCGGGGGGCAACGGGGCAGGGCTCCAGGCGGCCCGCCCGGCTCATCTCGCCGGTGCGGTGCATCGCCCCCACGCCGGCACCTTCCGGGGAGAGAAAGGGAAAAAAAATAAATAAATAATATAATAAAAATTAAAATAATAATATTTAAAAAATTTAAAAATAAAATAAATAAAATTAAATTAAAAATAAATAAAATAAAAGATATAAAAAAATAAAATCAGCTAGTACTTGGTCGAGGAGCAGCCACGCCTGACCCTGGGAAGGAAGGAGGGATGGGTGGATGCGGGGACGGAGGGCAGAGAGGCAGCGCCACCGCCCCTATATAGGCGGCCGCGGGCGGCTGTTGGCCGAGGCCAGTTGGAAGCGGCGGCCGCAACCCCCGGCGCAGCCGCCCTGGCGGGGCAAGCGGCTGCGGGTCGCCATGGAGACCCCGCCCGGGCCGGCCCTGCCGCGGCCTGGGCCGCGCTTCCCCGCCCCGCTGCCGGTGGGGTCGGGGTGGGGAGGGGTTGGTGGTGTCCCCCCGTAGTGTAGTGGGGTGAAGGCGGGTTGTTGGAGGTGTGGAGAGTGTGTGGAGTGTCCAAAGAGCAGGCGAGGTGCAGCCAGGAGGCGAGGCTGAGGATGGCAAGAGAGCTGGGAGTGCGCTGCTGGCAGGGAAGGAGCGAGGAAGGACTGGTGTGCATTAAACACAGCGCTTGGTTGGCAGGAGAAGCTGAAGGATTTCATGTCAGGAGGTCCCCGGCGGTGAGGATGCCAGCAGTAGGATGGCCAAAACCCCACCTCTGTACAACAAATCATCTACACTATTAAAATATTCATAATATAACTTTAATACTGCTATTGACAAATATCAGTTGCAAATATAATTAATTTATTAATAAAGCTTATAAGGAAGGAAGCAAGTCTGCCTGATGCTATTAAAGGACTCGACGATTAAGCCCTGGAGCCCCAAAGCCTCTCAGTGAACTCCAGCAGGACACACGAGTTACCCAGTTAAGAGAGAAATGCCGAGGGGTGCCCAGCTTCACAAGGGGAAAGCTGGCTGGGGCAGGAACCAAGTGAGATTAATCTGAATTTCCAGAGGAGTCTGGGAACAAATAATCAGTTATTAAGAGCTATCTTCTGTCTGTAAACATCTAGGATATAACAAAAAGATGTATGAATGGCAATAGAAGCTTTATGGAAATAGTCAAGGTCAAAAAAATCGATTACCCCTTTTGATTTTAGCTTATTTTAGTATGGATTTGACTCTTGTAACACTTTGATAAAGTCAAAACAAGGGGACAACTGCAAAACTGATTGTGAAGCTGTGTACAAGAGCAGTTCTCAGGTGTCAGGGTGGAAACACAGAGCTTTATAAGAGGAATTAAGCAGCGGTTTGTCCAATATCACCGAAATTTTTCAGCAATGGTGCAGATAGAAACACAGATAACAGACTCAGTGAAGTTGTGGGTGACACCACTGATGGTGCTGGGAAGGGCAGTAGCTATGCTGGGGAACAAGATGAGATTTCAGAAATGATCATGACAAACTGGAAAAGTGGGATGCTCTTGAAGAAAGACTGGACAGAGCAGGGCTGGACAAAGCCACCAGCTGCAGACATGTAGGATGGGGACCATCTGGGTCAGTAGCAGCTCTGTGAAGAAGAATCAGGAGGCTATAGTGAACCTCCAGTGGAGTGTAAGTCACCACGTTCCTGGCTGTGCTAGCATGAACGAGCAGGAGAGTAGCTTGTGTGCTACACAAGCCCTCTGAAAGCCCATAGGGAGGATGAAAGGAATTAAATGGTCTCTCTGTGCTCAATGGGAAGAGCAAGCAGTACAAGAACTTTAACCCCCGGATGAGGTTTACGTTAGACATCAGGATTGTGATGCCCCAGAAGAGATGGCATGGGAAGTTTGTGGGATTTCCCCCTTTGCAGATTTGTAAGATCAAGTTAGAGTAACTGCTGTCAGAAATGTCTCTGCCATGGGCAGAGTTGTGGTATGTCTTGAGATGCTCTCCAGTATCAGTAAGCTGTAGGAGCTCTGATCCAAAATTTGGATGCAACAAACAACAAGTCTTTTCCCAGACCTGCTTTTAGCAGTTCCAGGCTGTAGCAAGGTCTGTATGTTTTTCTTCCGTATTCTGTTACTTTCATATATCTCGAATGTTTTTTTGACTTTTTTTTTTTCTCTTCCAAATGAATGTACTGTAGGAGGTAAGTGGTATATCTCAAGACAAAAAATGTCACCTGCATTTGATCTGCAGGTATCAAAGCTGAGCTGTCACAGCAGGTCAGAGGACAGAAAATTTCACGGGGGTTCTGTTTCCTTCCTGTTCCTTATATCATCTCTAAGCTTCAGGCTTGCACAGGAAAGACGGCACTCAGGAACACTTCTTTGGACATTTTCATGCAGAGTATTGGCTTCTGGAATTAAGTATTTGACATTCAGCATCGGCTTAAGCATAACTTTTGAATTACATAACTAATAAATACCCTTTATACCACTGGTTTGATTGGATTTCTCAAAAAATGTATTAAAATCCAATGCTAGGAAATATGTAGAATCTATAGCAGTCTAAGAAGATGGATTTTAATCAAAACCATATCTGAAAATGTGAATATTCTACATTTTAATTGTTCAGTTTTGATAACATTTTTAAGCAAAAGGCTTTTGAAACGTACATATTTTATGAGTTAAAAAAAAAAAAAAAAAAGCCCAGTCTCACACTTCTTAGCAATAAAGGAATAAATGTGAATTTTCTGTCAAAGCAAAATTTTTCTTTCACTTTAAATTACAATTTAGCAATGCTATTCTAATTCAGGAGTATCAAAACCCTGATTTCAGTCTCTAATTATATTTTAAGTAGCTGGCACTACTCTTCTGACCTTAAATCAATACTGGTTGCTAGCTACAAAATCTCCTGTGAGAGGAACGGAAGTTGTATATTTGAGAGTAAGATGTTAGAAAATAGTGAGGACAAGATTTAGGACACTCTATTGGGACATGGGGGAGATGATGGCTCTAGGCTTAGATCCCCGAGGATATTCACGTCCCCAGCACCCTGGTTACCCATCCATTCACATTCTGTGTGGCCTGGCCCTGGCAAGGACTCACTGCTGCTGCCACCCGTGCACTCCCACAAGGGTTCATGTGGTCCTCAGGCAAACCAAGACCTAGTCCACCTGAAAAGTAACACAACCACAACAGCAAGGCGGTTTTGTTTCCAGCTGGGTCAGTTCTCTGGTCTGGGTTTCCAGACGGTGATGGGAGCGGTAGGGCCTTCTATGCAATGATTAAATAAGTCTGAATTATACATTTTATTAATTCATGCCTTTTTGGGGGGGAAGGAGAGGGAAGTCTATACAGCAAGTACATATTGTCAGATAGGTAAATGAACTGTTTGTGAAAAATGCCCATAGCTTATAAAAATAACCTTACCTCTGTTCTGCCCAAGCCTATTTTTCTGACAGCTCACTCTCTCCATAAGGTGCTTGTCACAAGAAATATCTGAACTTGGTAGTTACAGGTCTAATGCATAATTCACATTCATGGAAAGATCATGTGTCACTCCCAGCCAAGTACATGAACAGCAATTATTTACTGAATTCATCTTCAGTAGTAAGTAGCTTTTATATCCGAATACCCCTCATATTCATATGCCATTTAGATGTAACTGGAGAATCTCAGCTACCCAGCAGATGACTTATTTATATTTTTATATTTGAGCAGATTATGAATGTCCTCAGTAGTTGCACAGTACATTAGTGTAACTGAAACGCCTCTCAGATGGCTTTTAATGAGGTTATTTAAGCTCCACTTTCTCAGGAACTCTTTGAAACAGCCCGGTATGGATTAGTACCTGAGGGAGGCTGGTGAGCTTTGCCAGCTACTACTTAATTGTAGCAGCAGATCAAATCAAGCTTTGGACCATTAATCATTTACTTCTGAGCTTCCCTCTGTGTGCTTGAGAGGAAACTAAAGCCTTCCTGAGTGGACTCCTTAGGGCTTCTTGCAGTAATTTCTGTCTTATTGAAGACTATCATGACTTCTAGGAAAACAGAGAAGTCAGAGCAATCCCTGTCTTGGCAAGGATGCTTCCTTTGTGGCCCTGGAAGAAGTATTAAAGGCCTGGTTAGGACTTTTCTCTGACATCATGTGAATCTTTCCTAGCTCCTTTCTCCATTTTTTTCCCCTGTGAACAGGGAAATTTCCAAATTCAGTACCTTTTTCAAATAAAGGGACTTCTATCATCCCATGCCTTGGGAGCAGGAACAGGCTCCTGCTTTCCACTCTGAGGAGCCCTGTTAAGTCCCAGCTTTTACACAGCAAACTCCACATGGACTTCTGCTCTGGGCCATGAAGAGTGACTGCGCTGAACCTCCAGATCTGCCCCATTGTCAGACATCCCCAAAATGCCATGGAGGGTTTCTTTAGAGATCCAAGAGCAATATTTTTTATTTTTTTTTTAACTTGCCTGTAGAAATACTTGAAGATTGTGCTCTCCTATACCAATATTTTTTTTTTTTTTTTGTAAGATTGTTTACAGGAGAGAGAAATGCTGTCTGTACAAAGGCAAGTGCTTGGTACTGTACCCAGGAGCAGCAGAGAGGTTCAACACACTCTGTTTTTTCCTTCCTTATTCTATGCACGGTTTTTGAGATGCCACCATCACACACCCCACCTGTGATCTTGGATGTGTCACCCTTTGGGAACATCCTTTACTTCTGTGACTTGAAGACATGTGATTCACTCTAATTATGCTCTAATGATGAGCATACAGGGGCAAAACTGCCTTTTGAAAAGTAATCACAGCATATATTGACCCCAAATATTATCCCGTGTATTTCTTCCTCTCATGAGCATGAGAAGGACACAGCTGCTTCAGAAGCTAACAGCAGCTTCCTCTGTCCACAAATCAAACCACACTCAGGTGTCCCCTTCCTTTTTCACTCTTTCAGGTGTCTTTTGATCCCTGTTGTCCTTTGATCCATAAGTTTTCAGCTTGGACTAAATAGCAGTTTGGCATGCAGCCTGGAGAGTAGTATCCTCATTGGCAATGAAACAGCCGTTCTTACAAATACACACAGTTATAAACTGGGAAGCTGTTAACATAAGACTGGCGCAACTTTCCAGCTTGTTACTCTAGGTCTAATACTGCATTACAACAATATTCATATAAGAAAACCCATT
Source organism: Aythya fuligula (assembly GCF_009819795.1). NCBI lineage: Eukaryota > Metazoa > Chordata > Aves > Anseriformes > Anatidae > Aythya > Aythya fuligula. The sequence goes on from NC_045559.1 coordinate 181,902,838, forward strand.
CAGGCAGGACAGACAGAGTTACTACGACCTTTGCCAGGTCCCATTCAATGTTTAGGCAGTTTTTTTGGACCAATGTGCAGAGTAATCACACAGCAGCTCCTCTGAGGACAGCCCATTGCAGAGCCACCATGAAAGTCGCATTGCATGGCAAATTTAACACGACTGTGCCTTGAAAAACGTGCTGTAGGTGCAGTCTTGAAATTCAGAAGGTTTATTAAAGAGGATTATGAAATCTTTTTGAGAATAATACCAGTGCCTGGACTCAATGACCTGCAAGGTCCCATCGGGACCATGTTGCATGGTCTGACAGTGGCAGTGAACATGATCCCCCTTCTTTTGTATGGCTGTGATTCCTAGAGTTGTGTATAGTCTCCTGACTGTAGTTTGCTTTGATTATCATACCAGTAAATTAATTTCACATCATTTAAGAATCTGTAGATTTTATCTTCAGTTTCATTGTGTTGCTGACATATCAAAATCAGAAAACAATGGCCCAAAATTGAGATGTGAGTCCAAGGCTCGGGAGTTGTTGACCAGGGCATACAAACAAGACAACGACATAGGCTTGGCTCAACCACCAACTCGCCATATAAATAAGTGTATATATATGTGTGTATATATATATGTGTGTGTATATATATACTGGATATTTAGCACAGGCCCAAACCAGCACTCACGTCCAAGCTTACCTGGTATGCCTGTGCATGAAGGCCCACAGAGAACAGTGAGTTTGGACAAGCTCTGTAGCCCAATGGGAAAAATCTCTGTGCACCCAACAACCTGACAGGTAGGATTACATATGGCTGGTAGTGTGAGCAGTCACAGGCACAGCCTATATTGCCTTGCTTGTGATAATGCATTAGAAAGAGACAGAAAATGTACACCACCACACAGGTCAGTCATCTACAGTTGTAACACAACCCTGACATAGTCACTGCTGCAGTTCAGACTCATGGAGGATGGTGTTTTTCAGCTCTTCATGAGCACAGTTCAAGGGTTAGCATGGCCAGCTGATGTACAGACCCCTCATTTTGATAGATAAGAGAACCTAGTACTGTAAGTTTTTCTGAGCTATATTCCTGAATGTGGAAGAAATGGTCTGAGAGCAAGGACAATGCTGATTCAGCGCCCTCCAGAAACTCAGACAGAGGCCATAACTGAAAGCGGTTGTCAGGATGCAATCAAATTAGTAATATCTGCCATCTGGCTTCCTTTCATCTTCTTGTGTTTCTTCTTTTGCCATTCCATAACTTTTCCACATTCCCTAAGTTTTTGCAAAGTTACACTTGTCCAAAAGAAAAAGTAAAAGTAAACTATCATTCATTCTGTTGCCTTCATGTGCAAAAAAGAGGACAGAGTGAAAAAAAGAGGCAATGCTGTGTTTAAATCAAAGTTTAAAACCCTGAATTGCTTTTCTAAAATATTTCAACAAAGTTTTATAAAAACAGCTATGGTCTGAGTCCTAGAAGATAGGAACTGCATTGGAAGCTGCGGGAGGGGGAGACTATAGAATCTGTTTCTTTTTTTTTTGACTGGCCTTTACTCCAAAATTTATGGTGCAGGTTCTACTGATTACCTGGAGTACATTGGTATACCTTAAGTGAGCAACATGTATCCTGTCTGCTGAGACTATGTTTAAAATTCATCTATAATTTACAGGGTGTGAAAGAAACTACCTTGTTCTAAAAAACAAGTTTCTTTAAACTGTGGCATATGCACACCTCATGTGCTTGAAAATTTAAGTTTTCTCTCTACAATATTTCTGTGAATGATGTCTGCACACCTTTAAGTTTTTAAAGTTTTAAGTTTTAAAATTCCACTAGGTTTCATGCACTAAACCGCTAGACCCTACAATTATAAAAAAGAAAACAGTCACACACACCCTTACAATTTTACATCATGCAAAGTTACATTTTTACATGTGTGTATTAGGGCTCTGTGGCAAGCTTTTGTGTATTTTTAAACAAATTGACTTTATAAGATCAATTGACTTCAAGGGTTAGAGTTAAAGCTTTCTTCCTAAATAGAGACCTTAGATAATAATCCTTACCCATTACATGCTTGATATCAGATTACACAATACCAACTTATTTCAAAAGTGAAACGAGTGATTTTCCTCAAACCAAATCACCAGTTTGGCAAGAGTGTCAGACTGCTTGCAGGATCAATCAAAAGCAGCCCATTCCGTTACATAGAATGCTAAGAGAAAATTTCTGATCATATTCTGATCAGTGCTATACTTCATGCCACCATAGCTTGTATACTGAATGGTGTGAAGTAATTATTATTTCTGTGCTTCTTATTATTTCTGTGGTTATACAGTAATGTGGAGCCATGAGGGGGAACAAGAGATGAAGGACTGTAATAAACAGTGTTCCCGAAAGTCCATTCTGCAGAACAGCAGAGAGCTGTGAAAGGTTTGTGTAAGAAGAGCCCTCAAAAGCAGATTCCTATTTCCCAATACTGAATGTCTTCAGAGTCACAGCACACAATCCATGCTCTTGGCAAACGCTGTGCAAGGTAAAACTGCAACATTTGCTTGTATTGTTCACGTACCCATCTTCCCCTTGCTACAAGAGGACAGAAACACCCAGTGGAAGTCTCAGGGTGTCTACGTGAGGAAGGAAGGGATGCAGGAATATACAGACATAGCTGTAAGCATCATGTCTCCTCTGCGGCAAAGTGCTCACTTGCATGCTTGCAGATGCCTTGTGCGTGGCGTGGTTGATGCTGGGAGCAACCTGATGCACCCCTTGTCCTTATGGTCTCTCTGGGCCAGCTGACCTTGGGGCACAGCCTGCCTTCAAATTCCAGCTGTCCTCATGCTATGTGATGAAGGTACCCTCCAGGAATGAGCCTTTGCCATTTGGTTTCATTTGCAGGCAGAACTCAGCACACAGAGAAGTGGCAAGCTTTATACCAAGCTTTATACCAGCTTTATACTAAACTGGCATAAAGCACCGGCATCTACAGCAGGAAGCAAGGTCTAAAGCCTTGAGCAGGCACAAGATTTTCCCCTTTGGGGTTGCAATGATCCTAATCAGAAGGCTATTGTGCATCAGGGAGTTAGTGATCTGCATAGTAGCAAACCTATGCATGGACAGCTGGGTGCTGTGCTGCATGTCCAGCCTGTCCTTCTGTGCCGTGCTGTGCCGTGCCATAATCCCGTGGCTGCAGCATGAAGGCAGCCAGCTGGTGGTAACAGAGGAGCCTGCAGGCAGCTCCCACTCGGTACCGGCGACTGCACCACCTGCATGGCCTTGACTTTATCGAGAAGCACAGCAACAAGTTGTCACATGAACGTGTTGCTGCTTGACAGTAGGAATGACAAATACAGATTTTTGTCTTCTAGGAAAATTCTGTAAAGGGTCTCCAAACCAAAATGTCAGCAAACCTTGCTATGGATAGGACCTCATGGTACCGCATGCCGTGCTCTGAGCAAAGGGGTCTCTCTGGTGCTGCACAGCTTGAGGTTCCCAGCACCTCAAGAGATGTGAGATTACCTGTCTTCTTTCTCTGTCTTGCATTAGCTCCAGTAAATGGTATTTTAAGCACTACCTTATGTAGCCTGAATACCTTTCCTACTGGGACCACAGGGTATGCAGTCCCCAGTGCCTTGCACTCCAGTGACAGCAGCAGAATTGCCTGGAGCTGACCCCAGAGATGTGTCTGAGTCAAGTGCTATGGACAGGTGACAGACACAGCTTCAAACACTGCCAGATGTGGGGTTGCTTTTGCACAGCAGATGAGGGTTGCTCCTAGGAGCTTTGTGGCCATGTAAGCTGCCCAGCACCATTGATTGCAGTTTCTCCCAGTTCACCCCAGAAGGACAAGAAAAGGAGGTCTTTTGGTATCAAAACAATCATAGGATTAAGCTTTCATTAAACTAGACCCCTTAGTGCTGCATGTGAAGGGAAAATATCAAGCTTAAAATCAAACATTCCTTCTGTCTTTATTTTATTCCCTCACAAGCACTGCTGTATTGTACAGCAGCTGATAGCGTACTTTAGCGCTGTGCATGTTTTAAGTGAATGTCCTTCACACAACATTAATATCTCAAACCTCCGTTTCTTTTCGGAACAACACAGGAAAACACTCGTAACTTTGACAAAACCTTGAAACAGCTCTGCATAATTCAAAAATAGACATTTTGGGGTTGTTCAAGTCACTCTGTTGAATAACTATCTGGCTCTAGCAGCTAGACCTTTCTGCCAGAAATTGCTGAAGTGCATACTTAATGCCCTTGTTGTATACTAGATTTTTTCTTTAATCAGGCTCCTAATTTATGATCCCTATATTCACAGCATGTGTTACTCAGCTGGTTTTGACAGCTGCTGTTAATCTGTATTCAGAAGTTGACAGCTGAAAACTTTGAGGAAAGTTCATGTTTGATTTGATGATCCTATGGAAGCTGGCTCTTCAGCTCAGATTACAGACAAGTTCTTCCCAGAGTGCAGCATCGGGACATTAAAAGAGCAGTTATTTATTATTTGTTGCTATCAGGTCTACTTATTTTTGTTAATAAACAAGTGACTTGTAGGTATACAAAACAGATAAGTTTTGTATATGACTAGTAATATTTTGATGAAGATCAACTACCTGTGACAGAATTTGAGGGAAAAATATAGCGGCAATAATCTTTGAAAATACACTTTTTTATCAGTGTTTTTTTGAAAAGTGGGTGCAACACTATATAGAGTGTTGGGAAAGCAAAAGCTCACACACAGAATCATTTAGGTTGGAAGAGATGTCTAAGAGCATCACATCCAACCCTCATCTCAGTAGGATGCTCTAAGTTGGATGTTGACAGGATGGTGACTTTTCTGGGACTTTTCACATGCTGAAGTTTATACTGTAATGCTTTGTTACAGCTGCACTAAAGGATGAGAGCAGAACTGGTCACAGTATTTGAAGACTTTCTAAATAAATTTCTTAATAGAATAGCAATTTGATATGGCATTATGGCTTGTAATAGAAGGAAGCCAAATGCCCAAACTTGTAGTTCTTAGATTCCAGCAATTTAACTTTTTGGTATTACAAGCACTTAAATTAAATTGAAAATCTCTGTTGAAAACATGAACAACTCCTGAACAAAAGCAATGCTTGTTTTGTTTTGTTTTGTTTTGTTTTTGGAGGGAATGATGAGAGTATTTATCAGAATTAATCCTGAAAAGCAATTGTTGTTTTCTAGCTAGCTCAGCATAACCAAATTCTTCATTGCTTGGATCTTGTAATGGTTTCACCTAAATTAGAAGAGAGCTTATCCTCTGAACTCTATGCCTTACATTTTCAGGCCATGACTTCATGCTACCCTGCAGTGGTGAAGGGAGATGGGTGCTCAGATGGAGGGTGGGAGCTATTGCTGGGTGGTTTTTGTGTTCCTGGTGGTCTGTTTCCCCTAGAAGTCAGTGGTAACATTCTCCAGAAATGTTAGATGAGCTCCTTAGACATCAGCATGGAGTAATAATAACCTGAGAAGCAAATAGTCTGTACTATACGGACCAGAGCAGGAGCACTGCAGCCTTGCCTTTTTCAAACTAAAGCAAAATGCAAATATATGGCTGCTTGCAACAATGCATTGTCCATCACAAACTGTATGCCAGGATCATTAACCTAACAGCCTGGAAAGCATATTGAAAGAGGAAATAAAAGTCTCCTCTCTTCCATTTTCTTCCATTGCTTGGAAAGTTCCCTGCCTTTTTCTTTGGTTTATGTATTTTAATTGGAATATTGTGTGGTTTCTCCACAATGTAATTCTAGTTGGCCCTTGGTTATCTGAGTAAATTAGTTAATGATGCTTGCTCATTGCAATTAAACTTTCCCATTGCAATTATCTGAATTGTGCTGTTTCAAGTTTTCTGTAATGAATCTCTGCTTATAATCACAGCACATTGCTAACAAATGCTTGCAGTAGATGTATGGTTCAGCACTGCTCATGTAGGTACACAGCAGCTACTGTTTAATGTAGTTGAGCTCACACATTCTTATTGCATACTGCATGCTTTGCTGGTGATAAATGACAGGCATTTTTCTCCACTGCAGCCAAGAACAGAGATTAAAACTCTAGATACCAATCTGATCTCACAGGTCACAGCTTGTCTGTGTAACCCGTTTTATGTTATAACTGATAGCAGTAAAAGGTCTTTCATCAGCCTTGTTTATTTATGTCCCTGATTCACAGTGATGATGATTTATAGAGCACCTGTAATTGCAAGTGTATATGTCTCATGAAAATGCAATGTGTAGCTGGAAAAAATGACCTTGTGGGAGGGAGAGATATTAAAAGTCTACTATGAATAAAATAAATACTAACAATAGGATAATCCAATTACTAAATAGAGAACAAATCTGTTTATAAGCAGAGGAGAAGGGTAATTAGAGGGGGAAAATAAAGGAGGGAAAAATCCAACACATCTAATTTACATTGTTTAAAATCTAAGCAGAACTGTTCACATAGTCATCTGTGCTCTTTGCCTTAGTAACATTCATCTTGACTGCATCTTGGAAAGCCAAGAAGCTTTGAAATCATATGGTTCAAATTTCCAAACTCAATGAAGTGGTGAATAAGAGCTCGTGAGATGAGAACCATAATGTGTAAAATGTGACTGATGATCTTAAAAGGGAAAAACAATGTCTGAAAAAAAAATGTAGAAAAAAAAATGTAGCAAAGGTTGCAGGAAAAAATAATAAATAAGTTGTGCTTTAAAAAAAATAAAGAAGCCTTACAAGAAGAGATTTAAGGATCTCAACATCTGATTAAGCAGAAGACTGAAAGATGACAGGATTGCATCAGGACTCCCGTGGGAAGAAGATACCAAACCTGACAGGCTCGTTTATTTCAGCAGACACTGCGATGATAAGATCCAATGACAGGTACCTGAAAACAGTCAGATCCCAATTAGACATAAAGCAAGTGTTTGTAACAATCAGATTGATTACCCATTACAGCAACCCCTGGGGGAACAGGATGTCTTTGACATTTTCAATATGCCTCTACTTAAGGTATACATTATCTAAAAGATATATGTGCTATCAGACTATATAATGGAGTAATGGGGAAAAAATACCACTATGATACGTTAATAGATAGAAAGCTAAATGAGATGAACTAACAGGCCCTTAAGATCAAAGCAACTCAATAAGATCGAGACAACTCTTGTCTGAAAATCAGTTCCTGTAGAGTTATACTTGGGCTATAGCAACCCTGCCTAGATGACCCTATAAGTTTTCACTGGCATGTTTATATTTGCCTGATTCCCTACATTGGAAGCAGTTCTTTTCTCAGAAATTGCAGTAAAAGAACTACAAACACTTTCTTCCCTTTCTAGTATGGATAGTCAAGAGCTTGGGGTCACATTCCTCCGTCCTCCAGGTGCTGTCTTCTAATTCTCATTGAAGAGAAACGAGGTTTCTCAGCACCTGGCTGGAAATGTCCAGAAAGGCTTCTCCTCTGAATGTTCTCCTCTTATGCTGACTGGGCCTGATCGCCTGGTGGCCCTGCAAGTGCCATGTGATGACACTCAAAATAATCTGCTCCATGAGCTTCCCTGGCACTAAGGTCAAACTGACAGGCCTATAGTTTCCCGGATCTACCTTCCAGACCTTCTTGTAGATGAGCATCACGTTTACTAGCCGTCAGTCAACTGGGACCTCCCCTGATAGCCAGGACTGATGATAAATGATGGAAAGCGGCTTGGCCAGCTCCTCTGCCAGTTCTCTCAGTACCCTCGGGTAGATCCCATCTGGCCCCATCGACTTGTTTACATCCAAGCGCTGTAGCAGGTTGGAAGCAATTTCCTCATGGATAGTGAGGGCCACATTCTGCTCCCCATCCCCTTCCACCAACTCAGGGTACTGGGTATCCAGAGAACAACTGGTCTTGCCACTCAAGACTCAGGCAAAGAAGGCATTGAGCACCTCCACCTTTTCCTCATCTCATCACTAAGTTCTCTCCTGCATCCAATAAGGATGGAGATATTTCTTAGTCCTCCTTTTCATGTCAATGTATTTATAAAAACATGTTTTGTTATCTTTAACAGCAGTTGCCAGATTGAGCTCCAGATGAGCTTTGGCCTTTCTAATTTTGTCCCTGAACAGCCTTAAAATATCCTTCTAGTCCACCTGAGTGGCCCACCCCCTTTTCCAAAGGTCAGAAACCCTCTTTTTCTTCGTAAGCTCTAGCCACATCTCTGTTCAGCCAGGCCGGTCTTCTTCCACGCCAGCTTGTCTTTGGGCACATGAGGACAGACAGCTTCTGAACCTTTAAGATTTCCTTCTTGAAGAGTGCCCAACCTTCCCGGGCTCCTCTGTCCTTCAGAACATCCTCCCAATGGACTCGGCCAACCAGTGTCCTGAACAGCTCAAAGTCAGCCCTACAGAAGTTCAAGAGAGCAGTTTTACTGGTCCCCCTCCCGACTTTGCCAAGAATGGAGAACTCTACCATTTTGTGGTCACTCTGCCCAAGACAGCTCCTGACCACCACATCTCCCACCAGTCCTTCTCTGTTTGTGAACAGAAGGTCCAGCGGGGCACCTCCCCTGGTAGGCTCACTAACCAGCTGCATCAGGAAACTAGCTTCCACGCTCTCCAGAAACTTCCTAGACTGCTTCCTCTGAGCTATATTGCATTTCCAGGATATGTCTGAGAAGTTGAAGTCCCCCCTGAGAACAAGTGCTGGTGATTTTGCAACTTTTGCCAGCTGCCTGTTGAACTCCTCATCTGTCTCCTCATCCTGGTTTGGCGGTCTATAATAGACCCACACCAAGATGCTTGCCTTGTTGGCCACCCCACTGATCCTAACCCATAGGGACTCAACCTTATCATTCCCAGTCTCGAGTTCCACAACATCAAAACACTCTCTAATACAGAGAGCCACACCACCACCCGTTCTGTGCTGCCTGTCCCTTCTGAAGGGCTTATAGCCAGACATTGCAGCACTCCAGTCAGCACTCAACACCCCCAGGGACAGTGAGGCCACCACTTCCCTGGGCAACCTGTTCCAAAGCCTGACCACTCTTTCTGAGAAGAAATGTCTCCCATTAATTTGAATTTTTGCAGAGCAGTGCTAACACTGAGTCAAGGACTTTTCAGCTTCTCACACTGCCCTGCCAGTGAGGAGGCTGGGCGTGCAGGAGGACCTGGGAGGGGACAGAAGCAGGACAGGTGATCCCAGCTGGCCAAAGGGATATTCTGTACCATGTGCTGTGGTGTGTCCTGGTTTTGTCTAGGATAGTGATAATTTTCCTCCTAGTATCTGGTAGGGTGCTGTGCTTTGGATTTAGGATGAGAATAATGTTGATAACACACTGCTGTTTGACTGGTTTCAGAGCAGTGCTTACAATGAATCGAGGACTATTCAGCTTCTCACTCTGTCCTGCCAGACAGAGTGCAGCAGGAGCTGGGAGGGGACAGAAACAGGACAGCTGACCCCAACTGGCCAAAGGGGTGTTCCATACCATCTGGTGTCATGCTGGGCAAGTAGTGTGGGGTGGCTGGCTGGGGGACGGCAGGGGTACTGGCTTCTCGGGGACAGGCTGGGCATAGGTCAGTGGGTGGTGAGCAATTGCATTGGGCCAAGCCCCAACACGTGGCAGTGATTTGTGTCTCTGGAATTACCAGGGTGATGACACACTTTTTTCAAGTTTTTCATTCTGCTATTTTGTTAGGATTTTGCACCTGTTCAGAGGTGAGCTTCCAAAGCACTGGAGGTGTACACTGCTCTAGATGCCTGCCCATATCCTCTCACACTGCCTGCCACTCATAATTCTCCTACCTCAGAAAGATCTCTGGATGGCATTCCTAAGTAGTTGGTTAACCCTGGACAATACCTGAAAGTGCACTCAGGAGACATTACAATAAGAACATTGTGGTCTGAACATCCCCAGGACATTCAAAGACCTGAAGAGCTTATCGTAACTAGCCTGGAGTGGAAGAAGTGGGTGAAGGAGAAAGGGAGAGCAAACAAGTGGGAAAAACCATCTCCGCCTGTCCCCTGCATAGATTGGCTCCCTAAAGAAAAAAAAGTCCTTGAAATATCCTCTTCTGAGGTAGCCTATGCCAAGGATGCATGGAGCATTCAGGCCAGTCCCAATAGGGTGCTTTTGTAATTTGTTCCCAGTTAGGCTCACGCTGGTATAGGCCTCGGATAGTTCTTGATGCCCTTATGATATCTTCCTCTTCATCTTCCTGTTCCTCTGATGGCCCAGCCACTTTGGAGTAGCCTATCTCATCTTATTTTCCCTTCCCAGTCTGAGTAGGAGTTCCTCTGCTTTCTAAATGAGCTGACTTTCTCATCCCTTCTTAAAAAGGGGTGTGATGTTTCCCCTTTTGCAGTCACCAGGGACATCACCTGACTGCCAGGACTTTTCAACTAGGATGGAGAAAGTCTTGGCAACTACATCAGCCAGTTCCCTCAGGACTCTGGGATTCATGTCATCAGGTCCCATTGACTTGTACCTGTTTAGATTCATCAGGTGGTCTCAAACCTGCTCTTCACTTACAGTGGGTGGGACTTTGAACCCCCAGCCTCCATCTACGGGTTCAGGGAAATGAAAGACTTGGGAAGTCCATCTACCAGTGCAGACGGAGGCAAAGAAGTTGCTGAGTACCTCAGTCTTCTCCATGTCTGTCGTTACTCAGATATAGAAACCCACTCCTAATATAAGAAATTAGCCACCTCTAATTGCTTACACACTCCTATTTTCACCCCTCAGTCTATTTTCACAAACGTTAAAGGCACATGGTGGCCCTTGTGGACTCCTGCTGTCACCCCAGCGCAGCAGCCTGAAGGAAGCTGGGTCCTCTCTTGTGCTCTTCCATAAGGCTCTGTGCAGAAGGGATGCCACCTCTGGCACAAGGGCTGGTGGATAGGAAAGAAGCACTCACACAACCCCTGAGAATCAGCAACAGAGTGGTTTATTGCTGGGATGTTTTGCAGGTAAGCCTGCAGCAAGTCCGTGGTGTTTGGGGGCTCCACGCTAATGCTTGGGATGGAGCCTGCGCAATGACGAGTAGGGGGCTGGCCAGCCACTCCTGTGATGCTCTTTGTGTGCTTGGAGAGCAGAGAGCAAAGACATGCTGCGGGAGTCCCTGGTCTGTTCTGGCCGAGGTGAATCCACTTCCATCGGTTCCTCCATGTCTGCTGGTGGATCCACCTCCATGGGCTCCTCGGTGTTGGGCAGAAGGCTAAGCCAGTCCTTGCTCAGGACTGCCCAAATGGGATGCCTTTCATCTGGCATGTTTTTGGGCCAGATTGCCAAACCAGGGGGTCGTCCAGTTCCATGCCTTGGTCCTATGCCACTATCGGGTTGATTTTCATGCATGGGTCCAATGCTGCTGTCTGGTTTCTGGCCCTGGCTGTGTCCCACACTTTGTTCCATATGGTAGGCATGCCTGTGCTCCCCACATCTGTCTGGCTGATGGTTCTGCCTTTGCCCCATGCCACTGTTGCAGCTATGGGAAGGCCCAGGCCCCCTGTCACTGTGTGGTTGAGGGGATGGCCTGTTCCCCGCATCGCTGCGGTGCCAGTGGTACCGCTTATAGGTGTCTGGGCTTGCTCAATAGGCACGCCTCTGGTCCATGCGGCTGTCTGGCTGATGTTCCTGCCTTCGCCCCATGCCATCGTTGTGACAATTGGAAGGCCAATGCCCCAAGTTGCTGTCAGGTTTGGGGGAAGGACGGCTTGGACTTGCTGAAGTTTGAGCCCGTCCTTGCTGGTGCCTGGCCACCTGCAATGCCTTTGTTCAGGAGACTTTTCTGGCCGGGATGCTGAACCATGGGGTCTTTTACTTCCACGCCTAGGTCCCGTTCCACTCTGTGCTTCATTTCCATTTGTGGGCCCGACACTGCCATCTGCTTTATGGCCATGCTTGGGTCCCACATTGTGTTGCGTGCTATAGTCACGCCTGTGCTCCTTGCAGCTGTCTGGCTGATGGTCCTGCCTTTGCCTCACGCCGCCTTTTTGACTAGGAGAAGGCTCAGGCCCCCTGTCACCGTGTGGCTGAGGGGTCGACCTGTTCTCCGCATCGTTGCGGTGCTGATGGTACCGCTTAAGGTCTGTGGGCTGCATGCCAGAGCTCCCTTGGGCACTGGTGTCAGTTGTGCCACTGGTGCTCTGCCTCTGCCCATGATGCTTCTCCTCCTCAACTGCCTTCCTTGTTGGTGCTTGCTTGGACTGCATCGCTGTCCGCTCACACCAAAGAGGGCTGCCTCTCACCTTGCTGCTTTGGCTCTTCTTCCTGCCACACAAGTCAGCTCTCAGAGTGCCTAGAAGCTCAGCGAGTGGCGGGCCAGTGGCAGGGGGGCTTTTAATAGGGCCCGGGGCAAAGGTGGGGCAATGGTGGCCACTGTAACCTCAGCAAGCCCCTGTGATGACACAGATCTCTTGGAAAGAGTCCAGCGGAGGGCATCAAAGATGATACAGCGCCTGGAGCGTCTTCTCTATGAGGAAAGGCTGAGAGACCTGGGTTTGTTCAGCCTGGAGAAAAGAAGACTGAGAGGGGATCTCATCAATGTGTATAGATACCTGAGGTGTGGGAGACAGAGGGATTTGGCCAACCTCTTTTCAGTGGTTTGTGGGGACAGGACAAGGAGTAATGGCCACAAGATGGAGCCCAGGAAGTTCCACACCAACATGCGAAAGAACTTCTTCGTGGTGAGGGTCACAGAGCACTGGGACAGGCTGCCCAGGGAGGTTGTGGAGTCTCCTTCTCTGGAGATATTCAAGGCCCATCTGGATGCCTACCAGGGCAGCCTGCTCTAAGGAACCTGCTTTGGCAGGGGGGTTGGACCCAATGATTTTTCGAGGTCCCTTCCAACCCCTTCAATTCTGTAATTCTGTGATTCTGCTGTGTGCCTGTAAAACAGGGATGTACTGAAGTCTTGGAGAGGTTGATTAGTATCTAATTACTCAAGTGATTATCTTCACACCCAATTCTCCTCTCACAAGACACAAGATGTAACACAGGAAACTCTCCTTTGACTCTGGGAGGCTTTAAGTTCTGGTTTATATCAGCAGTACATCCCCAGGGATGAGGTTCTCCTCGATTCACGTGATGCCCTTTCTCAGTTGCTGCTTATGAAGTAGATTAATAAAACATTCCTAATCTGGAGAAATTGAGAGAGTTGAAATAGAATTACTAACTTGCTAGAAATTGTAGCTTTCTGAAATGTAATTTTAGCCTGAGATACAGTTTAGTTTCCCTTATGTAAAAAATAGTAAGTAAAACTTCATTTTAGAACTTGTGAATACAATTTCAAATATTTTAATGTGGATTTATTTCATAAAGTACCTATTGTAATATATAGAATGCACCATCACAAACATTTATACAAACATCTGTATTTTTCTTTTATTGGACCCAGCACTCCAGGTGCAGCCTCACCAGTGCTGAGCAGAGGAGAATGATCACCTCCCTCAACCTCCTAGCAACATTTTTCCTAAAGCAGCCCAGAATGCTTTTGGCCTTCGTGTGGCATGCATGTATGGGTGGCCCATGGTCAGCTTGTTGTCCACCAGGACCTCCAGGTCCTTCTCTGCAGAGCTGCTTTCCAGCTGGTTGTCACCATGCATATGCTGGTGCCTGGGGTTGTTCCTCTGTACGTGCAGGACTTTGCATTTTCCCTTGATGAGATTCCTCCTTGCCCATTTCTGTGGCCATTTGAGGTCCCTCTGAAGGGCAGCACACCTCTGTGGTCACTTTGAATATGGTAGAGTTGCCATTCCCCATGTCTTCATGATAGTTAAAGGCTGCATTCATATGGAATTCTTTGTCTTCTCCCATGCTCCAGTCTGTAGGAGCATCTTGTGATTTATGTCTGTTACAACATGGTAAGGAAGCTAACCATGTGGTTTCTTGGTACACAACGGAACCTCAAAGCTGGAAGACAGTTGGATGCCTTCAAGTCAAACTATATGATACTATATGCTACAAGCAAGGCAGCAAAGGATTTGTAACTATTGAACAGGGCACTTCATAGGAAGCAGTACGTTTCTTCAGAGCCAGTAAATACATTTTTCATTCAATGGCTAGATAAATATGACCTCTTTCAGAAAATTGGGTTGAGGATTGCTACAGGAATATGAAAATAAGCAAGAATAATAATGAATGGGGAGGTATATAAAGACAGTCTTCCCAGCAGACTTTCGGTTCACCTAGTTGGACAGCCTACTTCAGGCAAAGACCAACACTTCAGTTTTCAGAAAAATACAAAACTCCGTTTATGTGCAGATTTATGTGCAGAACACAGAAAGTGCTGCATCCTCGTTGTATTCCAGATTTCTGGTCTTGTAATGATAGGTAACATATACATGAGAGAAAAGATTCTTGTAGTCTAGGTGTGGAAAATAACATTTGTTTTGCTTAAAAATTTATCTTCTCCTGAAGACAAATTAGAAATGTATGTTCTCTTGCAAAAGAAGGGCGCATCTCATTTTAAACTGAAAACTCTGAGCATCAGGAGGTACCTTTCTCCCTCCTTTGGCTACAGAAAGAGATTGTCTCAGCAAGTTGTGTGTCAGCAAGATGGACACAATTCCCTATGATTATTTTGAATCTAGAAGCATAGTATTGTCTAATTTTTTACAAAGACTAAGACTAGACTCTCAGTCTATAATATTTGATGGCAATAAATAGTATATACACTGTAATTAGAAATAACGCTGTCGCCAGTTTCCTGTGTGTGGATATTGTTTTTGGATTCATTTCTGCTTATATTGTCTAATTTTGCCTTTGTTTTTTGCTGGAGTCAGTTCAAGCATTTCATACTCTTTATACATTTTTACAGATCAAACATTATCGCTGCTTTTTTCTAAAGCCCAGGAAAAGGAAACTAATGGCTAGCCTTGTGTTTGCAGACCATCCAGTGTCACTGGATTTTAACACTGCCAAAGACAATGGCATGTTTTTCCCTCCAATGCTTGATTAGTTAATGAAGTCAGGTTGCTTGTTACAAATACAATAAAGACCTCCTTTAGACATACACACTTAGCCACCCAAGGCTATGGCATCATTATGAGAAATGTCAGAGTCATGCAGGGAGCACTATTAAGTACTCCCTAATTTTGTTTACCGTCATTAAAAACTTGTGCTCGAGACGTGCTCAGCCACGAGAAAACAAAATCCCTCTCAAAGTATTAATTACAGATTTTATTAAAAGCATACAGAAGGGTTGAAGCATAACCGAGCAAACGATCACTGTTCCCTCACCCCAGGAGAGGGGAGGAGAAGCAGTCCCAGTGACAGGGAGCTTAGTTGCTTTTGACAAGAAAGGAAACATAGATCTCCTAATTAACAGCACAGTTAAAGAAGGGTAAGCAGCTTGTTGCCAAACATAACCACGGGGAAAACTGTAACTGCTGTAATCAAGAGAGTTATTTACCCAGTCAATAAAAACGGGCTGAAACAAATGACATAATGGAAATATGCCCTAAGCAGCCATGGTGTGAGAAGAGGATGTTTCCAAGGAACATCAATGCTAGTGGGTGGTTTGTGTTCGGTTCAAATCCCTTCTCAGTCCCAAGGAGCACAGGGTGAGTCAGGTACTGGGCTGAAGGTATCTTGGGTTGTGTGTGTGGTGGCGGGCACCTGGATCCCCTGTGAAATGAGAGGAAGATGAAAGAGAAGATAATGTCTGCAACCTAGGAAGATCCAACAAGAACCACCAGCCCAGAAACTCCCCAACTATTGATCAGTCAGCTTTCAGGCTGTGGGATAAATTTGTGATGAATTCCAGGATATTCGAGTCTTCATCGAAACATAGCCAGAGACAAAAATTGTTATTCTCCCTAGGATTTACGGGGTTCGTGACTTTATTAAAGAACTAGTAAGTCTTTTTCACAACCTTGTCAGCATCTTCCAGAGAGCCCCCAAAGGAATGACAATCACTGTTACAAATCTCAGTCTAAAAGGGATTCGGCATGCATCGAAAAGCAAAATGACACTCTGCTGACATTTACTAGGATACCAGAAAATGTCCCAGGGTTAGAGCTACCCGGCTTGCCCTGACCTGCTCAGGGCTAACTAATTTACCAGTCATCGCCAAGTCCAGTTCTGTGTACATTTCAGGGTGTAAACCACATTTAACTGTGAGGTTTTTATTTTTGTTTGTTTCTTTCTTTTTTCCCCTGCCCATATGAGATTACCCACAATGTCTGCCATAGCCTCACATGATAGTGACAGAATCAAAGCATCGTTCCCCCCACCACCACCACTGGAGGGGACTTCTGGAGGCCACCAGAGGCCAGCTGGTCCATCCCCAAGCTCAAGCAGGGCCACCCAGAGCACCTTGCCCAGCAGCCCATACCCTCAGGCCTACATTCTTGGTGTCCTGATGTCCTGATGTCATGGTAGTAAATTTATCAGCAACAAAGTGCTAAAATACAGCGCTGGATGCATACTTGAGGAATACTGATTATTGTTGATCCAGGTATCACCTAGTGCGTGTAGATGACTTTCAGCTTCAGAAATACAAACACTTAAAAAAAGTGTTAAAGTGTTTTGTTTTGTTTTGTTTTTTTAAATCTTACAGCTGTACTTCCAGCTCCGGGTAATGCATGATCAGGTTTTCTCAGACCCTTCAGTACTCTTTCATGTGAATGGTGCTCTGGTAAGGAGGAAGCTGTTGTGTGAGTCAGGACAAACAAGGATGTTCAGGACTGGGACAGACATGTCCTAGCTTTAAGCTCTAAAACTACCTTTTAAATTAGCTTTGATGTAATCTCCTCAATCTCCGGTAACAAAAAAGTCAGCCATTATTAACTTGTGTAACTGCAGCCAAAAGTAACAAGCAGCGTAAAGATGCACATGCTATTGAGATGGTTTCCAGCTTTAGGACGCCGAAGTGCCTGTGTCCACACTGAAGTCAGCTGCTTAGCTATTCAGACTGTCACTTCTACACAGCTCTCTGTGGACACAAGGGATCAGTTTCCAAGCGCATTCCCGCTGGGGAAGACATTGGCAGTGCAACCACCAGGTGTGAGTCACCGTGCCCATGGAGCCTCACTCTGCTCTTGTTTTTCCAGGCTTGGCAACCATGTTAAGTTACAGAAATGCAAATAGGCAGAGAATGACATCCAGTGGATCTGACTGACCTCATTTTCTCTGCACAGCCACAAAGTGAAAGCAACCTATGGAAACAACTAGGTTTAGAGCTGAGGAAAAAAAAAAAAAAAAAAAGCAGTGAAGGCAAATGAAAGATCTGACCCAGCTGGAAAATCCACCTTTAAGTTCCTAAGTAAATTCTTGATGCTTTTTTCACTTTCCTAGAATACAACCGGAGGGCAAGCTTCCAGGTACTGGGGCAGCAAGAGAGCAATTAAAGTGTCTCCCTATCGTCCCTTTGCCAGAAATTCAAACATTTGCCCTACAGGCTGTCCCCAGGAGGCTTGGCTGCCAAAGGCTGTCTGCTCAATGGGGTGGGAGGATCCACAGTAGGCTCATCTTACTAAACCTTTGGCTACCAAGTCTTACCATGCCTCAGGTGCTGAATGCATGCTTTCAGCAGGGGAGAAGCTTTCCTTGAAGATCCTGAGATCAGAGAGAAACAGGAGAAGTCTGGGATCTGCATAAAACCATAGGAGAGGACTTCAACCCCAGACCATGCACACAGCTCTTCACTGGAGCGCAGTGGGAACGGCACCTGCTCGCAGCACCCATCCATCTAGCCTGTAAGTACCCCCATCATTCCAGAAAGCAGTTACGGTTGTCTCCTAAAAGTATATTATTTTGTTGAGTGATGAATGGCACTGTGAAATATTACCTATAATCAGCACCCTTTAGCACAAAGCTCATTAAGTTCCTGACAAATCTAGTGTTGACAGCACTTTAATTTTGTTTTATTGCCTCATTTTATCTCACCAATTTTTCCCTCTGATTTACTGTTAATAATGACAGACAGCAGAACTGCACAGGGCTTGAGAATCAGAAAAATAAGTATTCATCTTTTCTAAAAGTCCCCGATTTAGGCCATAGGAACAGCAAGTACTAGACAATGCAAGCATTGAGAAGGTGATTAAAGTTTAATAAAACTGTCAGCTGAAATAAACCAATCTCCCTGCAAAACATTCTGCTTGCCAGGTGCACGGATTTTAACTGTTAAAAAATTCCCTTTCAACAGTCTGCTTAAATGTGCAGCAGACTCATGTTGTGACTGCCAAGTCACAATTCGGTTTTGTGCGCGGTCTGTTGAGACTCGGTAACAGAAAGGATTGCAAAAATGACACATTCAGAACCCGCCATGGCAAGTACTACGTAGAATAAATGAACTCTTATTTAATGAATTGCTCCTAAGCTACTCCTATCTCTCACCATCCAAGGTAGGCTTTGGAGTTTGTTGTCTTGCTGGTGGCTTCACAGTAGAGGGCCTGATTCTCCAGTGACGTAGTCATTTACAGCTGTCCAAACTGCACATCGCTACCAGCCTGATTTGACAGAAATTTCCAGCATTTTTTTTTGCATTTGCATTTGCATGTGATTATACAAAATCCAGGGCATTAAGAAATTAAACAAGAGGCCACTCAAGAGGGGAATAGGTCAAACAGCAGGCTGGGTGTCTTGAAAGCTGAGATGTTCCCAGGGGATTCCCATTTCCTTCAACGAGAACATCACCCTCCAGGGTTTTGCGGTGCAGGGCTCCTTGGCTGCAGAACCAACATTTTGTTGGCTCTGAGTCAGAAGGAGAGGAGAAAGGGACCTCAAGTGACCAGGAAACCAGCGCAACCCACAGAGTCCAAAGTTCAAGAAGCAGCCTGGCTCTCTGTAAGACATCCCATCTTCTTCCCTTCTTCTTGCCTCTTGGGTGTTATCCCTACTGCTTGCAACTTTAAATTATATTGCAAGGCTCTTAGGGGGAGGCTGAATGTTCCTGTCTGGTTATATTAGGTCAGTTCAGTGCATTAATTTGGTGTTCCAGGTCCCTATCCTGCTTGGGCTAGCACAGAAATACACACAACTGTGTGTATATATCTATCTAAAATTATTCTTTTGATAGGGCAGCATTAATTTCCCCTGCAAAATTCTTGTTCAAAACAAAGAGAGCTAAAATATACAAAATTAACAGGTCACATGAGTGGCAGCAGTGCTTGCATTTTTAATTTTCCCATACTTTCTCTGTGCTTGTGACAAAATGTGCAAATTTATACAAAGCTTTAATTAGTGCTGGGTGGCAAGAACTGGAAGACTTTATGAAAACACCCATTTGTAGTTTTATACAGAGGCTCCTAAAGATAATGAGATAAAACTTGCATTTTTGCCTCACCTGCTCCTGCCTTTCCAATAATATTTCCAACAGATGATATACTTTGTACAACATTACCTGTAGAAGTGCACAGCAAAGATCATAATAAGAAAAATAAGGTGTGCTGTATTTAAGGAAAGGATTTTGTTTCTTTATGCTTTTGACAATGACTTTGAAAAGAGTGTAGTATGAAAAAAATATATGGGGGGAGCTTTTGGCAATTAAAAGCAATAACTGAATGAGAATGAAGTATTAAGATCACAAGAAAAGTCAGCCCACTTAGATAACTGAGGTTGAAGGACTGCAGTAACTGTGTGACAACTGAATGACACATTCAAACCTAGATAGAGGATGATGCTTATCAAGCTATTTTTCTTATTAATTGCACTCCGTGTTAAACACACCTACATATCTGAGATAATCGATCCCCCTTTGTCCCTGATGCAACTCAATTGCAATTGGTCCATCATTTCTGATATTAGTTAATTTAATCCTTGATAAGAAATCACAGTGGGGCTCCAGCCTCCTACTGATGTGTGCAGAGGAAAAGAGTGTGCACAGACTACAAGCAAGAAAAATGTGTGACATCTTCAGGGAACAAAAATCATTGTTTGTAGCAAGAGCCGAATTAACCACACTGACGAGCAATCTGCTGAATGTATTGCTAAAGAGCCTCACTGCGGGTCTGTCAGTGAGCCCCATTCCCCCACTCTTACAGTAATAAAACCCCAAGGTTTGACTCTGCTGCCTGGCAGTATAGGTTAGGATTGTGCTAATATCTTTTCTTGCCTCGTAACTTAACGGAAAAAAAAAAAAAAAAAAAAAAAAAAAAAAAGGCAAAGCCAACCAAAGTAACAAAGCAGCAACAACAACCAAGAAAACAAGAAGAGACATAAAGTATCTTTTTTTTTTTTTTTCAGGGTTTTGCACTTGTTTTATTTCTTACCAGATTAAATGTTTTGCCAGAGGGCATCTTCTAGGACCCCTGAAAAGCACGGGAAATGAGCCTCATTCACCAAATTGTTAGTGTTGGTGGTGATAATGGTCAAGTAATAAATGTTCCAAGCTAAGAAGGCTTCATATCAGACTTTTCCTGGACTAAGAGGATGTGAATCCTGCCCCTGTTCTGTGCTCCAGTCACCATATCAGCTGCCCCTCAGCTCCAGAGCAGTGGGCAGGGCAGACCTCTGTAAGAACATCCTTCAGTAGAAAAAAATTAATGTGTGCATAGACTATGACATTGGCTAATGTAGTGATTTGATTTTTTGAGTAGAGGGAAAATATCTTTATAGAAATGCGACTTCAGTTTTCTGATCTGGACCACTAGGGGCGATGTGCTCACCTTGATTTCTGTGAACAAAATCACAGAATCACAGAGCCACAGGATGGCTGAGGCTGGCAGGACCCCCTGGAGGCGCCTGGTGCCAGCCCTGCCCAAGCAGGGGCACCCAGAGCAGGCTGCCCAGGCCCACGTCCAGGCGGCTTTTGGAGCTCCCCAAGGAGGAGACCCCACAGCCTCTCTGGGCAGCCTGTGCCAGGGCTCCGTCACCCGCCCAGCACAGCAGTGCTGCCTGGTGCTCAGAGGGAGCCTCCTGGGTGCCAGGTTGTACCCATTGCCCTTGGCCTGGTTATCGAAGGAAGGTAGAACTCCTCTTCACAAAACAAAGCTATATTCAGCAAAGTTTGTTATTTTTGTGCTTCAAGTGCTGTCTAGAACAGGAGTACTCACCCTTTAACTCGACTGACCCCGTCTCATGGGCCAAGAGCAGTCCTCAGGCAGGATATGTGTCACCCCACGGAGCAGGAGGTGCTGAAGGGGTGATTTGAATTCTTTGTGGTGGGAACAAGCAAGCCAGCAGGGGCTGCGAAGGCTACCATCACCAACTTGCCCTGTGTAACCTCATCCTGCAAAAATGAAAGGCCAGCACCCCAGGAGAGCTGCTGTTGCTGTCTGCCTGCAAACTGGTCCCAAAGTATACAGGAGATTCTGATATACAGCTCTCAGCATCATTTTTTTTTTTGGCTAATGATGACCTTGAACCATGTGTTCCTGCTTCTTTTCCCACTAAGAGATGTATATTCTGGATAGAAATGTGTGTGAATCACTGGGGACAGTAGTTTTCTTCTGCAAATCTTCACTGCTGGCTTGCCAGGAGGATGAAGCAAACTGTCCTGGCACCGTATTCCCCCCCTACACTGCCCCAACACCCCCAGAATCCATAGTCTGATGCATGTGGCATTCTCCCAGACTGACTTTTGCTGGTTTGATGGAAGACGGAAGACATCATCTCTCCTGCGTGTGCTTTTATCACCGCTGGAACAAAGACTTTGCATTCTTCTTATCTCCCTTTGATGAGCAACAAAAGATAAAGCACAGGATTTGCAGATCCAAAGAGAAGCCAAGGCACACAGCGGAAGAGCTGGCTGCTGCGGGGTGCTGCAGGAAGGGGCAGCCATGGGGTGCCCCACGGTGCACCCCTCTGTAACCGAGTGCTAACGGCTGCAGATGGGCTGGGAGGAGGAGCAGCAAAGAGATTTCAAGGATGCTCCTCTCCATTGTCCCTTGGGCTCTGTGTTGGCAGCCAGTAAAGCGCCTTCTGTGGTGCTGAGATCTATACCTAGATATTTAAAGTAAATATATATATTGCTCAGTGTATTTCCAAGATCTTGTATATTGGAATACACCTTGGATATCATATTTGCACATGAAGGTTGGCATAGATTTTGGCCCTACTGCTTTAAGATCCAAAATGTTAATCTGGTTGCCTAACCTGTAGGCTCTTTTACTGCAATTTCTGCACGATGATGATGGTCACTACGGTACTGCATGGCCCCACAAAGCCTGGTTACCCAGCCTATCAGTCATAGCACTGCTGCTGTTAGCTACCCTGAGAGCTCCAGGCTGGTTGCAGTCACACTAATTGGGGCCGGTGTGCACATCGACTTGCAGAAACTCATATCAAAAACAAATACGTGGGGGGCCGCTCTCTTCCATGGGTAACACTTCCTCTAAGAAACCTTTAATAAAAGGCTGTTTATCAAGAGATGTCTTCTCTACGCATCTATTGGCATTTGTTTATCAGGCAGAACAGAATATTTTTATGTGGCTTCCAGCTGATACTGGTCTCAGAAGTGCAGAATAGATGAGTAATGTGTGCTGTCTCCTTACTGGCTGCCTCCAAATCACAAACCGTGTGTTTGTCCAGCTTTAATTAGAAGATGGTAGAGTGACAGGATTTGTTTCCAATTCCAAGAACACAGGACACCATTTCTTTGAAAGAATTTAATTTATTAACACTTGAATTGCATGTAAAGGCAATCTGCATCAGGTATACTGAGGTATTATTAGTGATTTTCTCGAAGGACAGACAAGCAAATTCAAGGTGATTGCTATGTGCAATTGAAGCTGTAATGCAGTCTTCTCAAAAGAGTTTATATCTGCTCAGTGCAGTGATGACTGCTGAGAAAGATAATGCTGACACATCCAGAAAACTAAAGCAATAGAAAAAGATGGTATCACGTCACATTATTCAGTATTACTCTGCCTTTCAGTATTATTATGCCTTTTTTTCTAAAGGAAATAAACTAGGAATAAGCAAATACGCAGGGTTTCAAAATCGTTTTTGGTGAAGATAATAACATATTTCCAAAGAACATTTAATCCAGAAGAGCATCTCACCCAGAGATTTTTATTTAATTGCAGATGCCAGACAAAGGAATCGCATAAACTCTTCCATTTCTGAGGAAGAGCTCATAGCAACTCTACAGGGAAACCAGGGGACACAGAAACCTCCCCACCCCTCCTGAACTTTCTCCAAGTCCAGCTCACAGCCCCCCGTCAGCCGTGGCTAGGGGAGCCAGGGAAAAGCAAGGCTGACAGCAGGCATCAGCTCCTCCTGCACAGGCAACCCAGCAACTCGCTGTTACAGCTGCGGGAAGCAAGCACACATAGGGACATTTAATTCCTCCTGAGTTCCTGACCATGATGACATTTTCATCAGATAGCTTTAGAAGCGTTGCTGTTTTAAAATGGCAGCCAAAGATGCCATTAAAAGGCTGCAGCACCAGCTCAACCTCCTTGCTAACACCAGTACACAAAAACCTACAGATCCCAAACCACAGTCCCTACTTTTGATTCCTTGGGGAATACTTATTCTACTCAGGTCAGGTGGATGAAGGATTTGACACAGGCCAGAACCTACCTGGAAACTGAAGAAAATGGTGGTGTTTATTTAAAACAAACAAACAAAAAGTACATGCTGGTGCACTTCTTTGCAGACACTTTGCAGCTGTGGTACATTGGGGGCATTCTCCTGTGGCAGTTAGAATCTTAAGGGAATGAGAAAGGAGGATCAGAACATCTGAAAAACAACCAAAAAAAAACACTTGTGAGATATGGCTTCAGCTTCTGCAAAGCTGTGGGTGTCTTCACCTTTCAGGTTTCTGAAAGACTGGGAGGCCTTTTTCTCTTCTCTTCTGTGTCCCCCACACAAGACCCTTTACATACAAAAGATACTTTCCATGAGTCATTATGGGAATATAGCCTGGTGGCTCTGCACACCTTCTTCTGTCTACATGGAGATTGAAATCACTTTGGCTTTGAAGTGCTCCACACCAAACTTAGGTAGTGTAGCTGTCTCACAAGAAGACATCTCCTGGCTTTTATAGAAATTGGGTAGCAAAATAATGAATAAGGCCATGAATACGCATCCTTTTCTGCTTCCAGCTTAACAGCTCCCAGTCCTCACCAACTCCAGCTGCTGCTCCTTAGAAATTATTGCACAAGATGGATAATTTGCAAAGGCCAGCAGCTGGTGGCAGTGGGGACTTCATCACGCATTGCACTTCATGAACACATGTGGCACCAGATTTCTAAGCACCCATAACAGTGGGAAAGTGGTGAGAATATCTCATTGATTCTAAGGACTGTATTGAGTAATTTTACTAAAATGTTTTATTCATAAAGGCCTATGGCACTTACACCATGTTTTCTAAGCAAATGTTTGGTACAAGAATGTTTCCACAAAATAAAACAATTGCTTATGAGTTAAGGCTTAAACAGTGTATCTCAAAAAGATAATTAGCTAGTTGTTTTTGTTTGTTTGTTTGTTTGTTTGTTTGTTTTTCCTGTAGTTAATGACAAAAATAGTCCAAGGAATTTCTGAATCATCCTTGGTTTTGATGTGGATATTTCCAGCATACTTGACCAAACTGATTTAATTATACTAATTGGTTGCTTGAGGTACTATCTTTAGATTGACCAAGACTGACAATAAACACTTGTTGGTTCAACCCTCTTAATTATATAATCCTTCCCATTACCCCATCAAGATTGGAAAAATTCCCTCCTTTGCAGCTGGGAAGAGCACCTTGGTACTAGATTGGAACAAGCTTTTCGCCCCTGTACAGCCCTGATATTAGCACAAAATCGCTGTTGCCTTGCCCAGGTAGTACAATGTTCTGGTTATCACTGAGCTGTTAGTAAAATATTCCAGTTTACCATGTCTATATTACTGATTTAAACATACCTCATCTGATATTTCCTTCTGATAGGTGGTATCGGCCTGCTAACTCATGTGTGTTAACTTCATCTCTTTGGCTATCAGCCTCTGAAAGTATGGTTCAGGTCTCTTTATGTTAGTGCCACAGTTAAGTCATACCTTAATACACCATTATTTGACTCTATTTAATATAGATAAAGTCTAGGATTGTTCATAGGCCTTCCCATCTGTTGCTATTATACAGAGTAGGGTAATCAGTGCTGGCTAACAGATGAACAGAATCTGTTCATCAGATGAACAGAACAGCGTCCCCCAGGGCTCGGTGCTGGGGCCGGTCCTCTTTAATATCTTCATCGATGATCTGGACGAGGGCATCGAGTGCACCCTCAGTAAGTTCGCAGATGATACCAAGTTAGGTGCGTGTGTCGATCTGCTTGAGGGTAGGAAAGCTCTGCAGGAGGATCTGGATAGGCTGCACCGATGGGCTGAGGTCAACTGCATGAAGTTTAACAAGGCCAAGTGCCGGGTCCTGCACCTGGGGCGCAATAACCCCAAGCAGAGCTACAGGCTGGGAGAGGAATGGTTGGAAAGCTGCCAGGCAGAGAAGGACCTGGGAGTGATGGTGGATAGTCGGCTGAATATGAGCCAGCAGTGTGCTCAGGTGGCCAAGAAGGCCAACGGCATCCTGGCTTGTATCAGGAACAGCGTGACCAGCAGGGCTAGGGAGGTGATCGTCCCCCTGTACTCAGCTCTGGTGAGGCCGCACCTCGAGTACTGTGTTCAGTTTTGGGCCCCTCGCTACAAGAAGGACATCGAGGTGCTTGAGCGGGTCCAGAGAAGGGAGACGAAGCTGGTGAGGGGCCTGGAGAACAAGTCCTACGAGGAGCGGCTGAGGGAGCTGGGCTTGTTCAGCCTGGAGAAGAGGAGGCTCAGGGGTGACCTTATCACTCTTTTTAGGTACCTCAAGGGAGGCTGTAGCGAGGTGGGGGTTGGCCTGTTCTCCCACGTGCCTGGTGACAGGACGAGGGGGAATGGGCTTAAGTTGAGCCAGGGGAGTTTTAGGTTAGATGTTAGGAAGAACTTCTTCACTGAAAGGGTTGTGAGGCACTGGAACAGGCTGCCCAGGGAAGTGGTGGAGTCACCATCCCTGGAAGTCTTCAAAAGACGTTTAGATGTAGAGCTTAGGGATATGATTTAGTGGAGGGCTGTTAGCGTTAGGTCAGAGGTTGGACTCGATGACCTTGAGGTCTCTTCCAACCTAGAAAATTCTGTGATTCTGTGAATATTCCCCCTGTATATGTTTAGAGAAATACACTGCCTGCCATATTTGTGGTTTTGCATGAGCTTTCTTTATTTTTATTCAATGTCTCTGTAGCAGCTACATTGAGCCTAGTCTAAAAGGCACTGTTGCTAAACCTTGTGGTCCTTAATCAGAATAGAATTGTCTGTTTTAGTTACAGACTGCTTCAGTAAATAGTCCCTTCTCAGCATAGGTGGAGAACATTGACAACAAAGTACAAACTAACCCATCACCTTAGCCATCCATTCATCTAAACTTTTTGTGAGAAGCATTTTAGATAAACTTTCTTATGATACTGCTGGAAGTGACCTGAAATAAGCAACTGTCTTTCCATCAAACACTGCAGTCTGCTATCTTCAGTGGCAGAACTTTGTAAGGACAACCTGGACCTGATACCACAGTAAAACAGGGTTTGTGCTATATTAATTTTGAGAAGTTCTGTGTCATAACAGAAGCAATGAGCATTTGAAGTCTGCTGTACCTTGACAAAAAATCATTTAAAGCCTTTGCAACAAATGGCTGTGAAACAAAGGTTCAAAGGCTTTGAATGTCTCGTGGTTAGCTATGGTTACATCAAAACTGGGGAGATGCTCTACTGGACCTCATGCTTATGGACAAGGAGGAACTAGTTGGGCTGTGAAGGTCAAGAAGAGGTTTGGCTGCAGTGACCGTGGGATGGTGGCATACAAGAACCTGAGAGAAGGGAACAAGGTAAAGAGCAAGATCACAACAACACCTTTGACACCACTGAAGAATGCTGTTTTTGCCATAGGCACAAAAGCTGAGGTAGAAGGGTCTAATACAAGGAATCAAGCGAACTGTTGGGAGGTGACATAAGCCCTCTAACCGCAAGTATTTCAGACTAGACTAAGCAAAGAACTGGAGGCTGTATCACCTCAGATGTGCTTAATCTGGTTAATACAGAATTCAGTTCAGTAGGGATTAACTCAAATTTAGGTTGAATGCAGCATGTTAATTTCAGTCCCAAAGCACTTCTTGTACTCTCACTGTTCTCAACCTGAGTGAACCCAAGCAGGTGGCATTCCTGCTGTCATTGGAGGTGGGAAGACTGGGGCAGGGGATAGCTAAAGCTAATGCTGTGTACTGTGGATACTGATTATGGGAAGAGGTCTTGAGTCTTAGAGTGTGTAAATGATTAGAGGTGGCTAATTTCTTATATTAGGAGTGGGTTTCTATTTCTGAGTAATGACAGACATGGAGAAGGCTGAGGTACTTAGCAACTTCTTTGCCTCTGTCTGCACTGGTAGATGGGCTTCCCAAGTCTTTAATTTCCCTGAACCCATACATGGAGGGTTCAGGGAAATTAACTCCATAGATAGAGGCTGGGGGATCAAAGTCCCACCCACTGTAAGTGAAGAGCAGGTTCGAGACCACCTGATGATTCTAAACAGGTACAAGTCTATGGGACCTGATGACATGAATCCCAGGGTACTGAAGGAACTGGCTGATGTAGTTGCCAAGCAACATAGTTGAAAATTCCTAGCGGTCGGGCGATGTCCCTGGTGAGTGGAAAAATGGAAATGTTATGCCCCTACACTTCAACAATTAAAACAATTAGGAGACATTCCTTCTCAGAAAGAGCAGTCAGGCACTGGGACAGGTTGCCCAGGGAGGTGGTAGAGTCACCGTCCCTGGGGGTGTTCAAGGAAAGGTTGGTGCATAGAGACATGGTTTAGTGGTAGACATTGGTAGTAGGGTGATGGTTGGACCAGATGATCTTGAAGGTCTTTTCCAACCTTAATTTTTCTATGATTCTGTAAAAATGTCTACTATTTCATTTTTAAAAGCTTCAAATAAAAAAAGAAAATTGCATAAGCCATTTAACCCCCCACCCTTGAAGCCAGGATAACAACACTCTGCTCTTGAATATCTGTATTTTACTCAGTCAGCTTTTGAAAATGTTCATAATATTTATGCAGTAAACAAGAACAGTGGAACAAGTTCCACTTGAGTAAATATGTATTGAATATTTATTGAACTCTGAGCATTTTACAAGTAAAAACGTGTTGGAGGGAATTAATATCTTCAAATATGTGTTTTATTTAAATTATAACAAAGTAATCATTTGAACAGTCCAAGATGGAACCTGGCATAATGTAAGGAAAGCTAATTTAGCTTACAGTGCTACAGCTGACTCTGTGTGGAGGTGTCATTTTCCTGGATGATGCAAGCCACCATCCTCCAAATGCATGTACTACATTATGAAGTGAAGTGTACTTTCCTCAGAACACCTTGGTTTTTCAGATCGTCTGTTCCCAGCAAAGAATGGTGTCCCTGTCCTATTGCCTGCATAAGCCAACAAAGAAAGGAACCATGTCAGTACTATACACAAGAGAAATAGCTTAGAAGGTGTATATGACATCCTTAGGTGTTGGTGGTGCCCCATTTTCTCTGTCAGAAAAGCTGTTTTAATTATTTCCTGATTATTATTCATCTCTCACCCCACCCATTCCTGCCTCCATCCTGCAATTTACTATCCCAGCAGATAAGCAGATGTGACCGTGACAGGGACCTACCATAAACTGCATTGGCAGTTCTAAAAGCCTGTCACATCAGTGGAAAATAAAGAGTTCTTCACTGATTTGGGTCATTGGCTGGTTTTTAAACAAGGGTGATTTGACTATTAGGGTAGGTACATGCTCAGCCACCCTATATTTCACTAGTATGCAGATAGCATGACTTCCTCAGCTTTAAGAAGGTGAAATAAGTATTAGTTCACTTGATTTGCAAGAGGGAAAGTGAAAGGTTATTTTGGTCCTGCAAGAAGAGGTTTCAAATCAGGTTAATTCTCTAATAGCACATATTGAGACCCATGCACAAAGAAATCTACATCTAATTATGCTGCATGTTTTCTTAAACTTTTTAATAAATACACAGTATTTGAGGGTAATAAAATAATTGTACTGGAATATAATAATGTATCAGGCTCTGAGGGAATAAAAGGCATGAAAAATTTCTCATAAAAATTGTATCCTTTGGATATAATGTTGTTACCTGTATCTCAATATTATACAGATGCATTATCCAGCAGGTTAAAGAGTTTTCAGTGCTAGCTACTGGGATTTGTTTGTGCTAAATGAGTCCCAGAAGGGTTTTCCTTTTAATCCCTGTATAGAAAGGAAAGATATTTAGTATTTGAATTACAATAATTTTGAAGTCTCGTATTAATTTTAGAAAATTAAAAAATGCCTGTTTCATTTCAGGAGAGCTCCATGTTTACTGAATTTAATACATATTTTTCCTTCATCCTGACTGAATGAAGAAAAAAGTAATTTTGCTGTAACTTATTTACACAAAGTTGGAACAACCCTTGTGCTGGGTAATTTGCCTAAGGAAGTACAAAAAGACAATAACAAAGAAGCTTTTGCTTAAAATTCAAGTTCTATATATACTTTAGGTACTTAAATGTAGTAACTGCCAAGCTGAAATAACTATGAGGTATCTTTGACTAAAGGGTATAGGCTTCTAATCTAGGAAAGAGGAATTTGCATAAGAACAGAATGATTAATGGGTCACAAGTCCTCTGGACACTTGGATGAAACCATACACAAGCAGATCCATTACAGCAAGTCAGCCCAAGAATTAAGGATGTACTTAGTTGTCTGTATCATTATGGTCTCATTTTGTTATATGGTTTAGTAAATTTATAAATAAATTCAACTGTAATGATAAGTAACTTATTACCTAATACATTTACCTGAATATTCAAGGGCAATGTTTCATACTGAGCTCCCATCTGAGAACTAATAATACAACTGTGAACTTTCAGGTGACTTTTTCATCCCACTTTTATACCTTTGGTGATGAACTTTAATGAACTTTTCACCTTAGTTTCATACTACATACATATTTAGGATGAGATTTAATGAACAACTGACTTGTGGTTGTTACTACACACCTGCAAAAACTTCATAGCTTCATTTCAGGTTGTGATGCCAGCTTTCCTCCACTGATCTGATAAATATAAAAACAAATCTTATAAACTAAAACACACAGGCAATGTACTTGGGCACAGGGCTGTAGGAACAGAATTGTTGACTAGAAATTTAGTGGTGCATTTTTTGTTAATAAAATCATCCTTTAAAATGCTACACTATGGTTTCAAATAGATATGTCCATAGTATAAGCTTCAGTGTTATACAGAAATACTGGAAATAGGTTTAAAGATGTCATCCTGAATTCTAGGGGCCATGCATCACATAGCATCCAAAAGGCTAACTTACCCTTCCAAGAAGCAGACTGAACTATTTCTTGTACCCAAAAGAAACTGAATCTAAGTATAAATATCTCTGTACTACACTACAGCATGCAGTGTAGACAGACCTGAGCAAAATCTGGTTTTCAGTGCAGCATTATTTGATTTCAAACTGGCATCTCTGCACACCCCACAGTGAGCCTGCTTTGCTTTCTGCAGTTTAGTCTACAAACTAGAGATAAGAAATACAAAGAGCAGCAGAAGAGGTTTTCTCAATGGTACCTCCAAGGACAGTGGGACCGAAATTCATAAATAACTAAAACTGTGATAGCAGGGCAAAACTCAGCCCTGCTTTACTGCTGAGGCCACAGCAACAGCCATGCAGAACAATGTGCCTACACCACCCTGACAATGCCAGAACCTCCTCTGGCCTCCCAATCAGGTCACCACAGTCTAATATTAGGCTCTTGTGAGCAGTGTCACAACTGTAATGATGACTACCACCCTAGGCCTGCCTCAGCCTCCTTCTCTGCCCCAGCCTGCTCAACATGCGGTCTACCTCCATGCTGCCCCCGTGATCTCAGTGTGGAATAGATCTGATATTCAGAAGATCTCAGAACTCTCTAGTTTTCTCTCTAATTTACTTGATCTTAAGGTTGAATGTGGTCTGAATAGTTCCACGTCTTTCCTGAATTTCTCATCTGTATCCCCTATCTTCAGTCTCCTACCCAGACAGCAAGTCCTTCTCCCAGCATGGGAGCTTCCCCTTTGCTCTCTGCATCTATGCAGCCCTCAGCACACAAACATCACAGACAGGGGGATTCCAGGACATACAAGTAAATGAATATATAACTTTGTATACATTTAGAGAGAACTTGTAAACAGCTAGCAGTGAAATCAGTCGAAATGTTTATGTGAGCAACTGCCTACATGAATGGGAATTACTAAAGAATTTGTGACTCTTCTTGCGGAAGAACAAGTGCACTTTAGTCATCTCTTATGAAAAAATAACCCAAGAGTATATCTGGTCTAGCTTTTGGACTATCTTCTGAAGGAAGAGAAAAAATATCCAGAGTATTCAACTCTTCTAACAACTTCCAAGATGTTCCCTCAAATGACCTAAATGATCCAGAGTTGTCACTGGCCATCTATACAGCATCATACATCGAACAGTACAGATTCCATAAAGCTGATTAGCCCAGAAGACTGTCTCTCATGGCAGAAACATCAGTCCAGCACAATATGTGCATAAACTCAGCAGCACAAATAGCATATTTCCTTCATTTCCTTAGCTGCATTATATCTTCAATAGCTCAGCAGGTTGATGACCAAAGCCACTACCACTCTTGCCCTATCCAAATCGTACTCCTATCCCACAAAACAGAGGTCCACTTTTTCCAAAGTGATGGTCTCCTAAGGGAAGATCCCATATAAGATCAAAACTGGAGTCAGTGCTTGATTCACATGAATAGAAAGCCAACTGGAGAAACCAGCACAACTGTAGACCTTCTGTCCTCCACCCCTTTGTTTAGATGAACACACAGCCCTGCATCATATGGCACTGCATTTCTGACACCAGTCAGTCCTTCTTTGTCTTCTGTACAACTAATACAAAAGGATGAGAAGGTAAAGAAAGCCCGACTGCAGTGGGATTTACTAATAGACAATGTATTGCCTGTGCTGCTCAGAAATCACAGCCCAAAGCTACTTATAGTCTCCTTACTCGTACCCCTACCTTCCTGCTCTCTGTGCATTTGGCCACACAGCTCTTTGCAACTCACTCTGGTCTTCATCTGAGTCCAAAAAAACTTTGTTTCTCATAAAACACCAGGCACCCAACATTGCACGTAATTGGAAAACAGGATTTTTAGCAAATGAGCCTTAGGATATTGGACATGCCCCAGAAAGCTGGGAGGACAACATGGAGCCAGCCTCTGACAAAAAGCTTGCAGCAGAAGCTCTGTGCAAGCCTCAGGCTGTGTGAGCCAGCAGGGCTGAAATCCCCTGTCCCAGATCTTCCCAGGCTCTTGGGCTGACACTTTTGGGAAAGGAAGGCTTATACCACTGTGCACAGTACACGGGACTGGCCACATAAACATCTGCAGTGAGGAGGGAGGAAAACGCGATAATGTCCTGAAAGTTGTCCTTGTGAAGGAGTTTGTTAGGCATTCATGAATACTTTTTTTTTTTGAGTATTTTGTTATGTTTGTGAAAGGAATAAAATTCCTTTATCACCAAAACAAGCTCATTGTAGCATTGTGTGATGCCACCATAGACATACATTTCCCTCTAATGCTGTTTAAAGTAACTTCTTGGGATTTGAATCTGGATCTGTTTCCCTGTTTGCTGTGTTTACAGACTAGTCTATTACCATAGACAAGTTCAATAGCTTCTGTATTTTACTGCACTACATTTAATTGCTTTTGTAATTAAATAGGTTTGGGAGGTTTTCTAATGAAGACAAGCGTAAAAGGTAATAATTCAATGCATGATTCAAGGCCTGCTGAGTCAATGGCAAAGAATATTTTTTTTTCATTAATATTGCCTCAAATTTTAGGAAATTGAGTATATATAAGTAAAAGAATTATGTTATTTTATTTTATTGCAGTATCTTTACCAAATCCTCAAATGAAAAGAATCGTGTAATATTAACCTGTTTTGAAAAATGTAGACAAATATTGGATAAAAAGATAAAGAGGGAAATGCAACATTTCATAATTATTACCCCTAGGGCCAAATTAAGCACCTCTGATTTAGACACCTAAACCAAGTGGCCAGACTCTCAGATGTATCAGGTATTCAGACATTCTTATCCAGCACATTTCAAAATAGCAGCCTGTCATTCAGTTGTTAAAGAGAAGGCAGATTTTTCTGCCCATCTTTGAAATAAGATGGCTTTTCTCAAAGCAATGTGAATACTGCCATCTAGCTATGTAGTCACAGTATGTCTTCAGTTCTGCTTTACACACTTTCTCAGTTTTGGTTTCAACTACAGTGGAATAGGGATAAAAAAAATACAATTGCAATTCTGTTAATTGAAAAATATGTATGCACCATTAATTATTAAAGTAATAATATGATATTATAAAATTCTGTCCCACACAAATGTGGGATCTTATTTTTAAAGGTGTATACTTGATTTTAGGTGAATGGTACAACTAATATGTACAATTTAAAACCACACATTTGTAGTTTGAAGTCTAGATCTTGTTTCCAGTTTGAGATTCACCTATAAAGGATCAGGATTTCTACAAAATGCTTTGTCTAACAAACATCTTTTTTATTATATTTGATCCATGAATTGTTCCAAAACTGTTTCTATAGGGTGTCAATTGAACAAACTGTACTGTCTGAGTTCTGCCTTTGGCTATATGGAGGCACTTTTGGAGGCATAGCATTGCATGCTCAAGATGTTGATCCACTCAGGACCCTACTCAGCTCCTCTTGGGGTAAGCAAAGGACCAAGAGACTGAAGATGTGTGTAGGTCTTGCCCTGACAGAGAGGGCCATGGATGCCTGAGCACCTAGACGTGGAAGTAGAAGAACTGATTTCCACAGCACATTTCCACACACTGCACAGAGTGTAATGTGAAGAGACAGACTGTAGTTTGGGATTACTCAGAGGATTACTAGAATCATTCTGGCTGAGCTCCTGCCCATCACTTTGAGGAGTTTGTATTTCAGAACAAATCATGTTGTGTGACTCCTTCAACTTTCCTCCCTAGGTGGGGAAAACTGGTTTCTTTCTGTGATAGATTTGTCACCTAGTTAAACAGAGTCTCATTTCTAAGTATGAGGATAGATATGAGCAAAACTATCCACTTCCCAACTAAAGAAGAAAAAGCCTATATAAACTAGCACACACACAATGGGACTCCAGCTAGAAAGCAAAACCTACTCAGAGATAGACAAATCTTAAACGTAAAAGGAGAGGAAATCTACGTAAGAAGATGTCTCATAGCTAGTGTTTCCTATATCCTTACCAAAAAAGACACACAATATGACATAGATCCGTGCACAGGACCAGCTCATAGAATTGTCTAGTCCAAAATCTCACCAGATTTGTCAAAGGAAAATGCAAAAAATCTCATTGCTACTTCTGGAATAACAGCCCTCAGATCCATCTTTAAATCAAGGAGCAGGAGATTAGCCTCCATTTCAAATCACGAAGGGTTAAGACTACATGAAGAACAGACAGAACTGCCACATGCAGGGCTCCAGACTGCTGCACCTAAATCATTAGGAAAACAGATGTTCCCCCATGCCTTCTGTAACAAAATCTTGACGACAGTTGCTCTGACATGTAATATATCACAAGGCCCTAATTCTGCCAATGTCATTTTTGGAATAGCATACTTTGAAGTTTGGTGCTTTTGTGCACATAGAGACACACACACAGCTGACTGAAAACTACAGCTTCCTACTAAAAGATGAAGAGAATACATACCATAAAATGACTAACTCAATTTATCACAGATGCTGAAACCACTTCATTGGCCATTGAGAAACAACAGAAAAAAGCAAGGCTTCCCATCACTAGGCTTATGCATATTTTTCAGTTTTACACGTTACGGCTTGATGGTGGTGTTGGCTACAAAAAGCCAGGAGACAAACAAGAAGTTAGCTTTCATGTTGCCAGAGAAATTATTTTACAGTGAAGTGAAAACAGTGCGTGAACATCTGTTTCTCCCAGACATCAGGAGCATTAATAAAACGTTTAATTATTGATACAATGTGAGATACATTGCTTCCTAATTCTGCATTTTTGATTTTCTGTATAGCCCTCCCTTTCCCCTCCCCCCCCCAAAAAAAAAGAAAAAGGCATGAATTGATAAAATGCATAATTCAGATTT
Source organism: Aythya fuligula (assembly GCF_009819795.1). Lineage (NCBI taxonomy): Eukaryota > Metazoa > Chordata > Aves > Anseriformes > Anatidae > Aythya > Aythya fuligula. The sequence goes on from NC_045559.1 coordinate 181,937,941, forward strand.
ATTTAATCATTGCATAAAATTTCACTCCCAGATTTGTGAAGTTCACAGTCGTTGGCCTCTTTTTTTTTTTTTTTTTTTTTTGTCAGCAGCGTACTTTGCACCTTTGGTGCAAAAAGAAAAAGAAATGTATTTCACCACCTCAGCCGCTTTCTGTGATCTGACAGTATGTCTGTCAAATCGTTCTTCTGATTCTGGACTACATATAGCCACTATCTAATGTTCTGAGCTGAGCAAACAGCATCTCAACATTGTAAGCAATGTGTGAATAACTGGAGTAGTGTGATGCCCAGCTTTACTGTGACCTCTCACAGCAGGCACACACTTAGCTATATACCACCCAAGAGAAAACCTTTGTTGCCACTAGTCTTTGAAGATCCAGGTATTTTCCTGGTAGTACTCTCTTCTGACCATTTTTGTCAATTTACTTCTTGTAGTGCTGAGTTAACAAACTGAGCTTTCACTCAACTTAAGCCAGCCCATCATGGGGGCTAGGTTTTCCAAGATGGACTAGGTTTTCTGTGCTTACACTGCAGGCACCCTAATTCAGGGTAAGAATGCTGCAGATCAGGGAGAGCACATTTCAGGGTTACACACATGCAAACAGCAGCTCAGATGGAAGGGCAATAAAAATTCATGGGCAGGATGGTTGCAGCCTGGCAAACGGCCAAAAACAATTCACAGCTGATATCTGGATCTTGGACAGGGTCTGGCTTCTTCCTTCTCAGGGCCGTACTGACACCAGCCAGGTAAATCCAATGCCCATTTGGGAGTGCGGTGCTCCAGACCCTTGTGAGCCAGCTGCCTTTTCCAGCTGTTTCACACCCATCTGACCCATCTGCTCTCCAGGCTGCTACATGTATAACCTCTGCTTGTAGTTGAAGCCTATCAACATTGTGCATACATGCCAAAGGCGGTTCTTGCACCTCAAAAAACTGCCAGTTCACTCGGAGGTCAGTAGCCAGCATAATTTCAAAAGCTGTAATGCCAGCTGTTATTACCATTTCCTCACTTTGCTTGAGGACAAATTGTCTACAAATGATTATGGGGTTTGAAGGCAGAAAAAAAAAAATCTAATCGACACAAGTAAGATTTTCTACTTGTCTACTACATTTTTATTTATTTTTTTTTTTACTATTATAGGCTGTATAAAGTTTTATATTCAGTTGTATGCACACAACAGTGATTTATTACAGTTCCATCAGCATTTTGGGGGCCGCTAACTAAAAGCACTGTGTCTATACAGCATGGTTCCCTTCATATTAAACCAGGTTACTGTCATACTGGCACTTGGTGTATGTCAGTGACATTCATTTGTATACCAGCAAGTGGTTTTGGAAAATTCTTGCATATTTTATTTACAGCCTCACATACCCCATGTTTGCTAACTCTTACAGATCAGTTTGGGATCCCTCAGTGACTTCACTGTTTGGATGAAGTTTTAAATAACTTTGATATATACACACACACATAAATATATACATAGGCAATATATGCATATTGCCTAGCTGATGTAAAACATTAAAGAATAAAAAAAGGTGAGATTTGGAGAAAGCGATTTTTGTGAAGACATAAATTAAGCAAGCGCACTGTGGTTGTTTCAATTGAAATCTCTAAACATACAGCTCACCACAAATCAAGTTACCATTTGCAAGTGAAGATGAAGACTGTCACAGAATAAACAGAAGGTCTAATTTTTGCAGATTCAAAAGCAGTTTATTTCTACAGCTACAGGTGAGCAACTGAGATTCAGTCCTCTATCCATGCAAATTCTGACATAAAGCAGAAGTACAAGGGCTTATATCCACTTCCAGCAGATAAAATCTGCTTTGTGAGAGAGCCCAATATGGCAGACAGCATCTGCACAGAAGGAAACTTTGTCACAGTGGATGTGCTCTTGTTTCTGATAACTCCAGAACATGCAGCCAGGCAGCCTCGACTTGCATCTGTTCAGCTTATTTGTCTCTCTTGTGATGCTACTGTGTCCTTGATCAGTATTTAGGCCTAATGAGGGCTGCTTCCTCAAGACAATGGTGGTAAAAGGAGCTGAGGGAACAGCATGGAGCTGGGACAGGGGAGGGTCAGGCTGGGGTTTAGGGAAAGGTTCTGCACCCAGAGGGTGGTTGGGCACTGGGACAGGCTCCCCAGGGCAGTGGTCATGGCTCTGAGCCTGTTGGAATTCAAGAAGGGTTTGGACAATGCTGTGAGACACATGGTCTAATTTTTGGGTGATCCTGTGTGGAGGCAGGAGTTGGACTCAATGGTCCTTGTGGGTCCCTTCCAATTCAGGATATTCTATGATTCTATAAAAGAGATTATTTAGGCCTGTTGCTAGAAAATACTGAACTACTGAAGATGCTGAGCTCTCTACTGACTGAGATAAATTATATATTTTTTTCTCTTTAGGAGGCATCCTCTCAAGCGATCTATATAAACTATTTGCAGCTTATGCTATTACAGGTATAAAAAAACACGAACAATCTATCACCTCATGACTTACATCTTCTCAAGATTAACCTGTTTCAGCAATCTTTCAGTGATTTATTTAATCTATTTCTAGATTCTGATTAAACCACTTGTTTAAGAAGGAACCAAACTGAAGTAGGAGAGCTCTGAGAGAAAGAATTATATGTTGTTCCTATTCTTCTTTAGGAATCCACTGAAGGCCACTATTTTGATTTTTTTTTTTTTTTTGCATTTTCTTCCTGTTTGTTTGAAGGATTAGACCAATATTTATTTCACAGAATCACAGAAAAAAATTAGTCTTGAAGGGATCTCTGAAGGTCATCTAGTCCAACCCCCTGCTCAAAGCACAGACAGTTTTGAAGCTACACCAAGTTGTTCGTGCTCTTGTCCAGATGAGTGCTGCACACCCCAAGGATGGAGGATACACAGGGTGCCTGGGCAAACTGTGACAGCGTCTGACCACCTGCATGCTTAACAAAAAAAAAAAAACAAACAAACAAAAAAACAAACAAACAAAAAAAAAGAGACTTCATACTGACTTGTAGCACTGTTTAAAAAAAATAAATAAATAAATAAAATAAGCATCTGAGTGCTACTTTTCTTCATAAAAGAGTTCTTCAATTACTTTTAAGTCTTGCATGTACTCATATAACATAATTTAGTGTCATCTAGTCACCTAGTTACCTAAGCCCAACCTATCCACCTCTACCAGCCCAAACCTCATAGGCCACCCTCATCGTGTGCCTCGTACTCTAACAAATGTCATCCTCATCACTGCTTGAAGAGAGGAACTCCCTGCTTTACGCACAGCTCCTCTCTCCTCCGGATTGTTCTGTGTTTCCTGCCAGTAGGAGAGTGAAGAGTAGGTAGGTCAGAGGTTGAATTCCCTGATAATGTTTCCACTGGAAACTACAACGTGCGACAAATTCCTAGAGAAACCTCAGAGCTGAACAGGGCTGAGAGGCAAACCCACCTTCCAGGACCGTGCTGGATGCGGGTGCCACTCACTAAATACAGTTTACTATGAATTTCACACGGCCTGAGGTCCTGAGTGCGTCAAAGGTTGATTCACAATCAACACAGGCACAGCCAAATGAAAACAAGAATAGTTTTTTGACGGTATACAGGCCCCAGAAGTAGTCAAGTGGAGAGCTGTGCGCTAGCACACACACCACCACCTTTGCTAGAGTTAATACAGTTTGCAATTTTCCACGTGGAAGTCACACAGAAAGTACACAAGAGAGACTTTTAGTGCTGTGACGGTGACACGGACAGCCACTTTGCTGCTGGGCTATAACCACAAACACCAGCAGCACACTGAGGGGCACGCTGTGCGAAGGCAGCTGCCTGTGGCGGAGCACGGACACGGCCCCTCTACCACAGCAGCCCCCACGTTGACCGGGGGCAGGTGCCGAGGCCCGACCGGGGCGTGCTCGGAGCCTCCCCACGGAGCCTCCCCCAGCCGGGAGCCGCCGCCCCAGCGGGGCCCGCCCCGAGCCGGGGGCGGAGCGGGCGCTGCCGCCGGGGCCTGGAGGCCGCGGCGGGGCTCGGCGGGCGCAGCCTGGCGCGGTGAGGGCGGCGGCGGCGGGGCTGGGGCCGGGGCCTGCCCGGAGCGACGGGACGGGGCTGGGGGCGGCGGTGGCTGTGGGGCCGGGGGGCCGCTGTCCCCTCACGGGAGCAGGGCTGGGCAAACATCGGGCCGTCCCCGTGGGCCCGGGTCGCTGCTGCGGGGGGTGGCAGTGCCCTGCCTCCATCCGTCCCTCCTTCCCTGCCTCCATCCCAGCCCCGCGGTGTGGGGAGCTGCTGGGGTGAGGGCCCAGGGCAGGGCTGAGTTAGGTACGGTAATCAGTGGTAATTAACCATTTTAGAGTGTCTTGGTGTGGAAGCAAGGGGTTATTTGTCAAAATTCGTGGACCTGCTCTGCGTGCTCTGTCTCTTTTGAAAGATTCCTGGCAGCTTGGTTAACTAGAAGCAACTATTCGCTCTTAAAAACAAGCAGGGATGTTTCTGTCTGCGTACGGAGGATCTGCTGGCAGTGACAGGCCTGCTCCTGATGGAAAGCATTAAGTAGCCATCTCACGTCACCCTCATTTCTCTGTCACACCATCAGGATCACTGCCCACAGGATGCTGCAGGTAGTGGCAATGTCTTTGTACGCGATGGCAGAGGACAGGTAGGGTGCTGGGCAGCACAGCGGTGTGAGGAGGGCACGTGTCTGCCCTGCTGGTTTTTCACTTTCCTTCTCGGCGGTGTGCCAAGTGGGCACCTCGGAGCCTAACAGCTCGGCGCTGGAGCCCTGCGGCACAAGGACAGACCCAAGAGCCAGGAAGGAAGTCTGTGCTTTGGGGCAAAACTGGCTTGAGACAGCAGTAGTGTGGAGAGGAGGGGAATTAGGCCTGTTACCTGCATGCATGTAGGTGTTGGGATACTGGCTGGAAAAATTGATCCACGTTGAAATGTCACGTGATGGGAGTCACCTGAAGTCATCAGTAATTTTAAAAGAGTGAGAATTATCATGTTAGCTCAGATCACCAACTCTCTTTACATATTATCTAGCCTTAAGTGCTTAAATACCTGCTGTAAGCCACCACTTAATGAAAAATTTAAGGGCTACTTTAAAGAAACTAATTTAAATAAAAGGGGAAGAAAAGAAAAGCTGATAAGCTAGTACCTGGCTTATATTAGTTGGAATCCTTTATGACATTTGTGTTAAATCAATTTGTCTCAGAGATCTCAAAAGTTACTGATATTTTAGTTGCTCCCTACAGAAATAAGGCTTAAATAATTCTGTCTGCATTGTAGTTCTTCATTGTCTTCATCTCTGATATCAGTGGCTGACAGAAAAACAGCTGACCTGTAGGAAGATCTCCTGGATTAAGGGGTTTATTCTGGTGTTGTTTTTTTTTTTTTCTTCCCTCCCTTATCCCCACCCCCAAGTTTCAAATGCAGGGAGTTGAGAAGCATGTTCTACCTCTGTCAGTCAGGATATTTAATCCTCTTAATAAGCTTTAGGCTTCATGTCTACCTTTTCGCGGTAAGATCCACAACTGAACTGTTTTATTTATTTATTTATTAAATGAAGAAGGGTTTGCTGCTGTAGAGGAAGGATTGCCAGCTGAATAGATGAGATGTTAGCTTGCAATGTCAAATTGAACCCACATTTCCCTGTTGCCCTGTAGCCCTCCATGGTCAAGTCGCTTAGCACCATGGAGTATACCTGTACTGATGACTGAGAAAGGGCTGAGGAATGAGTTCAAGCCCTGGATTGATCTGTGATTATCTGCAGTGCCTGTTAGCTCTTTTCTTAGCTGTTTTGGTCCAGCTTTGTCCAAGTTCCTCTAAATCTTACTTAGCACTAAGAAGCACAGATCTGGGCCAGTTTGTACATCTAGCCATTGGGCCAGAGGTTGTTTTTTGGTGCTCTTGTATCTAGCAAAATATACCTTGCCATTCATTCCAGCTTCAAAACAGAGGGAATAACTATACGTTGTACAGGAATGGATTACAGATAAATATGAAAAAATGCAGGACACTTAAATACGGTATTGAAATCATACACTGTAAATGATAATGACCAGGGATCTTCCTTGAATATGGAACATTTAACTACTTAAATGTTCTGTTTCAGAGATATTTCCTCTTGTGCTGTAAGGGAGCAACACAGTTGGTTTATTTACTTTAGTACATCAGCCATTATTTCGTGTTAATTTTAATAAATAGCAATGAATTAAATTCAGTCCTTCAGGCTGACTTTTAGTTATTCTGTGTTAAAATCTACTGTAAGTTCCTTCCTCAGTTTCCAAGCTCCCTGTCATCCAAATGCATGGTTTGGCAGTAACTGTGCTGTGCGTATTGCACAAATTGGGGATATTTTGAACAATCAGAGCCGAGTTAACAACACTTCTGCTCTTCTGAATTGCTGATCCTGCTTTTGTATCTCTGCCACACATGGCCATGCACTGCAGCCATGTACACACTGGTCTTGCTGACATCTCTGTTTCCTTACAGATTTTTTTTTAGTGTTAATAAAGAATGAGCTTTAGCAAGAATGGTGTTCTTGACAGTACAGTGAGCATACCCTGAACAGAAAATTAACTCACTATTAAACTGAAATGCAGCTATGACTTTGGGATTTTTCATGATGTCTCTCCTTGTTTTACACTAAAAATTGTTAGCAAAAGAATTATGTAAAATCTGGATAATAACTTCTTCTTAGCCTCCCAAGAAAACCAGATCAGAACACAGCGGACAAAGTAGACAGTGGTACTTCAGTTTTGTTCACCCAAATAGTTTACATAAAGCTTTAAGAAGGGGCTTGTTACAGAACTGGATTCACAGGCCCAAAAAATGTCAAAACGCTAGATTTTGCTCACAAAGAAGTAACCTGTTAAACACTGACCTTTTTTCTTCTTTTTCTAATCATTCTCTGTGCAGGAGCTTAAAATAATTTTTAGATCAAGTTCTTCACTGTTAAGGTGTCTTCCTTTTAAGAAGACTATAAAGATGGAAAAAACGGGTCTTCCATTAGTAAATACAGGTGTTGACACAGGACAGTGTGGTTTAGGATTCTTTAGGTATTTTTGCTAGCAAATGACTATGCCTATCTTTAATTATTCTGTATACTTGTTTAATGTTTATATTTTTCCATTATGTGGAAACTTAATAACTGCTGCACATCTTAGCAGTGATGCCGAGACATAAGCATGGTTGTCCCGGATCACAAAGTCTACGTAACCATGTCACGTAACCTTTCATGTAAGGATAAAGCTCTGTCCCCATAGATGTTAGTTCTTCCCAGTTACTGTCATTCTAATTGCTTGCTGTTGTCCTTGTCAGAGGCACGCTTATCGCTTCTAATCTTTATGCTTCAGTGATTACTAAACACATATTTATTCGTATGCCAGTGTTCTCAGCTGAAATCAAAGACATCAAGCCTAGTGACAGCAGGGCAGTAGCCAGCCAGAGAACCTGCTCCAGCCTAGGGTCCATTTTTCTGCTGCGTGACAGGGAACGGGCAGCAAGGCTGGTGGCTTGTGACCTGCTCCATGCAGTCTGCCTTCTCCAGCCCTCCCTGTAATGCTCCTGGCTGAAACGTGCACAGCTCATCTCACACAGAGCAGGATTTTGTCACGTCACGGAGGTAACAGGTGCCTTGCGGACTGCCTGATGCTTCTGTCAGGTGCCTGCAGGTGTGTCATTCACACAAGTGCCCTCTGCTTTTGGTCGTAAAGGATGTGGGGGTAGAGCACAGCACTCACTCTTTGCCTCTAGGATGTCTTTATGACCTTCGCTTATGAAGTTTGTTTGTCGTTGTTGGGGGAGAAGGAAATTTTCGAGCCTGCTTTTGTTTTATTGACAGTTTGCACAAACCAATAAAAGCTTATAAATAAATGCAGGTGCTATTTCAGGAGTGTAACAGAAGTTTGCATTTCATTAGTTCTTTTCTTCTTTCCTGATTTACATTCTTCACTTCATCCAGGGTATTTATAGAAACTAATCCAATTTCTTACCCTTTGCTTTATTAGCCTGATAAGCCAAACTTATTTTACTTTTCCCTGGAGTAACTGGTTCACCAGAAAATTTCAGTAACCTTCAGCACTCCTCTTCCTCTTCTGGTGCGGCTTTCTTAAATGCTGCTTAGCACTGGTGGGGTCTCACCTGTGCTTGGTACAGTGGCATTAATGCTACTGTATGTAATAGAAGTTGTTTATTTTTATTTTTGCATTTCTGATTTTTTTTTTACTTGCTTTTTCTACGTAGCATGCGGTCGTTGTGATAGACGAGTGTCTCTAGGTTTTTCTCCTTTCTTCCTTATGGCTTACAGAAAAGAATTGTTTCTACTGAAATGCAATTTCTTTTTAAAATAGTTTCCTTTTTTTGTTGTTGCCCATGATCATTACTCTCTTCTAGTGTGATAACCCAATTTGTCTGAATTGACAATGGCTCTCAACACTGTCAGCAAAAAAATTTCACCATTTTTTTTTACTTTGGGTGTTGTAAATATTGTCTTAGTCCAAGAACAAGTTGTATTTGTTGTATTTGGCCAAGTTCAGTTAAAACAAAACGTGACTTTGCACGTTTTGAGCTTCAAATGAATCTGTCAGATTCGTTTTTGCTCTTTAGTTGCTCAAGTATACGTGAGGCTGTTGGAGGAATATATCCTAAAATACAAACAGTACTTACAACCTTTGGTACATACATGTATCAGTACTTCAAGTTCTTGTCTCCTAGGGAGCAAGGAAGGGAAAACACCAATGTTCTTTCTCTTGTTGTAAATGCTTTAAAGGAAGTATTTCCTTGTATTCATGTTATAAAGCACAGCTTTAACCGTCCAAAATATTACTCCCAAGTTCTGTGTGTTGATGTTAGTTGAGGACTATCAAGATTTGTTTAAATTTGCTGAGTGCTTTTCCTTATTTTCTTTTTTTAAATAAAAATGTAGAGTTTGTGAGTTCGGTCTTTATTTAAGTAGACAAGCTGTTAACTGAATTTTTTAATACCTTAGGGACTTGGGTGGAGAACGTTCTTGAAAGTTAAGTTAGATTTATGTATTCTTCTCCACCATTTGTTACTGATCTTAACACTTTTTAAGATGGGATGTTTAACATCAGGCACATCTGTATTCTTCTGATGCTTAAGTTCTTCAGAAACAAATGTGATGTGATGGTTACGGAGTTAACTTCTGTGCTGACTGGGAGTATTATAGTCCAAATCTGAAGGTTAATGGGAGAAAACTGCAATATATCAGGATTTGTACCAAGCAGCTAGATAGCTTTCTGCTAACACACAGTGTGATCATTGTTAGAAGCCACTTCGTTATAAGGGAAACTTTGATTGACTTCATGTATGAATGCTCTTACTAACTTCTATTCCAATTTGCAGTGATGGAACAACTGCAGGATCCAGTTATGGAAGACGCCAATATTAAAGCTATTAACGAAGAGTACAGGAAAGCCTTTATCTTCATCAATAAAGGCCTGAATACAGATGAACTGGGTCAGAAGGAAGAGGCAAGGAATTACTATAAGCAAGGACTTGACCACTTGCTCCGAGGAATTAGTATTCCAGCGCAGGGGCCTGCATGCGTGGGACCCCAGTGGGAGTCTGCCAGGCAAATGCAACAAAAGATGAGGGAGACCCTCCAAAATGTTCATGCTCGACTTGGCACTCTAGAACAAAATGGCCCCCCTGTACCAGCAAGTCCTGCAGTGGGTGGCCCTGCCGCGGTGCCCAAGCTGTACCCATCAATTCCTTCCACGGAAAAGCCAGAAAGACCCCCCCCACCTACTGCTCTGTTTGTACCGAGCCAGCCACCTGTAGCAGATGGAAACGCTGCAGCTGTGAGCAAGGGGCAAATTCCAGCTATGAGCCCATCATCTGCAAAACCCCTGTGTCTGCCAAACGAAGCACCTCCTGCCTATACTCCTCAAGCTACCAACGGCCACTTCACTGTGTCTTACGGCACAGACTCTGGGGAGTTTTCTTCCGTAAGCGAAGACTACTACAAGAAGTGTACTCAGCCACCTCCCCTCGAAAATCTGGGAGTGGATGCAGATGAGCTGATCTTGATTCCCCAAGGAGTGCAGATATTCTTTGTGACTCCTGATGGGCAGGTCAGCGCTCCCTCCTATCCTGGCTACCTGCGCATCGTGAAGTTCTTGGATACAGACAGTGAGGTGGCCCAGAACCGTCCGCCTGCGTTTCTTCAGGTAACAGAAAGATAATTTTCTCCTTTAATTATGTTTCAAAAATCCCATAAAACTTTAAAAGGCAATCTTCCGAAGTTATTGCTTTTGTGAGTCTAAATCTGTGTGTGACAATACAAAGGATTTTACAGCTTTTCTGTGAATAAACACTTTTAGGGCTTTGCTGAGAAAACTACTCCAGTGTCTTCCCAAGGTTCTTGAGTGCCTACTGTTGAGGTGAATTCCATTTTCTAAAGGCTTAGCACTTCTTTTCATTTCATAACATTAACTTTCCTCACAGAGAGAAGAAATTCATGTCAGAACATTTCAGTGGGCTGATGCAGTATCCACTTCAGCCTCAACTAGTGTTAAAGTATTGCTGTTGCCTTGGAGAGATGATAATTTGGAATTTGAGGGCGCGTGTTAATCTGGACTCTGATCTACAAATGCAGAAGATGCATTACTTGGATTCTTTTAGTCCATGCTTGCTTCATGCAGGCATGTTCTATAATGCACATTGTGTTTCTGGTCTGGTTTCTAACTTTGGAAGTCTCAGAAGCTAAGGGGAAGCTCTGACAAACCAGTTCCTGGTTTAGGTTCTGCTGGTGCACCCGCTCCTGTGTCAGCAATCTTCAGCAGCAGGCCAGTGACAGCTGTACATTCTTTATCCTCTCATAGAGCCCTGTCCTGAGATGGCCAGGGAGCTAGAGGTGCTGGGACTCCTGATTTCTTTGCAGGGCACCGGGCCTCAAAACAAGGCTTCAGCCAAGAGGCTACCAGCCTGCGTTCCAGTCCTGTGGAAGTTAGTATTTTCTCTGTATTAGACTGTTAGGGCTAATCAGGAATGATATTTCCGTAGTCATGTAGGTTTTTCAATTGGTTGCGGGATTGATTTTTTTGTTTCTTTGTTTTCTCAAGATGTCTAAGGCTTTTTTTTTCTTATTAAACAGAATGGAAAATCAAGTTTGCAGTGCTAATCAGTGCATTGTCTGTCTTTTAAAAATCAAAGAATCCTTTAATTCCTTCAAGTATTTGTCTCTTCCAGGTTTGTGACTGGCTGTATCCTCTAATGAGTGGTCAGTCTCCCGTTCTGTGCTGCAATACCGGAGTCTACATGTTCCCTGACACCATGTCCCAGACACCAGGGTCCTACGTGGGAGTGGTGTTGTCTTCTGAACTCCCAGCAGCTGACCGAGAGCTGTTTGAGGATCTGTTAAAACAGATGTCTGACCTTCGACTGCAGGTAAAGGCCCAGGCTGCATTTCTTGAACTGATAATGAGAGGTGGAAGGGATCGATGCCAGCTTACATTTAGCGTGTGTCTTGCTGGGAAGCTCACCAGTGAGAAATAAAGTAGCTAAGATTAAGCACACCTAGTAATGTAACTGTAGGCTCAGTGTGGTAGGAGTGAAGAAATTTTTATAATAGAACATCGCAAACACAGAGGGGAATTGGAAACCATTTTATATATTTTCATTTTTTTTTCCCAAAGGTCCCCAAATGATTTTTTCAGAAGAAAGCATGATTTCTTTTTTCCTGTGGGCACACACACATGCACACGCTTTGTGTAGCTTTCATGATACCATTCCTGGAATAATGTACACAAATGCGTTTACAGTTCAAAAATGTTAAGCAGCTTCAAAGATGACATTTGAAAATAGTGAGTACCTCAAAAAATACTCCTTCAAATGGGATCTCAAAATAGATTAATCTGGTACCTTATTGCAGGAAGATATTAAGAGAGAAAATAGGAATAAAACATAATTAACAAAGATGCAATAAGGTACAGTGACTGGAAACGTGGAAAATGTTGCTTTAAGAGCTTTGAACACCATTTCACAAAGAATGGTGATCAATAACCACTTAATAGCTGATAGCAAGCTTATATCTGTCCACGAAAGATGCCATCTGGTTGAATCACCAACACCGGAAAGCGCTGATGGTGAGGGACCAGTTGGCTGCATGCCATGTGGGCAGAGTTCTGTTGCAAATCCTGTTGAGTTCAGCAGGAGGCCACTAATTTTTACTTAAAAGGGAAAAGTAGTACAGAACTATGTGATGTTTCACTGCAGGATTTACTGAATTAATTCTGTAATCTTGCCTGCATAGAAGTAGTTCTTATTGGATATCACATTAGTCTCTTAATTGTCCTAAAACTCTGTGTTTTTGTTAATATTCCCTGATGTGATATCACAGGTGCAAGGATCCCATGAGAGAGTAGGGTTACCTTCACAGCTCCCAGCACCAGACAGAGCGCATTTTGAAGATAAGTTAAAACAGATGTCTGGCCACAAAGTCCAGGTAAATTCCAGGACAGTGATTCTAAAAATTTGATAGTAAGAAAAAAAAAGTCACTGAAATACAGTTTAAAACTGTTGAGATCCAAACTTGGTTGACAGCAGCAATGTGTTTTTTTTTTTTTTTTAATTGATTTGAGCAATTTCTTTCATTGTATGTGTGTATTGAGGTTATTTTTCCTGCCCATCCCCCAAAGTGTTTTGATCACATGCTAAGGACGTTTCTTGAAAATGAGATTTCACACTGCTGCTGAGCAGCAGCTGCTGATGGACTGCAAGTCAGTGATACATTGTTAACCTTTTGGGGAGCAACTTAGTAAGACTTCATCTCTTCTTCCTTGTTACAGATCTTGGTTTGTTTTTTCCTGCAACAGTCATCTTTGTGCACTACCCTATATTTTTATATCCCGTAAATACTTCAGGGGGATCTAACAATTCCATGCACTCTCAAATATGATTCTGTATCATGCATTCTGCTTGTATGTTTCATCTGCAGATGCTTTCGTATAGACTCTTTTGTACAAACATTTTTCTTTCTTTCCCTCGCTAATTAGCATTGTTTTCAATCACTGAAATGTTTATTTTGGCTTTTACATTGCAAAAGTACTAAAAATAGAATCCTAACCAAGGCTTAAATCCGTTACATTTCTTTCTGCCTTTTCTAGTTAAAGTTTAATTACACATTGTCTGTGAACTGTTGCAAAGTGGTGTTACACTTCTTAGAAACACTAACCAGACTGTGGTGGTGATTGCTGTGTTTGAATGATTTATGTCTACTCAACAAACTCTGGAGTTTGACATGAAATTGCACAGAGCCTCTCTGCCTAACTTTAAGTGTGGAGCAGTATCACGCACAGCTTGGCATGTTCCTTGGCTGTGCCAGTCTGCAAAAGCATCAACAGTGTGAGGAATGAATAATCCCCTTTATTTTTGGATTTGAGAGGAAAGGGTAAGAAGCAAACAACCAAAACAGCTGCATTCTTTTAGTGCAGCTGGATTCAATTCCCATACTGAATCACAGCAGAGTTGACTTCCTTCTGAGGAGATTAAATAAAATAGATGGACAGGTCTGTTTATCTTTTATGCTAGCTAATGTGTACTGTAGGCTATGCCTACTTAGTTGACTATATGGCCTTGTTGGCAAGCAAATCTTCTCATTGTAACTAGATGAAGGAAATGTACAGTGTGCAAAAGTAATTGAATTCACAGGAACGCACAATTTCCTTTTTTTTGTTAATGAATCTTTATGATCTAAAGTAGAAATCTTGATATCTTGCAAAGTGGATTCTCAGGTGTTTATTTCCATTTGCCAGCCTTCAGAAGCCTCTAGCGATGTGATTAATTTGCCTCAGACTGTACATATCCAACCGCAACCGGAAGGAGGAGAAAATCAGAAAGAATTGCCAGAATGGAGCGAGAAAGTTGCCCATGGAATCCTGTCAGGTACTGTTGTAATAAGAAGATTATATTGAATAGAAACCTCTGCAAGTAATATGTAAACACTGTTTTCACCTCAGTGCCTCTGTGCAAGTAAAATGTGAGTGGTCAGAAATAGTTATTCACTGCTTCCAATTACAATAATGTGAAGGATACTTTGGTGTGCTTTACAAAAACAGTACAGAATTTGAATCCCCTGCCAACAGTCGTGCTCATTGCAAACGGTTTAGGCTCCTAATATGACAATATAAATTAGGTGTTGCCCTATGTGACTCAAACCACCATGGTAGCACAATTTTATTTGTGTGAGCAGTTATATTAAAGCATGCATCTATTGTGGTGTCTGCTGATAAACAGTTCTTGTCCTCTGAGAAGCTGTGGAATACACAAATGACCAACTGACTGGAATAAATATGAATCTGCTAGGATGGCAAGTGGGCTGGGTTATACATTTTCAGAATGTTAATAGTATTGAGATGTGCAGTTTTATCACTTCTGACCCTGCTGGGACCTGGATGTCTATTTAAAAAACAAAAACAAGGCAAACAAACAAAACCTGTGTATCTGTGTGTTAAGCTGACATTTGGATGAGGAATGGCTGTACCAGACTTAAATAAAATGAGTTGGGAAAATGTAGGTGGTGTAGGAGCAGAAATCATTTCAGGAATTCGTACTGGCCCAGTTAGGGAGGAGTATAATTGCAGACTGTAATCGGGAATGTTTCTAAGGTCAGTGTTGGAGAGGCAGAGGAGGGAAAGCTGTGGGAATTCCAGTCTGTGAAACTCTGCATGTCTTTAGAATAACAATTTTTGCCTTGAAGGTGCATCTTGGTTAAGCTGGGGCCTAATAAAAGGAGCAGAATACACCGGTAAAGCTATTCATAAAGGAGCTTCTAAACTGCGAGAACACATTCAACCCGAAGAAAAACCTCTGGAAGTCAACCCAACTGTAGCAAAGGGGCTTCATGTAGCAAAACAGGCTACTGGAGGAGCTGTGAAAGTCAGCCAGTTCTTAGGTAACATGTCCCATCTCAAAGTATATTGTATTTATTTAAGAGTAAATATTTTGTAAAATGAGCTGGTTTCTTTAGCCAGGGAACTAGAGGAGGGACCGACCTGATGAAATATGGAGAATAGTTGTTGGTACCTTGTTATCTCCTATTTGAGATGTGCTTTAGGAATAATTTTATTGCATGGCTTTGAGGCATATTTTTCTTTACTAAAAAGAACAGTCTATATAACAGAGCATTTCTGCAGTCTTAAGTTTGGCAATTTTGGCAACTTTTTTGAAGTTTTAGTTCAGAATGGTCTCTTTTTCTTCTGAAGTTAATAACCATGCATTTTAAAAGCTGTGCTATCAGTAATGACTAACATATATTGCATCAGTATAGCGTGTGTGTGTGTGCATAGCTGTAAAAACATATGCCTGGAAACAAAGCTATTGGCTATGTAGTCTTCCAAATAGAAATGGCTTTGTGCTCTGTGGTGCTTGGTAATCATAGCAGCTCTCAGTAAGTTCATTCTGTTGTTTATTTGTATCAGTGTTTATATTTAGTATCTAATAACTTATATAAGTTAAAAAGTAAGTAGTGCTGGATGTTATGTAATTACTTTGGAGAGCTGGAATGATTCTAAGAAAGGGTTCTCCAGAAGACAAGAAAGGAAAGGAAAACATCTTGTTCCCCATCTGCACGTTCTGGGTAACAAAGCCGTGGACACATTTTTTTTGAAATTAGAACATGTGACAAATATCTATTTATTTTCTAGTGCTTTTAGACACAAGATCAACTCTACTTGTTTCTTAGGAATTGGAGCTGCTCAGAATCTGAAAATTCCTCTATATCAGTTGTGTACTTAAGTGTGGATTAAAGTTTGTCTTCAGAATAAGCATATTTAAATAAAAGTAGAATTTGAGACTACTTTAATAAGGGGTAAGGACTTTCAAAGAAAGATTCTGTGTTCTAACTAAGTAATCTGCATGCAATTGTCTTACGGTAGTTGAGGGAGTGTGCTCTATAGCGAGCTGTGTTGGAAAGGAGCTGGCTCCACACGTGAAGAAGCACGGCAGCAAATTAGTTCCAGAATCCCTTAAGAAGGACAAAGATGGCAAATCCACTTTCGATGGTGCTCTGGTGGTAGCAGCAAGTGGGGTTCAAGGTAACAAAAATCTTTATGCTTCTCTAATTGCATACTTTTCAGTGCATGTATATATATACATATATATTCAAATAATCTGTTTGTTTTTACAGGATTTTCAACAGTGTGGCAAGGTTTAGAAAGTGCAGCTAAGTGCATTGCTAAAAGTGTTTCAACAGAGACTGTAAAAACTGTCAAATACAAGTAAGTTATTATTTTTTGTATTGTTTTCCTTTTCTACAGTGCATTGTCATTGTGGTTGCATACTGGTAAAAAAGCTCATGAAAGTGCAGGAAAACTACCATAATACCCTAATTATGCAGCACATGATAAGCTGCTAAGTACACAGTAACAAGTATCTCCTGTAAGTAAAAGTACGAAATGAATGAATGCTTCTGGTTTAATATATATATTGTTTTCTAGAAGTATGACAGCTTCAGACAGTGTTAATAAATATTGTTCAGATTTATATCATTGTTCTCCAATGTGTCATTGGGGGGAGAGAGTAGCTGTTTTAAACCTCTCAACTCTCATCTTGAATTTATATAAACTTAGCTGAACTTGATGGAAAAAATGAAACAACTTCAGCTATCAGCAGGTCAGATTAAAGCAAGGAGGTACAAAAGGAGAACTGCGTAAGGAAATCTAAGGCATAGTGATAATAGAATGAAACAAAATGAGACATGGAGTTGGATTTGCAAAACACAGATGTTGTTACAAAAAAAAAAATTGGATTGTGTTACTGAGATGATGCAAAGACCAAAGTTGGTAAGTCTGTGTACTGAAAAATGCTTTGGAGAAGAAAGGAAGATACTGAAAGCATGTATGAAATGTAGCTCTCAAAAAAAAAAAAGTGCAACATTTATAGTTGAGTGTGAAGAGTAAGCAAAAACATGTAGGTTAAATGGAGTCATAGCAAAAGAAATGTTAAAAAGGATTGCTGAAAGTGCATACAGGCTACGGTAACAAGAGGGTAACAAGGTAAACATCAGCTTGTAGTGTTGGGTCAACTGACATTCAGGGTTCTGTTCTGATGCATCTCAAACAGGAGGCCAGATAAGACAGCAAGTTAAAAGGGGTGTTTTATTGCTAACATTTGTCCTCTGTAGGGATGTCAGGAGGTATTGTACCAGTATTCTTTTTCATATAAATTCACGTTAATGTTTTCTTTTAGATATAAAAATAGGAAGTGCGGAGATCAGCAGGTGCCAGACGCTAAGTGAAAAACAAAGTAATTACAAGTTGCAGTTATTACAACACAATATAAAATACTTGATAATTGAGGATTTCCTCCATCTTTAGACTTTATCCTATTATATAATGTATTAAAATTCTACACATCTCTTCAGTAAGCTGGTTTTTGTTTCAGTGACAAAAAGACTTCTTCCACTCCAGGTACTTGGTGAACCAGCTAAATTCCCCTTACTGGAAACAAAGCTAAAGGAGCATCGTCACAGTCTCTCATAAATCAACAAAAAAAAAACTCTGCTAAAATTTAGCTGCAATACCTTTGCTGATGCAGTTATAAAGAGATGCTCAACCTATGTGTATGTTGATCAGAACTGGGGGAAAACATAGCTTCAGAAGTAACAATTCTGCAAAAGTACCTTACTACTAACCTACTGTCTTTTTATAGTGGTATAAGTATTTGCATCTGCCCAACTTTTTATTTTAAAAAAGGCACAAATGATGACATTGAGACAGGCAAAGGGAAAAATCAATTATCAAATATTTAAGAAATTATTAATCTGTCTGCGTTGCATAATCGATAGTCTTACTATTTATTTACTGATGTTATGGCAAAATGGCTTATGATATTCCTGAAGTGAAAATAACTAATCAAATTGACAAGTAGTGCTCTTTTGCTGTGAGATTAACTCTGTGATCTGCAAATCAGATGGTGGTGATTCAAGGCCATCACTCTCAGAGGACTGAAAACAGGAACAAAACAAAAACGCTGATCCTTTTAATTTGGTTTCGTTGTTGGCTCACACCAATATGCCATGGCTGCTCTTTTAATAATGCGATAGATTTTTGGAACCTTTCATATGCTGTGCTTCTCTTTAGCATTATTTTGAGGTCCTCAAAAAGAATCTCTGGTTGTAAGAAACATGGGGAAATAGTAACTCCGCTAATTGCTGAGATTCTGACATTGCAAGAAATGCTTCCCTTTGGCCTGGTTTGTCTGCTTACGGTGCTCTCTGGGGCAATGTCTGGCTGCCAGCAACAACTGGAGTTACTGCTCTCACTATACTTTTGCCCTTCTTCAGTACACTCTCTATCTTTCTTCACAGTTAAGTAGTTAATTTCTGACTGCAGAGTTGCCTCCTAAACCATAAAGAAGCTGGACCCATGGTCCACTGGAGAGACCAGAGGTTTTCTTGCTCAGTAATTTTCAGCATATCCTCAAGATAGCTTTGTTGAGCCTTTTGGGGTTTTGTATGACTTTTTATTATTATTTCCCCTTCTTCACCACCTTCCCCTTTGCCATTGTATTGATTCCAGGTTACTTCAGATAAGTTTTCACTGCACAATGGAGTTTTTTGTAGGGACCCTGCCACCTCCAACATTACAAGCACAGCTGTGAGAACACTCCTCTGTCCCCAGGAGACATGATAGACCGTCTGGGTTAAACTGCTTGGGTACAGAGATGCACAACCTCAGTGTGACTGCTCTGGGGACTTCGAACCTGTGTGTCATTCTTACACCAGACTTAATGTTACGTTATACCATGGAGGCACAGGAAAGGGTGATCTAGGACGAGCACTAACCAAGCACTATTCACACAGTGGTGGTACCAGCCAACCAAGAAAAGATATGCCAGAGGTGACTACAGTCCTTTTTTTTTGTAACAGCTGAGAAGGCAGGACGGTGTTTGCACTCTGTCCTCAGTGCTATCACCCACAGTATCACAGAATCACAGTAGCATCTAGGTTGGAAGAGGCCTCCCAAGATCATCTAGTCCAACCTCTGACCTAACGCTAAGTACAGACTGAGAAGGCTGAACAGCTGCAAAGGTGGATTTATTTGGGATAATTTGGGCTTATTTGGGTATAAGGAGTTTTATTTAAGGAGTAGTTAAAGGGTTTTTATGCGCACGCGCACACACACACACAGAAGCCAGCCCTGTTTCTTACGGTTCTGTAGGCAAGCCTTCTATTCCTTTCTTCAAGACTAGAGAGGTAGAAGGAAGACAGACTGGATAGTTTGATCAGGAAGAATGACAGAAGCATACTGGCGTCTTTAAAGATAAACCTGCCTTATAGAAGAGCAGCCCTTACTTAAATAACTTGCTAATTTCTCATCTTACTCCTTCAACATTCAGGCTGTGTGCTTATTCTCTGTTCTCAGTAACGCTTAAAATCTTGCTTTTGAAAGAATTCTAATGAAGAGAAAAATACTAAGTACACATCTACAAATCTGCTGTCTTTCTTAAAAGGTATGGAGATGATGCTGGCCACGCTACTGACAACGCTGTGAATTCTGCAATCAATGTTGGTGTGACAGCATTTAACATTGACAATATCGGTATCAAAGCTGTCGTAAAGAGAACTGCAAAGGAAACTGGACATGCTGTGTTAGATGAGTATAAAGTATTGGATAAGGAGAAAAAAGATAAAAAGTGAAAACAATGAAATATTTCTCAAAGCCTTACATTAGATATGAAACTTCCTACTTAGAACTACATTGCTAATCTGTGATTTAATGCCAATCATACTCTACTTTTCAAGCAACTGTTACTTAATTTGCAGTGGAAAATACAAAGGTATGGAAGGGTATTTTTGGAAGGAAAAATGAAAGTCTCCTTAATTGTTTTGTATTGATGCAGATTGATGTGAGTTTCCGGTTGATAAACTTGCCTCTGTAAGCACTTTTTCAAAATATAGTATGGAACAATAGATTAATATAGAAATGTTATGAATATTTTTGTAATACATTATATTTGTAAAGAAGGTGATGATAACGAACAAATAGGATTACTAATTCTTATACAAGTGTGGTTACTAGTTCTGTTTTTTTACTATCCTTAAGAGTTAATTTTACTAAAACAGAGTGATCTTATTTAATACACACTACTTAAATATATTTGTGCTTTATTCTTTCCTTTGTAGAGAATTTCCCTTCTCAGCTACTAAACAGCTAATGTTTTCCAAAGTTCATATTAGAAGAAATGAAAGATGAACCTCAGGTAGCTAGGTAGTCATTTAATTTAAAACTACTTTTTCTCCCTCCAGCATGTAAGCAGACCAAAGATATCAAGCATTTCTTCTAATAGAGGGTATTTATAGCTCGAGGAAAAAAACGTATTCCCTGACTGACTCCATAAGGAGTAAGATTCCATGAAATTGAGATTTTTTTTGTATAAAGAGGATGTGTGTTTTTGCATAAATGAAAATATTTTTCCGTAAAAAATATTGAGATTACTAGAAACTCCTATGCATACTGTGCTTTGCAGCCAGTACAAAAAAATCCAGAGCATATACGTTGCAGATCCCTGATGGAAGGCATTAGGTATTTGCTTCAACAAGTAGTTCTAACCACAACTTTATTCTGTTGAATTCATAGCTGCACAAGTTGACATCTCTTAAAAATGCCTGTTATCATACCTTTTACTTAGGAGATGTCTGGAATAGAATAAATATTATGTAGCTTTCTCATCCCATTCCTATATCTTACTCCTAGTCCATATGCAAGTCTATCCCTTGAGATGACTTTATACTGCTAATTATTTATCAGTTCGTTATTGAGTATTAAAGCTGCTATACATTCTAACTTATCTTGGCTGGACCTGCAACAAACAGAACACCATCAATTCACAAGTTGTCTCCATTTAATGTAATTGGAGAAAATAAGTATAAAAGGTTGTTGGCAAATTATATTTGTATCAGATTGGGGAAAAAACGCAGTAATGACAGATGTCTGTGAGAGTGATAATAAGTGCACATTTTGTGGTAGCTACTGTAGGTGTGTACTTGGGGTGAGAAATGTGAAACAAAGGCACTAACCACTTGAAGTGTAACTGTGATTTATGGAAATAAAGATAATTAAAATTGGTTGAACTGTGCTTGGCCTTCTTATGATGTAAAGTTACGGTACAGATCAATGAGTGGAAGAACTAATACTTGTGAAGTAATAAAAGAGCAGTCTTGGAGTATGTCTACAACTGAAACATGTTCATCAATTAGACCTTAAAATTTTTCAAAATAAAAAGGCCCATGAAATATACAGTATAACAATTTCTGTTACTACAGTCTGTCACTTTTCAGCAAATGTAACCAATTTGAAGCTAATATGGATTTCATACTAGCAAAAGGATGTTTGTTAGGAATTGCGTTTGTAATAGGAATGTCTGTATTTTTATCTTCCTTCTTCCTGCCATTTGGGTCTTGTATGTAGCTCATCCCCTCTAGTTTCATCTGTAAACTATTTAAACAATAGATTGTATTAAAGCAGTTAAAACTGAAGTTCTACAGTCTCCTGAAGACCAAGTTGTAGCATACTGGGAGGAGAGCAGAGGGAGATTGAATGCCATCGGTGTCAGGCATTATCCTGTTTAACCTGCTGACATTGTCTTCTTCACATGTACTCAGTCTCTCAGTCTTTCAAATTTGTCTCAGGGTAGATTAAAGTTTTTTTTTTCTTTTTTTAAATAATGTCTAACCCTTTTTACACTTCTTAATGTGATATATCCATGACCTCCCCTTTCATGGGGATCCAAAGTTTAGCCACTCAGTGCGAAAAGTATTGTGCCCTTGAACTTAACCTGCTTCAGCTGTCACTACGTAGGCTCTGGGCAGCAAATCCATAGGCTTCTCCTCAGTTCCTGTGCCATTCAGAACAGCTTTCACACACAAACTCTTATCTCAGCCCTTCCTTTTATACACTTAGATATAAGCTCCCTAAGCCTCGTATCTTAGGTTTGTTTTCTATTCCCAGCTTGGCTTTGCTTTCACTTTGAACGCTGACCGTCTTTTGATGTATGGCAGTTCTTGTAGTAGTCTTACTAATGCTGTTTACTGAGTGAACTGCTACCAGATTACTTAATGCAGTGCTGTTTCCAAATTGGTTTCTTCAAAACCTTTTCTGCTGCAATATTGGTCTCAAGTCTTGTACTGAGAATTACTTTTAACAACCTCCATGTCATTCAAAGCTACTGCAGTCCCTGACATCTTCACCATTCTTTAGGTATAAACCACTGTTCTGCCCTCAACTGGATCTATAATCTTTTAAAAAGAATTAGAAAAATAGCTTCTAACAAAACATGCTGACCAGGCTTGATTATTCAGGACACCATAGGATGTCATAGGTTGAAAGGGATCTCCAAAGGTCTGTAGTCCAATCTCCTGCTCCAAGGAACCACAGGTGAAGCAGCACCACATCAGCGCACATTATGAGTATCTTCAAGGATGGAGATTTCACAACCTCTCTGGGCGACCTTTGCCATGTTTAACCCTGATGAAGACAAATATTTCTCCTTTAGATTGAGTCAAAATTTTTCATGTGCACTTGTGCATACTGTTTATACTTAAAGATGTCTTACAAACTGAGCCTGGATATTCATTTTTGTCTACACCCTCCTTCCAGGTATCTGACCACACAAAGACCTACTGCCTTTCCTTCTCCAGGTTGAACAACGCTCATGCCTGCCAACCCCTGACCGGCCTGGCAGCCCATAGGATCTGTGTGGGAGCACAAAGCTAAGCACTCCAGCATGTGGTCCTGCAATGCTGAGTGGAATGAAAAAACCACCTCTGCCAACCGATCAACTAGCATGATCGGCTACGATCATGCTAGTGCCACCCAGGAAGCTGTTGGCTGGAAGGTGAATTGCCGGCTCAGGGTCAGCTTGGCCACCAGGAACCACCACATCTTTGCCTGTGAAGCTGCATTCTAGTCACTGCCCCCAGCCTGTACTTTGTAGGACCTTGCCCTTGTGGTTTTTTTTTGGATTTCATTCAGTTCCTTTCAGCACCCTGTCTCTCTGGCCTGTCCATCTCCTCCAAAAGGCAGTTCCACCTTCCTGCAGAGTGACTGCTCCCCTCAATGTGTTGATCAGCAGCTAGCTTGCTGAGAGCGTTCCCTGCCTGTCTTCCAGGTGGTAATAAAGAACGAAGTGGTATTGGGTCAGGTATTGATCCTGGAGTCAGGCAGTAATACTGCTGAGCACCACACTTGGTGGTCAGCCTAAAGGCCCTGCCAGTTTTCCACCAACCTGATTTTCCAGTTATGCAATCCACATCTCATCAATTCGACTATAAAGGTGATATGGGAGACTCCATCAAAGGCTTTGGTAAAATCAAAATACACAATAACCATTTGTTTCCCCTTATCCACACAGCCAGTCATCTCTATGCTACATATATCAGTGCTATGAAAATAACTAAATGTATTTCTATGTCAAAATTAATTTGTCATAATCCAAATGTTTACCTTCAACAACTGGTCTACCTTGCTTTTAAGCAACAGTAGCTGTTGATTGTCGTCATGTAGCCTGAAGATAAGTATTTAACTGTAAAATCATTTTCAAACCATCTTGTGCTGATCAAGTTTCCTAACTTTTCTTATGCTTACTAAAAATGCTAATCTCAAAAATAACATTACAAGCCCTAGAACAACAAAAATACATTTATAGGTATCCATATATCTAATTTTAACCTCTTTATTTGGGATAAAGAAATGGAGGAAATTACTGCAGTAATTGGTAAAAATCTTAATGAAGTACTAACCTACACGTACATGACCTTGGTCCACAAGACACTGTTGTTCTCCCACTCCAACTCCCAAACCATCTGGCAAAGCCCATATTTAGACTTGCTGTCCTCTGCCAACCCAGCCAACCAGTGTGGTCTGGGCTCATCCTTACGTGCACTCTGTGACCTAGTTCGTGAGATCTCACCTGGTTAGGTTAGGACACCTCGTAATCCCTCAGTTGAGGCTGGGACCTGAAAGTATCCTGGAGAGGAGGTCAAAGAAGCGTCTCCTGGGGCAGCCAGAGTACACTGTGGCTGGGATACAGCCCTCAGTTCCAGCGTGTTCTCTACTCTCAGACTTTCTTGTGATTCCAGGGCCCTTCCTGAGACATCTGAATATATCCTCCTGTTTGACAACTCTTCGCTAGGCTGGTTAAATTCTTGAACCAGTTCTTACAATAGTTCTTCAGAAAACCTGGTAACGAGCGGTTACCGGTTAGCTCCCTTGGTGTTAAGATTTTATTGTTGCAGGCAGTGTACTGAATTATGATGAATGCTAACCTAAGTTCAAGTCAATACTGAAATTACTGGTTTGGTCTGGAATGTTTTCAGTATGTATTTTGAAAAGGTATTATTCAGTAAATCCTGAAGGCAGAATAAGCAGCAACATTTAAATGCAGTTACAGTACAGTATTTGTCTAAATTTTTGTTTCCTGATTAGGTATCTCAGATAATTTTATATTCAATCTACAACTGAAGTGATAATTCACTGATTAGATAATAGCATAAATTATAACTAGAGACTGTCAAATATCACCTCCTGCCCTAATACATATCAGATAAATGAAATTAAAATGACTTTTTACAGTCAGGCTTTTCATTATCCAGTCTACCCTCACACAGGAGATCTTACTGGATCACTAATCCAGCCAGAAACTGTCTGCTTTTTCTGGCTCTTTGCCTCCTGGTTTTCTGTTGGGTTAGTTAGCAAATGGAATTGGCTCATAGAGATTGACACGTTCCTGAACTGGCATAAGGCAAGCAGCAGGTGTATGCAGCTAAACGTGAGGATCAGGACCAGGCCATTTCAGGATCAGCAAGGTGTCATGTTGGCCCATCCCAATGTCACATTAGGGCTAAAATTCACAATATTTCACAACAGACAAGAGCCAACTGATTTATGCTACAACAAACTAATGGTAATACATAACTTGTTTTAAACTTGGGAAGCGGCATGTCTGCTATCCAACAAGCTCTAGCATTATCATATATGGCTTGCTGACCATACAGCAGAAGTAAATGAGAACCTACACTCTTTGTTCTTTCATAGCATGGCAGTAAGGCAAAATTATAGCCCATCTTCCTGAGAAAGGGAATTGCAAGTTTCTGTAGTAAGCACTTGGTCCCATGAACTGGTGAGTTGATCCCTTGCACCAGCCAGTACTTTTCTGAGCAGCTGATGAGCTATTTCAGCTCACTAACCAGCCAGAACCACATGCTTTTTTTTCCCAATTTTCCCAGTTTTTATGGGCTGTATGGGTTTATCAAAGCGTTATTGAATGTCAGAGCTGGCACTGAAGCAGATGGAGAAGGTGACAGGGAGAGCAGCAGAGGTGATGCCACCCTTGCAGCAGTAGGCCATTAGATCAATTCAGTCTACCTCATGAAGCTTTGCCTTAAGAAAGACGAGGAGGCATCTGAAATCCCTGGCTTAAAAATCAACATCAAACATTTTTCATGTTTTTTTTTTGTTGTTTTGTTTTGTTTTTTTGTTTTTTGTTTTACAAGATTTGTAAATTTTGTTTTGGCTTGTATACAGGCCAATATAGGACACAGATTAAAACACCAGCCAACATATATTGGCTCGTTGGCTATATTGAACTGATCGGTGTCAATTAAGACCGATTATTCTACGATCTTCCATCATGTCTCAGGTTAGGCACTTGCAAACTGCGCACAGCACCGACTACCATTACTAAGGAAGCTACAAGGGGTAGGCACTTCACATGTGGCTCAGAGAATTTATGGAATTATTTTCCATCCCAAAGAAGCTCTTAAAAAAAAATCAAGAAGCTTTAAAAAAAAAATATTTGCGTTTCGGCCCCGGCCCCTTCGCCCTCAGGCGGCCGCCATGCAGGCAGCGGCCGTTACCCGGCGCAACGGCGGCGGCGCCATGAGGGAGGGCGGCGAGCCCGAGGGGCTGGCGCTGGAGCTGGAGCGGGAGCGGGGCAAGCAGTGAGCGCCCGGCGCGGGGCGGCGGGCACGAAATGGCGGCCGCGGGCTCCACACGGGTGGAGCCCCGCACAGGGGTGTGTGTGGCGGGGGTCCCGCTGCCCCAGGCGGCTCTCCGCCCTCGGGGACGCCCTGTGGGTGGTGCAGGGAGGGTGGGCACCGCAGTGTGGGGCAGGGAGTGAGTGGGGGGTTGGTGGGGGCAGTCAGTCCTCGTCGCTCGGTGTTGAGGTGGTGAGGAGAAGGTGTAGGGCAGGGGACTCGGGTGGCACCAGGAGCTTGGAGAAACAGGATAAATAATCTCAGACATGTGAAGCTGGTATTAAAACAAAAAGGAAAATAGGACTGGGGGGTGGGAGCTGGGGTGCAGTAACAAGTGGGTTATCACAGAATCATAGCATATCTGAAAGGGACCCACACAGATCATGGAGTCCAACTCCTGGGTCCTCAAAGACCAACCCCCAAATAAACATAATCAGATCGTGTCTGTTTGGCATGGAGAAGAGGGAATGGAACAGGCTATGAGGTGCTCTTTATACACGCCTTCTTACCTTTTTCCACAGCATGGAATTAAACGGGCAAGTTGGATATCGCTCCACCATCAGTAAATACCTACAGGGAAAGTAGCTCATCTCCTTCTAGTGCAGTTCTGCAAAGAAAATGATAACTTGTTACTGCTACCAGTTAGTCCTCTTGCTTAAGCAGCAAAGATTTCAAGATTTTTTGTTTTTGTTTTCAGTTTGCTTAGGAAGTCACATGTTTTTCTCTGTTAGAGAACATTATTGCCTTTTGAATGTTAATAAATTAAAATTTAGAAAATGCCAGAAGCTCTTGCGCTGCCTTAAATCAGACCCTTAATATTTACATTTCTATACAATTTTGAGACATTTGGTTCCGTGATGATTTTTTCCTCCAGACGGTGTTTCCTTCAGTGTCTAGGTTATTCTAGGCTGAAGATTCCTGCAAACTATTCCTGAAATTGTGGACTTTATCAAATGTCTATTCATCGGTGGAAAGGGGGAAGCCAGTATTAACGGAGTCAAAATGGTTAGGCAGCTTCTGGGGTCAAAATGGGACACAAAGGAGCTTGGTCATGCTTACACCTGTGTGTAAGCACATGACCTTTTTCTGAATCTCCTGACCAGTAAGTTATGTGTCAGCGTAATACATAAATTATCCTCTGCATAAACCAATTCTTTGGTTTACCAGATACTCAAGCTTGACATTGTAGGTTCTCAGATAAAAATCTGAATATTGGCTTTGTTTCACTGCTTTGATTTTTTTTTTTTTTTTTTTTTTTGAATTAAGGAAAACCTGGGTATTTTATGCACCTTAACTTCCTGAGGTTGTTCTGCAAGACTGTGCCCAAAGTGCAAGTCACATTATAAAGCTGTGCCATTGCCAAGCAAAGGAAAAAATATGTATATTTAATAAAAGTCTCTATTTTGATGGCATGACAGAGACACAATAAAAAACTTGCTGCTACAGGTGGATTATGCAACTACTTCCCATGTTTGTCTTCTGTATGCAAATAGGCAACACCATTGTTGTCTATTTCACAAGTAATGTATTCAACCTAGCTGTTAGCAACCAGGTTTGTTAGAAAACAGCATCTAAACCAGTCACTTGTATGGTCTATGAATACAAAAAGGCTCTTTGAAGGTGTGATTCATCTGACCTACTTCGGCAGGCTGTTTCAGAGTGAGATGAGTCACACACCCTAAGAAGTTTTCTCTCCATTGGGTATAAAGAAAGCTGAGGCTGCCTGGCTCATAGATAGATGTCCGCATTCCTCCAGAGCAATCTCACCCTTGTCATCTTTTCACTGGTTTATTTGATTATTGTTCCGTTCAGGCAGTTTGCTAACAGCCCACCTACCACTCTAGTGAAGAAGGGATTTTTTTACTTCAAAGGGTAAATTGAATCATCCATGTCAGGAAGGGGTCTTTACCTAAGTACCTGCTGATTCTCAATGATTGTGGATATAATACTATGAAAGGCTTAATGAAAGCCAGTAGCTTAAATCTGACACTGAATTACTGTAATCAAGATTCAGCACAGGTTCTGTTTGGGAAATGTCATGGCAAATGTTGCTGAGAGAGGGAAGGCATGTAAAACACTGCAGTATACTACTTAATAGACAAAGAGTTCTTAAAGGCATACATTTATGCATGTCAGCTTACTCTATCGATTTACTTTTGTCGATAGGGTTGCATGTTAATTCAGCTTGTGAGATTTCAGCTTTCGTGGCTTTCCACATAAGGAAAGCTGTTGGATTTGCCCAGCACGCTGCTGACTGGCAGGGTTTCAGTGCTGTATATGCTCTTTCGTGTGGTGCCTTTTGCACTGTGTAGTATTGTTCCTGCTCTGTTCATAGATTCTGAAGGCATCTGTGTATTTTGTCTTCTACACAAACTAGTAAAGGTCTGTCACATTGTAGAGCTGATGTCCTAGAACTGATGATTTGCCTTGAGCTTCTCCCATAATGTTTCACTGGTTTCTCTCTCCAGTAAAGAAAATGGCTTCAGGCTGTCTTTCGGCTGATACATGCACCAGATACCCAGATCTGGATAACAAAACGTACAGGAAAATGGCCATTTTCCTAAGTGGCTGTCACTTTCAAGTAAAATAACACCTGCAAACTGTCTTAAAAGGAAACTCTGCATTTTTTTTTTTTAATTGTTATTTTCACTCAGTCTTCTTACCTGAACTGCAGCTTTTTTCTCCTTTTCCTCACAAGCACATTCCTGTTGTTTAGTATGCAAGCATGTGGTTAAGTTTGCCTGATGACAAACTGATGAGCTTCCAGAGTTTATGGACCTTTTTCTGTGATGCCTGTGAGTCTGCTGACATGGGAAAGATTCATAGGCCTTGAATATGTCTGGTTATAAATAAATGTCAGGTTGTCAGTAAAATCACACCTCAGCCCCTCAAAGTACAGACCAAGACACTGGACAAGCAGCTACACACAGCTGCTTCAAATTCACAGTAACAGATAAGTGGTGTGGGCTGTCATTTCCTATCACAATTAGAAATACCTCCATAAATTCAAAATACATACTCCTAGTACAATAAACAGCTGACATATTTACCAAGTTGGTTGAAGTGGTTTATTTGTATGTCTCTTTTCTGTCAGTGCAGGGACTATAATTTACTGCGTATGTACTGAATAAAATAGAGAGCTTCTACCTTGCATACTTTTTAGTTTCTATTGGAATATTAAATGTTTAATAACAATTTTTAAAAAATTATTTTCAGTTTCCAAATGAAAGTAAGGTTTTCTGTTGTGTAGCAATTACAGTCTGACACCTGACAACTTATCATTTCAGTGTACATTCTCATCCAGAAGGAATATAATTGGAAGTTGGCTAGCAGCTTTGCTAATGATGCAGAAAGAAGAATACAATCTAACTTCTGAGAAATATTGTGCGTAGTCTTGGAATGATAACAGAAATTAAAAACTGAAAGCACTGGATCTAAATAACTCATTTCTATTATGCTACCCTGCATCTATCAAAGCACCTATTTAGGGTTTTCTTGAAGAGGAAGAATTAATTAAATTTGGTTACAGCTCAGCTCTAATTACAGCTTTGACTGTGTCTAACTTCCAGGGTTCCTTCCTTCCAAAAGTGCCGTTTTAACACTCACCATCACCCCAATTTCCTCTTTTCCAAGCACTAAGTTTGACAGAAATCTGCTTTAAGGAAGCCATATCCATTTGTACTGGAATGATACCAACAATATAATAAGATTTTGTCTTCCTTCTTCCTAGCCATCTGCGTCTTCCATTTGGAGTGGAAGCAAATAAGCAGCAGCAAACAGATTTCCTCTGTTTTTCCTGCACCTAAGCTTTCTGACTCGTGTATTTCAGCTCTGTCTTTGGTGGGACTTTCACCATAACCTCTTCTGTCTCCAGTATGTTATCCATACTTTCATTCTTTGTTTGCCTGTGACCCCCTCTCTAATTTAAAGTTGGTAGGGAACAACAGCATTAGAGCAACAAGAGATTGGAAGATGCAGTTCTTCTCTGCCTTTAGAGGTTTCTGTCCTCCAGTGTCTTTCTTGCACTGAAAACTTACTTGAATTACCTTTAATTAACCTTCTGCTTATTTTATTTTCTTTAAATTCAGCACTTCCTCTCGTGCAGGTAGGTGGGTTGTGCTCTCATCTAAGTCCTCTCCTAGATTCTGCTACTGGTCATTGATCCAAGGCAGCAAGAGTCCAGTATCCAAGGTATATGCCAGGTGCCAAGCAGTATATGAAAGTAATCAGTGGGCAAAAAGTGTGTTTTCCTACAAGGAAATATTATTTTTTTCAAATAACGAATTTCTTAGGCATCCTGTAGTTGAAGAATTAACTCCATTTGTTTAATGCTGATGGTCTGCTGGGCAGATATTACATTTTAGGAAACATCTATGTTGTTTTGTAATGGAAGTAATTTTATTCACAAAATAGGCATTCTGTTGTTTTTAATGCACTATAATGCATTAAGTGTAATTAATGTTAATGTAACTATAAAGAAAAAATACATAAAAAAGTGAGCAAGATGATGTAATTACATAGAAAAGACTGATAGATACTTCATCTAAAAATACATTTGATTTAGTCTTTTTTACCTTAATAATTAGATTAATGTAATAGCCAATTAATTGATTTCTCAAAACCCATAGGCAAATGCTTGAAAACTCAATATTTGAATTGAGAAACACAGTAAAAGAACTGGAAAAGAGACTTAGCAGTGTTGAAGATGAAGGTAAGTGAATTCAACAGAATCTTGTAATCAGTTAGGAATTGTAACAATTTAATTCTTTTGGGTAGACCCTACGGAGATGTAAGCTTTTATTTAGGAATTTTAGTTCCTCGTTTTCAAACACGCTTATTATAGGTGTGATAATTGCAAACGTGAAATTAAGGAATGCTAAATACTTTGTATTAGTTTTTTTTCCCTCTTGTTATTATTTGAAGAAACAATGGATAATGTGGATAACTTGATAACATAGAGTTAGTTGGTTAATATTCTGGCCACAGTAAGCCCATTGAAACAAAACCCTTGATTTATATTTTCAAGCTGTTTTGTAATTCAAATGAATGCTTCCTCATTATGAGGATGACTAACGGGAGAGTTTCTCAGTCTCCAGAACAAAGTAGGAACAGTTTGAAAGAATGCTAACTTAAATTTGAAAACGCATAAAATAATTTGGGAAACAGAATAACCCTGTGTTTGTTTTTAAGGTAATGAATGGAAAACCAGATACGAGATGCAAGTAGAATTGAATAGACAGCTGGAAAGGCAAATTAGTATTCTAAAAGGCAAAATGGAGCTTATTCGTGGAAACCCAACAGGTAGAAATAGATATCCATAACTGTTTTTCAATAGAATTAGTGATTATATGTTGAAATCATTATTAACGGATTGCATCTTTTGCTTATTTGTAGATAAATTGTCCATTATTCGCATCTTTGATCAAATGCCTGTGGTGAGTACAATGGAATTCAATCGCTTAAGTATCAAACCCACGGTATAATTAAAGAACTTGTATAATTGATACTGTTCCATGACAAAAAATACCAGTGGCCCTGTCTAGAAACCAAAGCAATCAGGCCTGCTTACTTTTGTATGGTTTCAGATATGCATGCAGTTGCATGCATATTGCAAACCTGTTAAGGTCCCTCTGAATGGCAACACAACCCTCTGCTGTATCAAACACTACTCCTAGTTTTGTATCATATGTGATAAGAAATATCAACAGTTGCACTTACATTTTGAATAATATAGTTACAGGAAAATTCCTCATTTTACAGTAAGTACCCCATTTTTTGCCACACAAAGTGTCTGTTTTCAGTTATAAGTTTTTATTTCTTAATACATTCATATTTCACCATCTGCATTTTAACAAAGCAGAAAACATTTTCCTTTGATCTTGAGGAGAAAATTGTAGGAAAAAAAAACAGCAAATATTTTGGCCATTAATAAAACTGAAGTAGGAAATTAAGTGAAACATATTTAGATTCAGGACTATTTTCCCTTAGTCATCTGCTGCAATATTTTACTTTGAGACCTTTTCTGCCTCTTAACCATTTTTAGAAGTAGGGGAAGTAAATATAGAAGTGGTAATAATGCCTTGTTGCATAAGCAGGAGTAATGACCATTATCACAAGGCAGGGCTTTGAGGATTTTTATTTTTATTCCAACTTCTCATGCACTTAAAGATGTCATAGAAAGCCTCTCTTAGTGTCTCCATCTGATTCTTGTGCTTCAGATTCTGAAGATTAATGGGAGTTCACTGAGCCTAGAGGAGGCTGCATGCCATATTAGTGGGAATGATTGCTTGTTGTAAGCAGTATGTGAATAATTAATTGCTCTTCCTGATCTGATCCGTGGCCTTCGGGTAGTAAATATTCTTGCCAGTTTAAGTACTGTCCTAGACTCCATGGTGTTTTCTAGATGGCTGGATCTTTTTTTTTTTTTTAGACAACCACTTAAAAGCAATAGCAGAACAAAATCCTTCCCATCCCGCTTGCATATGTCAGGGAGTTGATTAGAAAATACAGCTGGAATTATATTTGAAGCACAGAACATTGCTCTAAAAAATTTACAGCAGAGTTTGCTTCAGACAAGGTTATTCCTGCCAGCCTGTGAAGCACTGACTGGCACACATGCTGACAGTATTAAAAGTGTTTATTTCCATTGAATTTCCAACACTGTCTTAACCAATCCAATTACACCTTGCCAAGAACCCAAAAAGTCATTACCAGTTAGATAATCTGTGAGCTTTATTGGCAGCTGTACTGCACTGATTCAGTACATTTCTAATCCCTACTAAATTCTGCCTTGCCTCTTCACCTATCAGCTATTGTTCTAAGAGGTTTGATCGCTGTTCCCATAAAAGAAATAATGACAGCAGAACTGAAAGATTCCTACTGCCAGAAGGAATCTAGGAAACAATTTGGAGAGGCCTGGACTTACACAGTTACACCTAGGGAAGTACAGAGCCCATGTGCCATGCCATATTTTTTCTCCTAGTTTTTCACCCTTCCAGTTTAGTGAATACATTCATCCGTTGACTAGCCAGAGGGAAAAAAAAACAACACGGTGTTTAGGGATTTAGTCAGATGTTTCATTTTGGCTTGTTTTGATTGTTGGAAGACAGAAAGAGAGGAAGAAAGCAGATGTATTTTGGGGGCTTTGCTGCTTTTTTTTTTTTTTCACTGAAGGTATCAGAACAGTCAATGTATTTACAGTTATTCTTGCAGAATGCAGAGCTTTTGGCAGGTAAAACATTGGTAAAAAAAAAATGCACAGATCAATTTGTGGTGCCTAAGCATATAGATTTATCCAAATCCATTTTATGTTTTTGAGACTTGTTCAGGGAAGCAGAGGGGAATATTTAGCTTCTCCACAGATGAGAATAAAGAGCAGATGTGGTGAGTGGGTGTAGAAAAGCAAAAGCTTTGCAGCCAGTCATCAATCTACATTCGCTCAGAGTAAAAATGCTGAGAGTGTGTATATATAAAAATTGAGTGTGTGCATTAAATGAAAAGTACATTATAATATTCAGTTTTCAACTTGCTGTTGCATATGAAGTTCTGTGAAAAGATAGCAAAGTGATTTTTCAGCAAAATGATACAGTTTCTAGAGTATGACAACAATGGACAGTAGATTTTGAGGAACATTTTTAGAAAATAAAATAGCACTTGCAAGTCCTTTTTGAGGTATCTCAAAGGTTGTAAGGATATTTATCTCACTTGGCCAGTCATTTAAGGTCTTACTGTAGACAACAGAAGCATGTCCACAGAGTAATTTATCTCATTTAGAGATAGGTACGATAAAATATTTTCTTGATATCAAGCGATACAGGAAACTTAAAAAAAAAAAAAAAAAAAAAAAAAAAAAAAAAGATTAGAAAAGATTAGTCATCAGGAACTCTGCTAGTGGGCAAACTATAAAAACCTGAATGAAAGAGAAGAACACAAACACACATTCTGGAGTGAGGAAAAAGGAAGGGCAGAGGATTTTGTGTTCATAAATTGCAATGATTGTTGCAGGTAGTTTGCATTTATTTCACTTTAGAATTAGAATCTTACTGATGAATGATTCCTTGCTGTTAAAAATAACCCTAATCATATAAATATACAACTATCCTTCTGAAGTTCTTATACTGTCTTGAGATATTACTTTTTTTATTAAAAAAATGATGGTGTCACATGACAGTAAATGCAGATTCAATACCTCAAACACTCATATTTTCATAGCCAAGATACAGAAGAGCATTTTTTTGTACTGAGGCTGGATTAAAAATAACCTAAACAGTGACAAGCACAGGGGAGTTGCAACACTGAAAACTGTTTAGTCAGTAATTTCCTTTATGTCTCAATGAATAATAGAAATGTCATACACTATCTCAGGAATAATTACAGATGGAATGCCTCCTCTCTAAAGCTTAACATGCTGTGAATTTTATTTACCCCCTTAAACACAGTGCATTCATTTGTTCACGTTTTTTCATTAAGTGAGTTTTGGTGAAATACATGTAGTCTGCTAATTTCCCGGGTAAGTAGAAAAAAAAAATGATTTATATCACCATTTCAGCAAGAAAGGATCCCTAGATAGCAGCTTTAGTATGCAAATACTGAAAGGCACACTACAGAATCAGTTCAGAAGAGCACACTCCCGATAGCATTGCCTTAGCAACGCTCTAGTTAAGATTAGCCAAAGAACCCGGGTTTCAGTCATAAATCACCATTTTCAGGACTGCCCAGCACCACAGTTGAGAAAATTCTCACAGTAAGGGCCAGATACTTGCTTTGCAAAGCTGCCTCTCTGACACCGTAATGACCACGTGCAGCAATCCTCACACTGCGACCTCGAGGGTTTTGCTGTCAGTTTGAAAGTGCAAGGGGAACATGTGGCAGTGTCACACTGGAGAAGGTGTTGGCAACGTAACTGGAGGGGCATCTTGTGTTTGCGAAAACATGCAACGAAGAATTTATATTTCTGTAGGTGTTGATGACTGCCTATAGGGAACATCAGCACTCCACGATGGCATAGGAAATGTTGACAATTCCTTTAGCAAGTCACTGTGAAGTGGCCCTGGTTGTTCTTGCTGGATTAAGTCACCAAGAGCTCTGTGTGAAAAACAAATCTGGTATCCTGTCTTCTCTGTCAGGCTTCTAAGTATTTTGGAGAAAGTTGTGTAGTCTGGTCTGACAGCCCTAAGCTGCCTCCTGCCTCCTCACAGACTTCCCATTCCTACTCCTTTCATCCGATTTAGGACAAGCGTTTTGGATGCCTCCAGGAGACCTTTTTGACTTGTATTTTTCCCTTTCTTTGTCATGTTGGCATTAATTGTTCCTCCTGGTGGCCTTGCACAAAGCAGCAGACTGTTTTACTCAGATCACTTTGTGGTATTCCCACAGGCAGAATGCACTTGGTATTTCAAAGAAAACAATCAGTGAGAAACCTCGCAGTCAACTGACATTATTAGCTGGCTGCTCTCCAGCTGGGTGCCAGTTCAGGAATTCCAGCGATGGCTTGGCGATTGACTGGGACCCTTGGATATCTCCCAAGGAAAATGTATAATGAAACAATCTAGGCTTTTTTTTTTCTGAAAGGCCTTGCAGGAGAGGCAGTAAGTGAAACATATCGGAGCCAATAACATCTTGTTTTGTCAATCTGAACCGCAGCAAGGGAGCAGTTTCAACTTCCTCCCCCCTAGTTCAGCAGCTGACCTCTCTGAAAAAGGCTGTGGAGACTGATGGCATAAGGATATGGGTAGCACTGCCCCACGTCTGGTTACACTGAGGGAGCTTGAACTTGCCAACAAGTCTCCAGGCTGATCTCTTTACCCTGGCCCTTGACAGTGTGTGATGCATACAGCACACTGCATTCATGCAGTTCAGCTCTGTTTGGTTTTGAATATATTGAATATTTGAACATCAGAAGAGCATACTAACCACAAGGGGGCACTTGACATTTAAACAAGTACAGCGATTCTTTCTTCACCTCTACTGAAGCCTTTACAGTATCTACCGCATATATATCGACTGCATATTGTATGTAGGAATATGCTATGCTACGTAATTTCTATGTATCATTTTTCCAGTAATTGCTACAATATACGTGTAGTGACTTTATTGATATCTGCTTAAAACTAATTTCAGTTACAGTAAAACTAAAGAGGTAACAGCTGCTAATGTTGGAGGGGGGAGAGTTTATTTTCTAAATAAAACTTAATTTTATTTAAAATGTGAAGTAGAATGGATTGCAAAGGCTTCTTGTGTGATTTTTTTTTCTCCTATACAACTGACAGGTGTATTTCTTCTGTTCTAACTCAGGGAGAATAATTAAAAAAAAAAAAAGCTGAATCAAATTGCTATAAGGATCAATAGTTTGCGTAAGCTCTGATGAAAGCATATTTGAGCTTCTTGATGATGTCACATATTTGTCACCTTGTCCGTTGTAGAATTATTGATTGTCACATCTGTTGCCAATGATATTAGGGCAAGGAAAAATCCAGGATGAGAATAACTTCTGTGTAGCTTTAAAATTCGGCCGCAGTAGCCTTCTGTACAACTTTGTTTTCTGGCAAGTGTTAAGCCAAATATGTAACTTCAGTTGAATGAGAAGAAAAATATGTGGAAAAAGAAAAAAAAAAAGAACTGGAGAATTGGTTTTCCCTTTGTGAAAATCTGGGCTTTTGCCACTGCTGGGCTCGAGACTTAATGTATCATTGCTCTGAGAGTGCATCTTGCTAAGCCCTGCAAAATTCCTTTACAGAAAGAAAGTATTCATTTAAAATCGCAGTGTGTCTTTTAGCTTACCAGATTGCTGAGAGGGGCTTGACATAGGCAACTTAATGAAAACTAAGAATCTTAAATTCAGGTTAAATCCCTTAGTCAGCTTACGTCTCCCTTTTAGAGATACATTGTCCAGCTATTCAAGGCTCAGTAGAAGAACCTGCAAAAAATCTGACTTAAAACAATATTTCAATACTCAGTTAAAGCAATACCAGGAATAAGTCATTTGAATTCTAAATAATCTTTTTCAGAATTTATCTTACTGGCTTATCCTGGAGTCTAGTTGGCAATTTCTTCTGGGAGAGTGCTGCATTGCTGGGGGGGGAGGGCTCCTTCTAGTTCCCTTGAGCTCTCACTGGGCCTTGCTTTGTATTGAGGCTGTTCTGTGCTCCTCCTAGAGCTCTGGTACAAGTTGGTGTTACTGTATGCTGTAAGCTCTGCTTTCTGGGAGCTTTTGCTCTTGTATTGTTTGACTCTGTTAAGCAGTAAGCTGATTGTATAACCATAAGCACAGAGAATTGAATCTGTTTCAATTATTTTTTATTTATTATTTTTTATTATTTATTATTTTTTATTTTTTTGGTGTTCGCTTCCCATAGAATTCAGGAAAGGGAAAACCAGTCCTTAATGGTTTGGCAGAGTTCATATGCTGGTGTGCAGGAGCTAAAGACTTCAGGTATATAAGCCCTCAGCTAGTTACTGAGTTACTGCCTTGACCGTAAGGGAGGAGGTAACTTACAACAAGTCTTTATTCACATGGGTCCCTAGGACCTGTCCGAAGTTGTACCACCGAAAATTTTATTATGTCTGTTTTTGAAATTACCTTCTATAATATCTGGGGACTTGGAGAGTTTTATTATTTGAGTAGGAACAGATATCTGGCTAGATTCACGTAAGAACTTGAGTATTGCTGTAACTGACCTCTACAGTGTCTGTTAGGTGCCTGGACCCAGGAACAAAAATTAGAAGGCTGTTAGCAACCTGAGAAGGGCAGATAGACTGGGATTCACAACAGTGCATAATAGAGATGAAAGACTGTTGGAAAGGTGGTAAGAAATGCAGAAGAACTG
This sequence comes from Aythya fuligula, assembly GCF_009819795.1. Taxonomy (NCBI): domain Eukaryota; kingdom Metazoa; phylum Chordata; class Aves; order Anseriformes; family Anatidae; genus Aythya; species Aythya fuligula. The sequence continues at coordinate 181,975,744 of NC_045559.1, forward strand.
TGTTTGAAATCCTGTCTGCTTTCCAGAAGTATGCATGGCCTTGCATCCATTTTCACTTGTTCCTTTTCCATCCCTGTAAGTTTTGTTTTCCTGACTGGTGAGCAGCTTGGCTTCAACAATTATCTCAACATGGCAAGGGTTCTCTCCGGATGTGAGGTGCTGTCAATTAAAGCTCTCAGAGTGGCAGAGAACTAAAATGTCAGCCTTCTAATTCCTTTGTGAGTTAATTTTTAGACTTTTAGGCAGAAGATAAATCATTCCTCATGTAATATAGATAGAGCATGCTTATCACATTGTGCCCTGGTGGGACACAACCGGGACCACCAAAAAACTTTGCTTTGAGACTCTGTAAAGACTTTCAGCAGAAAACTAAGCACCTTGATTAAGTTTGTTCTTTGGGGAAGTTAGAATAGCAACAGTTCAGATGCTGACCTAAGTTTTATGACAACACCAGAAGTGAAGAATGTAAGACATTGCATAGACTGCTTTGGGATGTTAATTTCTGCTTGAAGTGTAATTTAGATGCTAGTCCTGTTTTGGTTTTGTGTTTCTCTTCCCAATCTGTAAACAGGGAGCAGTTTCACTTTCCTATTTCTCCGGGGGCACACAGATTCTGTAGAAATGATAACTGTATACTGTAGTCACATCAACAACTTATTTCTGTCTACTTGCTCATCAAAAGCCATGGTGTAGTACACAGTTTGCTTGCAGTTGGATCTCATCCTTGCTCCAGAGCTGAATGAGTGCCCAGGCATCTGCACTGGACCAGCTGCATTGGCAGCAAAAAATAGATAGCACTTCTGAAAAGGTTAAATGAAAAAAGATCTAAAAGTAGTTTGCTTTTGAGGTGAAAGAGCTCAAAGAAGTTAGACTGATACCATCATTGAGGAGATACCCAATAGCTCTGTTGTGACTCACAGCTGCAGCACCATGCTTGCTATCTTACAGAGCACTGATGGATGGTCTTGTGAGGAAATAAGTAGTGGGATGTGGATTTACAGAGCAGAAATTTGGAGAACTGCATGAACTTCTGTGTTTATTGTGTTTCAGCTTACTGTGGGGGTACAAAATACGTTGTACAAAAGTATATTGTCATGTGGTTGTAATCTTTAATGTGTAAGCAGGTCAGTAAGACCAAAAAAGTTAGTTTTCCCAGCTTGACCGTGCTGAGGCCTTTGCTATTGGTCTTTTTTAAAAATTCTGCACAGACACTGATGTAATGAAAAAGCACATGACCCTAGTGGAATTTAGCCAAATCTTCTCTTTAATCTGCAGCTTTCTTTCTGTCCTTGAATTGGCCAACATTAACTATTCAATATAGGAGCCTTCAGTATTAGGACAAAGGTGTCATCTGCATCCAAGGTACTTCTGTGTTAATTAGGAAAAAAAAAGAAAAAAAAAGAAAAACCAAATTCTTTTCAGTTCTCCAGTGTGTCTGTTGTAACAGATTAAAGTTAGTAACAGTTCAGTCATGTGTGAAACATTCTTGAAAGATACAGCTCTTCTGTATCTCTTTTTTTGAACAGTGGGAGGGGTTATCCTCTCTTGGCAACACGTTTTAACGCACCGTGTCTTTTCCTATGCTCCTGCAAAATCTTGACTTTAATGAAAATCATTCCTGGGGAAATCTCAGTAACAGCCAGAAATAGTTTTGTGAAAAATAAAGTTTGGAAATGAATAAGTAATGTGATATACAGAAAATTATGAAAGAGAAGAAAAGATGGAGCAATCTGCACATACTAGAAAGGAGGAGACTGGAGATTTTGAACTGGCAGATGTGTATGGTGGCCATCTGTTAGAAACCATTGGTAAGAATGTCACTTTACTGATATAGAAAATAGAATGGTTTGATGATGTCCAGAATCAAGGATGTAAGCTATGGACCTGAGGTGAAAACGCTGTTATAAGAATGACATAATCTTTTGTGTAATGGCAAAGGACATTTTCAAGTTCACTATGAAACAAGCCAAAGAAGACTGCCAGGCTGAATGGATGCCCAAAAGACCAAGGTGCTGACCGAGAGATAGAGAGCAACAATCGTAACAATAAAATAAAGGCCAACATGTGGCTTAAGATTGGGTTTGGGAATTTTTTTTTACCATTAGCAAACATTTATAAACAACTTTCTAAGAAACAGTCTATTCACAGATACCAGCCTTCTGGCATTTGCATGATGTGTAGGAAAAAATTACAAGAAAAAGGAGATAAGAATATTTGGAGAGGTTCTTAGTATTTTCCTTTACATGTTTTATACATGGGAAATGAGTATCTGGTGAATAAAGGCATTGCAATGTTTTATGTCAGTGAGAAGAATAACTGATACTGCTAAGACAATGGTCAGGTAGTCAGTACAGAAAGTAAAAGAGTTCAGCTATTCTGGCTAAAAAGATGCTGCAGTTAGAAATAAAAAAATAAAATAAAATCCTGAAACAGATCCTTCTTTTACAAAGAGGGCCTAGACAGACAAGTAGAAAAAAAAAGTAGAGCATGAGAAGTAATATATTGATAATGGAAAGATGATGGGATAACAAGTATTAAAGATACACATTTCAGGGAAGATCAAAACAGAAGTACATGTGGTACATTGCAGATACGAGAGACTTTTACATGTTTGTAAATTCTTTCTTCATCATCTGTTTGAATTAAATCATCTGGAGGAAGGATAGGAAAACACATTTTTATCACAATAATATTTGCCAATAGTATTGAAATACATACTGAAGCAACATGAATCACTTAAATGTTAGGACACCAGTATTTTCTTGTCTATATGTAGTTGTTTACTTAGCTAGATCTTTAGTTCCTAGTACAGGCAGTGGAAGTCTCGTTGATACAGTCAGCTTGGTATAGAGATAGGTATCTAAATTCATCTCAGTAGGTATCTTTGATGGAATAGTTGTGTAAGCAGAGACTTGCAGGCATTTCAGTACAGAATAGCCCACTGCTGCTTCAGAAGGGTACATGTCTCCTGTAACCCGTGTATCATATCTGCCACATACAGATGTCTCGGACGCCCTACGGCATCTCCAAGGACAGCTGAATTGTAACTGCTCAGCTGAATGACTCTGAGCATCACTGATTGTGCTGACTGTGACTCCTAGCAGGAGCTTAGTTCACATGCGGACTCCCAAATGTAGATATTCTCACCTCAGAGTGAATCCTGCCCATGCCATCAAATATATATATGAATATAATATTTGGATGGTTATGAATTTGGATATCGTATCATTAGATGACTGTTTCCAGAAACTGCTATCACATGTGATGCTTGTAAATAAAGACTAAAACCAAGCGCTAGTAATGATGAGGCACAGATCTCAGTGGTTGTGCTAGCACATTTTATCAGAAAATGCTGGCTAAAAAGGAGAGAATTCTATTTTAGATTTGGAAAATCTACAAGAACATTATAGAAAAGCCAGTCATAAAATTATCAGACCTAGTCATCATAAATTTATTTGTTTTAATTTAAACATTATATATACATGTATATATATTGCCTAAGCTTTCAATAAGGGCAGAAATTATAAAAAATGCAGGACAAAGAAAGAGCTAGCTAATGTCAGCAAGTATGTGGAAGAAATAGCAGTAACCAAATCCTAAGGAAAACTCAAGGAGCTGGTTAGGTTTAAATTGAGGGAAATGGGTAATCTCTACTTTAGGATTTTGAGAGAACTGTCTGGCTACATTACAGATCTGATAGCAAGTGGTTTTAATAAAGCTGTGGATGGTAGTACTGTGTGCATTAAATAATAGCATTTTTTTTTCTAGATGTAAGATAAAGGAGTAATTGGGGCAAAACAAAATTGAAATACAGATTTGTTAAAAGTGGTTCGTGCCAGGCAAACCTGTTAACTTTTTGTGATGAGACAATAGATTTGTTGTCAGGATAAATACAGTAATTCTGTTTACCGTGACTTCTACTAAAGATACCATGTCGCATGGGAAGTGGCTGATTAGTTTGGAGACAGTGATAATTAATCAATTTGTTGAAGGTGTAAGGAGCTGGCAAATGGAACATAATAGTGGATAGGAGGCTGCTGGGAGAGTACAAGCAGAGTTCTTCCATGACTGGGTTTGGGACTAATCTCAGCATGTTATGCATGACCTTGATATACAACATAGAAATAAATCACAACATTTTCTCCTGATACCAATTATGTAATATAATAGGTATCTGGATGTTGTTTAGAAAGAGAATGACATGGAAGAGTAAGCTATTAAAAATGGGTTTTAAATTTAATAGTATAGACCAAAGGACTGAGGAAGTAGTAAACAAATTCTGTTATGAATTGAGAGCTGATCACCTGGACACAGCTGCAGTGGAGAATCTATTGAGGGTATAGAGAGGTATTGTATTTGATCTCATGTTGACTGTAAGCCATCACCATGCAGCTGTGAAAAAGGAAAATGCAATCTTAACGTTTCTCTATACAGATAAAGAAGCATTATTGACATTGTTAAGGCTTCTGGAGTACTGCATGCTCCAGTATGGCTCTGCTCTCCAAGTCTAAGTGTGGGCTCCAGCTGGTGTACAAAGGGCTACTGTGATAGGCTGGACGTCAGGAGGGGGTTCTTCACAGAGAGGGTGGTTGCACACTGGAACAGGCTCCCCAGGGAAGTGGTCACTGCACCGAGCCTGTCTGAATTTAAGAAAAGATTGGACTGTGAACTTAGGCACATGGTCTGAACTTTTGGGTAGACCTGTGCGGTGTCAAGAGTTGGACTTGATGATCCTTAAGGGTCCCTTCCAACTCAGGATATTCTATGATTCTATGATTCTATGTGATGATCTGATGAAAGGAGAGGCTGCTGCGTGAGAGACCACTTTTAAAAGCAAGTAAAATGAACATTGAAATAAGACATTCCTGGTTTCTCTGTATAACACCAAGAAGAGCAGTTACCTTAAATATAACTGCAGTACAATAGCAAACAGTTATAAGCTTACCTTGAATAATCTGAGGCAAGAAATTTAAGAAATTAGTCTATTTAAACCTCCTGATAAGAATGTACCTACTGGATGGAGTGGATCAATTTATGAAAGGGATTACAAGAACCAGTTTCCTGTGGTAGAAATGGCGGAGGTCCCACTTGGGTGTGTGTTCTGACTGCACTACAGAGAACAGGCCAGTGCGGGTAACCAAGAGTGGACTCTGTCATGGTTACTCCCACAGAACCCAGTTGTACACAAGGTAAATGGCTCCACATTTTGGAGGGAAACAAATAAACAAAATACTCTCCAAAATACTGCTTTCTAGCCAAGTTCTTTTGGGTTACTACTGACATTCCCTGTACTTCTCCAGCCATTCCAGCAGCTCCCTTGGCAAGTAGTTTGAAGATGGATGTGCAGGTGGGATCTGAAATCTTCCTCCTTTAGAAAAGTAACCATGAGAGTGAACTTTGGTTGAAGTAGGGAGCAGTTCTGGCTGGTCACAACAAAGTGACTGTGCTTACCCAACAAGGCCCACAAGAGTGGAAAACTGTTATTTGTAGAATTTTAAAGCACTGGAAATGTGCAGTTCACAACTGATAATTGTAACATATGGTTAATTGCTTTTGTCTCTGTGGTGTGCCAGCCAGAACCTTGTAAACAAAAAGTGCACAAGAAGCAAATACAGCGACAAGCATCACAATGCCTGAAGAATAAGGGCTGTAATGGTGATGTCTTTACATAGAATGGAAATATTTGTTTTATTTACTATAACCACAGGGTTCCTTGAAGGAGGTTCTTAAACAACTAGAAGAAGAGAAGAAAAGTCTCCAGAATCAGCTAAAAGATTATGAACTTAGACTGGAACAAGAGGCAAAGGTTTGTAATCACTGTATGAATCTAGTCTATAAAAGCTGTTACGCTGTCTGACAGACAATGTGTGTGCAACACACAATAGAATAATTCCCCAAAATATGTCACTGGAAAAAGCTCTGCTCTGTATTTGTTTCTTCCTGTATGATTCAGCTTTTTAAGTATTTTGCTTACTAGTAGCCTGTTTTGCTTATTTTAAACACAGGCTTACCACAAAGCTAATGATGAGCGGCGCATGTACCTCTCAGAGATCTTACAGGTAAGCAAAAAACCTGTGTGACTCAGTACATTTTTAAAATCTTGATGCTCTCTTAATATAGCAATAGCATCTGTTAATGCCATGAGCTAAAGGTCTGTTATCACTTCATTCATCTTCCAAATTCATTATAAAAATTGCTTTTTAAAATGTTTAAGAGCTAGGAATGATGGATTACTCAATTTATTTTATTTTTATATCCATTTTTGCTTTTGTATCAATTATAGTTTCATTGCTTCCAAGGATAGTCAAAGTGCCCTTAACTGAGAAAGCTGAAGCAATCTGCTGATACTTGCTTGTCCATCCAATAGTCACAAGACTTCTGTGGCTCAGTTTGATGTTTCAGTTGAAGAACAGAACCAAATTATTAGGAGCAGTGTCACCCCCTTTTTTCGTATTTCCTTTTTTGTCTTTTAAGGACAAGCTATCCAGCCAATTCAGCATGACAATACAGTACATATTTCAATTAAATTTACAAGATAAAAGATAAGGTTTCTTGTTTTTATGAACTCAGAAGTTAAATTTTATTGCTGCAAATTATGTAATACATAAAAGTCGATATTACAACCTGCAGGGAACCTGTAAAGATTTCTGGTGCTTCTTGTTGTGAAAAAAAAAACAAACACACTCTTAATTCCTGAATAATGTGGAAGTAATAGCTTAGTGTGATATTCAGGAATGACTGTCATGTAATCCCTGTCATAGCTAACTGGAGTGAAAGGCTGTAATTAGCAGTGTTTCCATGTGGGCACAGTGGGCAAGTGATTCTCTTATGTGGTTCATTGCCGCTTTAGATAATCTGAAAGAATTTCTCAAGCTAACTTCTCCAGAATTAAACAAAGAAGTCCAGACTGATAACTGTAATATATTATCAGTGAAGCTGGGAACTGTTGGAGGAAGAAGGTGCTGCGTAAAAAGATATTTTCATTACTATATGCAATAGCATATATGTTGGGCTGCCCAGAAAAGCACTTAAACATGCATGAAAGACCGTTTGAAGTGAGGCATATGCAGTGGCATGTTGCTTAAGTAGGGCATTTGGGACTCATGTACTACATTTTCTGTACTCAATGCCATGATATCAGAACCATGTGGGGGCAATTCATAGAACCATAGAATGGTTTGGGTTGGAAGGGACCTTAAAAACCACCTAACTCCAACCCCCTGCCATGGGCAGGGACACCTCCCAGCAGACCAGGTTGCCCAAAGCCCCATCCAACCTGGCCTTGAACACCTCCAGGGATGGGGCATCCACAGCTTCTCTGGGCAACCTGTGCCAGGGCCTCTGAGGGAAGCACTTCTTTCTAATGTCTAATCTAAACCTCCCCTCTTTTAGTTTAAAGTCATTCCCCCTTGTCCTACCACTGTACCCTCTGACAAGGAGTCCCTCCCCAGCTTTCCTATAGGCCCCCTGTAGGTACTGGAAGGCTGCTATAAGGTCTCTCTGGATCCTTCTCTTCTCCCGGCTGAACAACCCCAACTCCTTCAGTTTGTCTTCGTAGCAGAGGTGCTCCAGCCCTCTGATCATCCTTGTGGCCCTCCTCTGGATTCATTCTAATAGGTCCATGAAAATAATCATCTTCAGGTTAATCTACCTGTCTTCAGTTGCTGACTTTGTTGTGACTGGGTCAGGAATGCTTGCCTAATGCATTATATAGGTGGAAACATAGCAGAAACCATTGTCCATAACCAGTGAGACTTGCTTCTCTTCAGTGCTAATTATTTTTTTGTTTCTGGTAAGTGCAGGATGTTTTCACACATCTTGTAAAATGTAATGTTTAAATAATCCAGATCTTGAATCTTCTTTAGGTAGCTCCAAAATCTAGTCCTAGGCTTTCAGAAGTCTTCACTGGCCTGGTATAGCTGGCACGTGGTATGTCATGATTACCACGCAGTTATTGTATGTTCCTGATGGACCTGTTTTAAAGAGGCTGAGAAAATTCGATTTGCTTGTGCTAGACACTCAAGTGTGCGTGGCAGCCAGACAAGCCCCACACCTGCAGCATTTTCTGTTTCTCTGACCTTGGCATAGCCGAACCTCTGAGAGGTAGTTCTAGTAAAGGCAGCTGGAAAAGCAGCAAGCGCTGGGTGAGGAGGAAACACCATGAGCTAAGGAGCAGCAGAAGCAACTGATTTAATCCTGCTCAGATTCTGTTAAATGCAATTCCAAGGGTAGCAACTGTTGTTTTCAGCATGTCCAGAAATGTTGTCGTGACCTCCAGAGTATGCAGAGATTTCCATGCTGTGCTGTTTTTCAAGTAGTACCTGTTCTTAATTAATACTTTAATCATTCAAAAGTCCAACTAAATCACTACAATTTAGTACATTTTGTATCCCATTCAGAAAAGTATGTTAGAAACATAGTGCTTCTTCATTGAGAATATGGAATTCAAGGCGGTATAACCAAAAATAGGCTAATTTTAAATCACATAGTCTCTGATTATCCAGATACTTCTGTGTGGCAAGGAATTTTGGCATGTGCTCTGTTCCCCCAAATCAACAAGGCATTGGTCTAATATGTGCTTAAAGTATTTTGTGGCAGTAAGACTAGAATTGGTCAAAGTCAGTTTGAAAATATTTGACTGTATTGACTGTGATTATGATTAGGATTTAACTTGCTTTGTAAAACTTTGGCTATTGCAGACTTCATCTACACTTACAGTTGTTGAAAGGCAAAAAGCAGATGCTCTGAGAGTCAAGGGAGAAAGCCAGATACAGAGGTAAATTTATTCATATTCGCTCTTTTTCTGGTGCAATTCTCTGTTCATGTTAAATATCACTAAACATAATTCTAATGATAAAATAGTAATCTTAACATCATTTTTGATACTGCTTTTCAATCTGTTTTATTTAATACTAAGTATGTTGCATGATTGAAAATAGATATATTTAAGTGGCTTCTCTAAAATCTAGCAAGCCCTCTGATGTTTTTCCCTTTCAACCTGTATTAAAAAGGTCTAATTTTTTTCCTTATTACTTGCAGGACTGGGGACAGCAAGAGTACTCTTTAATCCATTAAGAGTAATTCAATTAAATAATTGCCTAGCCTGGTGCTTTTTAGTCCGTAGAGACTGTAAGGCTTTTTAGGATGATAATGTGAGTGATTTTAGTTGGCAACATAAGAAGGTTTAATTGTTCAACAGATTTCTGTTTAGTTATATGGGTTAGAAATTTAAATGTGAGACGAGCCCACCTGTTCTGAGCTGTAGAGAAATAAAATTAATTTCTGATTGTAGTGCTTCTGAGAATGCTTGAAATCAGGGGAGATTTATTTTTTAACTGAACAGAAAATATTAAGAATATAAAGTATGAAGAATACAGGGAATCACATCGGAAGTGTGTTGAACCCAGTATCCTGCCTCCAGTCACCATAAGTAGATGCCTACAACAGTGTGTAAAATCAGGGCAGGCAGATAAAATGTTTGCTTTTGGAACTCTCCCAAACATTTTCTGTTTGAAGACTTCCTGAGCTAATATGGTTTCTATGTATTTAGCATCTCACAATAAATACTGTTCCATGAACCCACTTACCTATATTATTAATACTAGCATCCACAATACATACTGAGAGCATCTAAAAATGTAATGAGTAAATTATAAGCATGAAATTGTGTATGCGTATTTGCTTACCTGCTTTATCCTTTCATTCTCTGTAAGCACAGAATAACAGGATTTCGAATTGGAACAGTGGATTTTCATGCTCCAGAGGAGGATTTTAGTAGAATATGAATTAACATAGTACAATATGAATTAATGTCTCTAACTGAAGTTTCTCAATACAGAAAAAGCACTATGTGGGTCTGAGGTTCCCCATATATATCCAGCATGTTGCTTCTGGACCCAGTGATGCTTATGTATTGGGTTTATGCGGCAAAATTTTGGTAGTGAGGGGGCTGCAAGGGTGGCCTCTGTGAGAAGAGGCCAGCAGCTGCCCCATGTCAGATCAGGGACAGCTCCGGCCAGTGACAGTAACTGGGGAGTGATCTCCCCGTCTTTATCTCAACATGAGCTTTTTCCATTGTATTTTCTCTCCCTTTTCTTCTGAGGAGAGGGAGTGAGAGAGCGATTGTGATGCTCAGGTAGCCATTGGTGTGAAACCACCACTGTTTAACATAGCCCATGTGAAAGAGGTCAGGAAGTTAGAATTAGGAGAATTTACTGTCTTTGCTGGGAGATTAAATATCATCACCCAGATGCTGAGATTTTCTGAGGGTTAACAATGAACTGTGATTTTGTTGTGGGTTTAATTAATTTATTTTAGCATACCATTGCTTACCTGAAATTATATGACCGCGGGTTTCTCTAATTTTCTTTATATCAAACAAAAGAAAATAAGGTTTCCTGTGACTGCTGGTCTCAAAGGATGCATATTGTAACCAAATACCCATTTTCCATCCACTTTCTCTCAGAGGTTTTTCTTTTTTAACTTCAAAGTACTTTATACACAATCATCTTTTAAATTGTCCATAGTAGTGAAGGATCTAGTTTGCAAAACATTGGCTTCTGTGACCAGTGAAAACTATTAAACTATAAAACTATTACCTCAAGCTTTGGTCTTAGTATACAACACAGATATAAGAATGGGGATTTGTATTTTAAATGCTTGATACAGGTAAATGCCCCTCAATCATCACAGTTATTACAGTCACTGCTATATTATTCCTTTTTAATTATGTTTTGATTTACTGCCTGAAGGTTGTTCATTCAAGCTGACATTAATGAGAATAACTTAATCCAAGTAAGAGGAAATAGGTGTGACTGAAAATAAACTGTTCTTGAGAATAATTTGATCTTTTTTCTGTCCAGAGTTCTTCTATTAGCCTTTCAGAAAACACCTGTCTTCACTGGATTTCAAAACATACCAAGAAACAATGTTTAATGTTTGTTTTAACTCTAGGTACAGATACAGAAAACCCCGTCCATATATTAAAACAACACTGTAATATTTTTTCAGATTAATTGTGAACACTAATTGTTGATGCATTCTGTCCCCTGGCCATCCAAATACAGAAGGCAAGCTTGAGAGAGGTCATTTTTTATTGTATTGCACAGTACACCAAAAAAATAGATAAGATGGCAACTGGGAAAAAAACATGGATATCTTGATGACTTAAGTGTCTGACGTAGTCTGAGCAGCCAATTTAATGTCACCCTGAGCCCTTACTGTTACACTGAGGCATATTGCAGGGCCTTTAGCTGAGTTCCAGCACTGCCATGGCTGCAACTGCCTGGCTTCTGGCTTGCAGCTGGCATAAGTCCAGCTGGTTCTCAGCGGAAAGAGGTTTTGCTGCATACAGAATTCCACACGGATATATGCTTGCTCCAGCTCTGCAGTGTTTTTTTGACTTTGCGTAATCAGTTGGTCCTAGTCTGAATTGTCACTTGGTTATTTAGCAAACCAAAGCCTTGGGTTCTGGTCTGCCAAGCTCCCAATCTTGCAGCTCCGTATCTCTGCGGGGCCAGCTCTCCCTTCAAGGCTGTGGCTGCTTGCAAGAGCTGGAACAAAAGAAGTGTTGGTCTCAAGAAAACCAGGGAGCCTTAGGGACAGCTTACTTGGCTGTTTGCCCAGAAATTTGAAGCTTGCACAGTTTGTGTCATCACAACTTCTACCACATAACAAAACATTTCTCTGGCTATCATCATGAATGTAAAGATGTGGGGGTGTGATATGTTTTACTTCAGAATGCCTATTACTTGAGAGGCACTGAAACCCCGTATATTGCCACTGGAGTACATGAAGTGCTTGTGTCTACTTCAGTGATGAGCAGGGAGAGAAACAAAGATGCTCTGTGTAGAGATGCATGCTGCTCGGTCATGAGAGCGAGCCTTCCAGTTTGTGGAATCGCCATTTCACCCCTGGAGATGTGCTTACATACCCACTGATTTCTCTTAGATCAAGATGAAAACAGCTCTGGTAGGTTTCACCTAGGTGGCATATGTGTCTCTGATGAGCACCACTTCAGAAGCCTGCTACCAGCAGTTCACATGTATGATCCTGGGCTCGAGAGAATGGCCACAGGCTGAAACACCTGCGGAGAACTGTGACTGCATCTACAGGGAGGGGTTTTCCATTTCTTGATGGGGATTGTGCAACTGATGAAAATGGCTCCTTTTAGCTTTGTCTTAGTGCAGATGTTTAGTATTCTGTTCGTGTTCTTCAAATGCCATCATTTGGATAACAGGAAGTAGTCAGGAATCATGAGATGAAGATTGGTTTAGAATGCAGAATAATTAAATGCTCTGCTAGCCCTCAAACCTAGAAATATGCTTGTTTTTTCTCCTCTCAGAGTTATTAATTCACCATAATAATCAGTTATGCTAATATAATAAGCATGCAAATTTCTAGCAGTAAAGCTTACAGCAAGTGTGACATTTGACGGCTAACTTCACCCATTTTATTTCAGAGAGAGATGCGGCATTCTACAAAACCCGAAGATGGTTAATCCTCAAAAAGGACAGATAAAAAAGACTGTAGGAGTGAAGCAGCTTCCAAAACTAAAGCACTGATTTATATACATGCAAAGAATTCCAATCATGTTTCTTCTTTTTTCTTTCTTTTTTTTTTTTTTTTAACTGAAAATTTCTAAGTTCAAAATGAATGTATGTGTGCTGTATTATACTGAGCCTAGACCAGTGCATCTTCTTGGCAGCCCTAGTGTAAGTGTTCCTCTTTGCCTGATGAAATTGTTCTTCTAGGTGCCATCTTTGTTCTGGTGAGCTCTGACCTTTTCCATTCTGGTTCTCATCAGTGATTCTGGGCATCAGGGAACTGGGAGCCTTGGAGGACATTTCATTTGTCCTCCAACGTAGATCCTTGAACTCTGACTGCACAATAACTTGAAAATAAATAAGCCTTTAACATTTTTGACCTCTCAACCAAGAAGAAAAAAAAAAGCACTGATTTAATCTGAAATGTAATCTCTCTACCCAAATAGTGAATCTCAGAGAAAATTCCATCCAAGGGCATCCCCCCTTGGTGTAGCATCAAAGAGAGCCTCTCAAGTAGCTTGGTGCTGGTACAGCTGGACACGTTTTTCATGTGGCTTTTAAAAAGACCAACACATAGTTTATTATCCAGTCTGATTTCTTACATGACACCATACAGTAGAGCTCTTTTACAGTATCAAATTGGTTTTTTGTTTGTTTGTTTGTTGTTTTTTTTTTTTTTTTTTTTTTTTTCCCATGAACTTTACTGCTCCAACAGAGAGATGAAACGCCTCCAAATTTAACTTTTTAAAAAGCTGGCATGCCATAGATCCAATGTTGACCACTACCTTTCCTTTGTATGGTTTAGAAGCATGCCTCCATGTCCAGCTGCTTTAGGCACTAGTTATGGGGAGAAATGAAAGACAAATGAGCATTTTTAAGGATTCTTTAGAGCCTGTCTTGTGGAGGGCTGTTCCTTTTAAACACTACATACACTTTATGTTTCCTGATATGCTATGTTGCTAATTGGGAATTTGAATTCTCAAATTAATTTTTGTATCCACAGCCTGGGTTCCATAAAAATCTCTATGTATTCTTCAGTGGCACTGATTTGTGTATTTTTAGGGTCCATAATAGTGCTGGTCTTTAAAGTTGGTCTCTTCAATGAACAGTAGGACTACATTGAACTTTAATTTTCGAGCATGCAATTATTGTTGCAGTTTCATTACCTACAACATTTTAGTCATTAAACTTTGACGGAATTTTTTTAAGTGGCAACAGAAAAAAATGTTTTGATAATGAAGCTCCAAGCCTCTAGGTTACATCTTAAAAGCTCTTGGCAGAGCAAATGTGATTGATTGACTGCCCTTTATTATTTTAAGAGCATCCCTAGCACTTTGCAATACCTACTAAGGCTTTTTGCCTCTTTAAGAGGAGTACAAATAGTTCCTTATTACTGGCAGCATTAAAGTGAGGCTGTAATTAAACTCTTACAAAAAGATCAATGATGTCATCCTAAAACGCAGGGAGAGAAGACCTGCAGTATTGTGCAGCATATTCAGTATGCAAACCTCATTTGTTCTCTTACACAGGGTGGGATGTATTACAGATATTTCTAATGTTACTACAATGCACCTGGTATCATTCTTTCTTTAGCAAGCTGGTCGGCATAGCACAGCTGATTAGGGTGGCACTCTTCCGTTCCTGTTTTTTACATGGAAAGTTTCCAAATTCTGATTGTGCTGGCATTTGTCCTTGCGGAGAAGGAGATGGAAAAAAATCACCATAATAGTTCTGTTGGCACAAAAGACAAGGGACATCTGCAGTAGTGAAGAATATCCAGTTCTTGGATTCATGCAGCAAACATTTATCACTGCTCTCTCTGAAGCAAACGTTAGTCAATGCATTCAACTTCAGGCCATGTAACACCTCAAAAGGACTGAAAACTTTGTGCAAGCATGGAAGAGCGGCATCTATTCAAAGCAGGAGACTTGATCAATTCTCTAATGGGTAGTCCTTACTAAGGTAACAGTTTTGAAGCTTAAAAAGAGACTTTTATTGGTACAGTTGGTGCAGTAATGACCTGAGGAGAGGAGCAGACTATGTCCCGCTTAGTCCCTGTTTCAACTTGCCAGGAACAAGCTCAGGATTTGAAACTCAGCAGTATGATAATTAAGCACTGAAACATGTGTTTCACCATACTAATTACGTGTCCAGCTGTAGCATTTGCTTTGCAAAGCGGTTGTAGCTCTCTACTAATGCTGTTTAAATTGTCATTTCATTCTCCTCATGTCTTTCTGAAAATAAGGGCATGCTGATGACTAAGTTTGTTGAGTCGAGTTTCTTTGCAGCATTCTTGGTTTCAAAAGAAAACCGTGGGTTCAAAAGAACTATGGTTTCAAGGGAAATCCAAGAACTCTGGTGAAAACCAAGAACTTCTTTGGTGTTACGTCTTTGGACCTAAATAACACTTTTATTTACACTGTTAGTTTTTGTTTGTTGGTTGTTTTTTGGTTTGAGTTGGGTCGGGTTTTTTTGGGGTGGACAGGTGTTTGAAATTCCCAGATTTGTCTTGTGTAGACTTTTCTCACTGGTACACTCTACTTTGAAATGATTCGTGCTTACATTTGCAGCAATGAACACTTGCATGTCTTTACACATCTTCTATATGAAAGGTTTCAGCGCATTTAAGTGTCATTAATCCTTCAATGCACAGTGTGTACTATTATTCTCATTCTAGGCCCAGAAGACTGAATCACAGAGCTAAGTTTATTTAAACTAGAGATGGGAGCATAGTGAAGTCTGTTTTTTTTTCTCTGTTTTCATGACAGGGTGACCTTTTGCAGTTTTGTTAAGCCATTGTAAGGTAAATTTTATCTCCTACGATTTTTCTGTGTGGCCTATTCTAAACAGTGGATGAAGACAAAAATAGGAAATTGAATTGCTGATGGTTGTGGTCAGTGAGTGAATGGAACGAAATGCCAGAGGAAGGCAGGATTAGAGCTGAAGGTTTGAATCTGACCAAACTTCTTCCTGCGGTACAGAATGTAGTTGGGATTTCAGATGGATTAGTGTAAGTGTCCATAATCAATGGACCAGGAAATTTGATCTCCTAACTCTTGGGACTTGAGAACACACTTCCCTTATGTGCTTACTCACGTAACTCCACCAGTTTCAGACAAGTCATGACATTGAGGTAACTATGGCATTTAAAGTACTTAGCCCTATTGTTGCTGGAAAATATGAATTAAAAAAATAAAATTCTGCTAAGCAAACATGATTTCCCAAACTACCACTGTTTTTTAAATTCTTGTGATGTAGAGGTATTGATTCACAATTTTTCTTTTTAATAAATCAGTATAGCAGCACTGCATTCCTCTATGGCAGAAAAAAATAAAATGTTTACTGGATAGACATTGACTATGTGGCTAATTATTAAGTAATTAGACAGCAGAACCATAGACTCCAGAGAACTTGGGTGATGAGTTTCCTCATATTGCAGACATTATTAACACAATAGAAGAGATATTTCATTGCTTAAATGCTTTGTTTAATGGGTTCCCCATGTAAATAACTGAGTGGGTGGCACAGTTCACAGCTTCCCTGATTGCTATGATACTCCATTTCCACTGGCAAAGGTGAGGTGCATATTTTACTCTCAGTACCTTTCCAGTAGGGGAAGATGCTGCACAGGCATCTTTAGAAATGTGATATGGCACAGCAAACAATAAATGAGTGAGTCCGTGTGCTGTTTAGCTTCTGCTGTTGCTGCCAGCCTGGTGTCAAACACAAACAGTAATTTGAAATAACTGGTTGGAAGCAGAAGTAAACTGCATGGATGAAAATCACATCTAATTGCAACAGCTTTATCTCTTTACATGGAGGTGTCACACTAATGGCAGACATCTCTAGGCGATGTAATGAGGCTTTTCCAAGGTGGCAGTGTTTGTTTAACTTGGTAGATGATTTTAACCCTCTCTTCCAAAGATACAAACATTGCATGTGGTACCTTATAGGCTATTTTGTGGAACCCAGTTCTCCAGGACTGCTGCTCTTTTGAGGCATGATCAGCTGATGCTGATCAACTGCTTGTGCTTGGGCTACCTGGGCAGTTTCTAACTCAGAGGTAGAGCTGGGCTTCCAGGTGTAGGTAATGCAGTTTCTTCAGTGCTCTGGTGCCATGACCCAGCCCATATTTGAGAATCTCCACTACCCCATCAGGATTTGATATCAGTGAGTTCCCTGGTGCTGTCTTCTCTGAGGTAAGCAGCCGAGCTTCATTTCCAGGCTGGCGAAGTTCCTACACCGCAGCTTCCATGCAACTGCCTCACCCCTTCCTTTGTTGCCTGGGATAAGGCAAACCCCGCTTCAGCAACCCACCTCTGAAGTGGGGAGAACCGTATGCTGAAAAACAACATGAAGATAAACACAGCAGTGCTGGAAGGAAACCAGCTGGTAAAAGCACAATGAGCCCAAACAAGCCTAACCTAAATCAAACGGGTTTTCTTTCGTCTTACGGTGAAGGATAACACTGCAGACCCATTAGTGCAGACCCTTAACAGCTGTGTCTGCTGCGTCTTACTGAAAAAAAATATTATCAGTCATGTCAGGGTATTGCCCAATGGACGCAGCCCAGCAGCATCACTCCAGTTGTCAAAGGAACAAATGTGAGCCATGAAAACAGAAGGACCCCTGGTAAGGTGTGGCTGAGCACACGCTATGCTCCCACTGCACCACAGGCACTGCTTGCAGCAGCTGTCCGAGCCCTCCTCAGCACTAGCAAGTGGCCTGTGGGGAATCTGCTCAGGAATGGCGTGGTTTAACCGAGCAACGCAGGCTGGGGAGCAGGGAAGTCATGCACAGCTGAAGGGTTATTTTGGGGGAAGGATGAAGCAACAAGGGTGTGCCCTCTTGACTCATCTGGTGCTGATTAGGAATAGGACACTGATATGTCTTGGGAAAAAAAAAATAGAGAGAAGGAGGAAATAAAAGCATGGGATCTGTCTCAGACTAGTGCTTAGAAGTCATACATCTAAACCTGAGCTAATCACCATCTGCTCCATGTGTAGTCAATGGAAGGAAATCGACACCTTCATCAGTGAGCAGTTCCTCTCATTCTAACAAAGAGAGAAATGGATCAGATGACCTATCTAGTGGATTTCTCTCTACTGACTGGAAAGAAAATCTAGGATGACAAATTCAGGAAAAGCTGCCTAACACGTAGCTAGGTAGGTTGAATCCTGTTATTGAAAACATCTTTATTTTTCTTGATCTGGTTAGGGAGAGTGACACCCAACATCAGTAGAGATGTTAAGGCAAGAATAAAAACCTTGCTGCAATCTGACTCCCCTTTGTGTTATCTTTTTTTTTTTTCATGCAACAGCCCAGCACACAACAGAGGACCTGTTCTTAAGCACCCTATTTACAAGGCACACTGATCTATTCTCATGTTTCATCAGCACTTACAAGGACAAATTACCTTATTTTTTTTTTCCTCCTTTTGAAGAGATTTGGCAAGCTCCATGTTCTTTTGAAATCAAAACAACAAGCTGCTGCATTATTCTAAAAAGCCCTCTCTAAAGCCTGTGTAACTCCAATATACAGGTGGGAAAATATAGCCCATAGATCAATTTGCTACAGACCTCAGAAGAAACCTGATGCAATCATCTGGTAGGAATCAATAATGTAGAGATCAATACTTTTTTGTATGTTCCTGTCTCTTAAAAAGCTGAGCTAGGAATTTACTAATGACAAGTCAAATTATTGCCTGGGCAAATTTGTTCTTGGAGGATTAAAGTAGTTCGCAAGTCCTGCCAGGCCTGCAATGGCTGACAGCATAACTTCATTAGTACAATATATTTCTAGGCCAAGGATAATTTGTCCAAATACACTTAAAATGTTTGGATTAAGTCATCTGCCACCAGAAATCATTTGTTTCTTTCTCAGGCCAAGCCTTTTGTCTCTCACTGGCACTTGAGGACAAATGCTTCTCCTGTGCTGTTGCATACAAAATCACAGAGCCACAGGATGGCTGAGGCTGGCAGGACCCCCTGGAGATCCCTGGTGCCAGCCCTGCCCAAGCAGGGACACCCAGAGCAGGCTGCCCAGGCGGCTTTTGGAGCTCCCCAAGGAGGAGACCCCACAGCCTCTCTGGGCAGCCTGTGCCAGGGCTCCGTCACCCGCCCAGCACAGCAGTGCTGCCTGGTGCTCAGAGGGAGCCTCCTGGGTGCCCGGCTGTGCCCATGGCCTCCTGTCCTGGTACTGGGCACCACTGAGCAGAGCCTGGCTCCGGCCTTTCTACACCCTCCCTTAGGGGATTTATGGACAGGGATGAGATCCCCCTGAGCCTCCTCTTTGAGTTGAAAGCCTTTACTCTCAGGGGAGGTGCTCCAGTCCCCTCATCACCTTCATGGCCATTTGTTGGATTGTCTCCAGTATGTCCATATCTCTCCTCTACTGGGGAGCCCAGAACCAGACACACTTCTCCAGGTGCGTCTCACCATTGCTGAGGAAAGGAGAGGAATCACCTCCCTCAGCTGCTGCCAGTGCTTTGCCTGATGCAGTCCAGGACACCATCAGTCTTCTTGCAGCAAGGGTAAATGAAGAAAGGGGACAGTAAAAACGGATTGAAAGACCACACATTTGTGCTGTGTTCCCCACTCTGGACATCTGCAATGAAGCACCAAATTAAAAAAATTACCGTGTCATGCTTTGCTCATTGCTGTCTTGGCTAATGTTTCTCAATTTTTATTAATACCTTTTCAATGGCTAGTTTTTCTGAGTGTACACCACAGACATGCAAAACTGGGCAAGTAACGGAACTCCGGAGAATCCGTGTCAACATAATGCCAGCCAGAAGCAGAAGAAAACACCTCCTTTCAATCCAATCACAATTAGAAGACCAAATATTTGGTATTGCAAAACCGCATGCTAAATTGTTGGGTAGGTTTTGATGCTTCAGCCACTCCAACCTGCCTCTGATCCCAACTGCCCTCAGAAATCCTGACCACCCCCACTTGCAGGCTGATATCTGTCTGGTCTATCATCCACCCGTCCATCTGTCCGTCCACCAAGGGAGGTGCCTGATGCCCAAGGCTGGGACTGCTCTGGTGGGCCCAGTGGCCCTGCTTAGGCCTGGGGTAGTGGTGGGACAGGCCTGGCTGCCAGGACCTGCCCTGATGGCCCACGTAGCCCTGCTGCCCCTGTCCCCAGGGGAACCACTGGCCCTAGAGGTGCCCTGTCATCGTGTCACCTGCACAACTGCTACCACAGAGGCCCCAGGAGCAAGCTCTGTGGGACCAGAGACCAGAAACCCCTCCACAGCAGAGGTCACCAGCTGCTGCCAGTCCTGTCAGATTTGCTCTTGTTGATAACAATGACACAAATAACAACTCCCTAAAATGCAGGAGTGATTTACTTTAAGCACTTTAGCACCTGCTGTTGCTCATTAAGGGATTATCATGCCCCAGATTGTTACTGGCAGTCCAGTGCTTACAGTTTTAGCAGGCAGCACGTTCCTGCAAGTTACCTTCTAATGGCGGGTTCACGTTCCCCTCTCCTCCTCCTGACCCCCAAGGCCTTCAAATTGAGATTTTACACTGAAGCCTCACAATTTGGAGGTGGGACAGTTAGGAGAAAATTCATCAATTATATCAACATGCATGCTTTTAGTATTGGATATCAGCATTTGACAGTATGTCACGATTCAACACAGTAGGGCATTATCTGTTGTTGGCTTTGCCAACACAGGCTAGTGTTTTCTGGGGGTTGTTCAGCAGTTTTCATGGCAGATATTCCAAAATCCTTCGTAAAATACCTGCCTTGCTCCTCATAGCACTCTGCCCTTCCTAGTTAATTGCTTTACTTACTTGTTCTTCACTTCTCCGTTATCTGCAGCACAAGCTCTCTTACCATAGCATTTCACAGTACTGCAAACCGATTCCTTCATCCTGCTCTCTTGAAGCTGGTCACCTGCAAGCCTGAGTCACAGCAGGGCTCAGCTGTGAGCTGCTGACCTGGTGATTTCCCGGCACCATCTGTTTCCTAATGCCAGCTCTGGCTGCTGCTGTGCCCTCTTTGAACTCTGCGCTCCTCTCCTTGGTCTCACTGGCAAAATATTAATGAGGAATTGCTTGAATTTTACTGCTTTATACAGCTTTGTGGACTACTTGTCTGGTCTGAAGGAATGAACATTTGGGAACAGTGCCCTTGGCATTTACCAGAGCAGAAAGAAGGAATGGTCTGTGCCCAAAGATCCAGAAAATGGGAAGAAGAACATGCAAACACTACAGAGGACAAACAGTACCCTGCTTCTTTCCCAGCCAAAGCTCTGGGGATGTGCAAAAGGCAGAAAAGGGAAGCAATATAAAAGTGTAAATAGAAGTTAGTTAAAACTGGTTGTATTTTAAAAATTACTCTTCACTTATTCAGGGCTGTTCTATATAACTACATCCTATCATCCTATGCTATGGAAGACAAAACTGATCCATAAAAGTTTCAACTTATTTTCTGGGAAAATCCAGCATTTTTATAAAAACATTTTAGTTTCATATAAACATCAATTTAAAACAAACACTGGCAAAAAGACAGGGGAGAGGAGGAAGCTTACTTTATAATACTCCTTGAAAGGTTTACTTAAGAAATACTTTTGAGGGACTATTTTAAACCTAAAATTGTGCTTAGGGGCAAGGAGGATCATTCTGCTACAGAAGAAAAGGGGCTTGCCAAGGGCATAATTTATTTACTCAGAAAGATAAAGCTTAACAAGTTTAATGGACTGGTTGAATTTTCACATAAAGAAAATAGAGGGAGACAATGCTCTCAAGTAAAGCGGGAAGATTTTGGCATTCCTTTTAAGAATAGGAGTGTAACTGTAGCTGAGGTACTTGTCCAAAGTGTGTCAAAGAGCATTCAGTGGATTCCCAGAGAGGTTTTCAGGGGCGTTTTAAAAAGAGGGTTAAAGAGAAAATAGCACAGAATGAGCTATTAAGGTTTACGACATGAGCCAGATTTTCAAAGGACTTCACAGACTGGAGTCAAAGGCAGCCTAAATGAGACAGGGCTTGAAAGTTAGGCTTCAGAAAGGGAATTCGTGGTGCTGAATCTGCCTCTGATGACCAATTTGTATCGACTGGGGAAAGTCATAAATCAGAGGAGGAGATTTGCAGCACTCAGATGCTGAATGGCGAGAAGCATAAGCTAGCCAGGCAGTAGTCCAGCTATCAGGATCAGGACGAGGAATGGTGGAGAGCTCCCTTCAAATCTGCTCTATCTTATCCAAATCAAGCAAGTGAGCTATTTCTGGGGGAAGCTTCACTTTCAGTTATTGACCACTTTGCTATGAAATGCAGCTTAACCAGAATGTCTTTGCTGTACTCCATTTTGGATCCCTCAAAATGCTGGGAACATTTCAGCCTTTCTATGGTTCCTTGTTAGCAGGGTTTTCCGCCATACAGAAATAAAGGCATCACTGATGTCATCACCTGCATATTGCCACATACATGTTTTCCACAGTCACAGAAAACTGTGGGGTTTGAGAAACAGAAAATATGCTGCTAGAATATTTCAATAAAAGTGTTTTTTTTTTTTTTTTTAAATACCACTTCATGTTGTTAAATGTATCCATATACAACAAATCTCAGAGTAATCACAGTCAAGTGAAATGAAAAGGTCTCCTTAATAAGGAATGTCACGGAGGTTTTTGTAACCTTTTCACCCTCTCTCTGGCCGATCAACATTTGTAACAAGCGCATCCCTGGGAGTGATGCTCTACCCAGGTTTGTTCTTTGTCTTTGTTGTTGCCCATGAAGCATTTGTTTAAATATAACAGGTCAACCTCCCTCTTCTGCTTTTTCACTAGCCTTAAACATAACTAATTTTAAAGAGTCTGAAGTCACAATTTGAAAATTTTAACAAAACAGGGATAGCAAAATTATTGTCTGGGAGCTGATCAGCCAAGCTGTAGCTCTTGGGAAGATTAAGTTTAAGCTGCTTCAGTGTGTGCAGTAGGTTTTCTCCCCAAGTATGAAACTGTTCCCAAAAAAGCCTTTTTTTTTATTGTGAATGTCTTGTCCTGTGATTTTAAACTAAGGCTGAGGTGAAAGCATTACAGGTGCCAGTCTTGTAGTTGAATGCTGAAGTTATTTTCAGGCACCTGGCTCTCAACTGGTTAGTGGAATCACAAACCTACAAAATGTAGGTGGTTTTTGAGTAAAACTACTTGATTTTTGTCTTAGAAAAGGTAGGAAATCAAAGTCAGCCCTAAGGACATGTGGCATGTCTAGGACTGCAGCTTCCCTGTAATAAGAGACTATTTGCTATGGGAAAAAAATAAATAATTAAATTAAATTAAATTAAAAAAAGCAGTACCAAATGCTGGTGATCATTGTTCTAAAATGTGTATTTTTCTTTCAACAGTAAAACATGAAAAAAATGTGGAAAATACTTCACACCAGAGGTTTATAATGGCTTTTAGTGACTCTTATTCTATTTATGAGTCTTGGTTTTGTCTTTGAATTTTCAGGGCCCAATTTCAGGTGCTGAAAGCAGTGTTTTCAGTATGAGGAACACAGGCCTTGTTTTCTTTAAGTCCCTGTCACCACCACAGGTAACAATACTCCCAGGGCAGTAGCACCTGCTGGGAGCGCATGTTCAGGATGGTGGATGGAGGATTTGTACTGTGTGAGAAAACCTGAGGCTGATATATGACAACACCACAAAAATCTGCAGTCCTGGTAATTTGTTTCTCAGGTGGCGGTTATCTAACCAAAAGATTTTCTGGAGTTTGTAATGTGAAGATTTTCTTTCTTTTTGCTATATTGTACCTTAAACTTCCAGGGCAGTCAGCAGAAGCTGCCGGAGAGCTGCATGGCTCTGGGAACAGCATCCCATTCATCTGGCCTAAGCTCTTGGGAAAACACTTTTGCAAGAAGTGGTTCAGCTAAAAATAGATGATTACTTTTAAATTTGCCTTTTAAAGGCCATTAAGTAATCAAATTCGCTCCTTTGATTGGGATGAAGGCTCAGTAAACCTGTGTAGCTATGTGTGCTGATGAATACGGAGGGGGGAGCTCTGTGTAGCAGGGCAGAAAGTTCCTAGGTAATGGCCATGTCTGGTTTCCTTCAGAATAAGGCATTTCACTGGGTGAATATTGAGCAGCCTTTGCTTGGGCCTACAGGATCTCCTGGGGTCATCCTGTGGGATTTGCTCTGGCCTAGGTGTCCATCACAGCTTGTTGCACCAGCAAGGCTCAGCACCATGACCGAGGTGAGTACCTTGAAGGCTTCATTTTACTCAGAGGATCCTGAATAGGGAATGATGTTATAATTAGGACACTAGACTGGGCTGTGGGAGATGCTGATGATACTGTGACTCAATTTCTCACTTGCCTGTGGGATAACAACTGTTTCCTGTGGGTGTTGCAGGGACTGTAACGCTGTCATGTTCTAGAGGTGTCTCCATCTCAAAGTGACAGGCATCACCGGTGAAAACCTGCAAATGAGTCAGTGCCTGCTAACTCAGAAAGACGACACAGGAAAATTGAATGAATGGTGGAAATGGTGTGTGCTTACTCTTATTGAACACCAAAGAAACGAGGCTCTCTGACTTTAATGGCTGGCCACCCAGCAAGAAGTAATACCCAGTTTTTTACAATGACATCCTGCGAGTTGTTAAGGCCATGGACTATTTCTGCAGCACAGTAGAGCCCGATCCCATTTATTTGTCACGTAAATTTCTACCAGTCTAGCCTAAATGAATTTCAGTGGTTAGTTAGTGAGTATTCTTCATTCTCCTGTCCTGAAAACTAAGCCTCTTCTCCATGGGCTGGAAGACCTTCCAATGGGTAGGACAGGCCAGCCCACCTTTGCAGTCAAAAGGACAGCCACATGTGGAAATACTTAGTCTCTTCTTCAGCATGCTGTGGGCAAAATTTTGAATAAATGGCTTTGAAATCTGTCATGTTCAGATGTCCAACTGTTGGAGGAAAGAGACCCTTTATCTTCCTTCCTTACTGGCTTGAGAACTGGACACAATATGCTATTTTGTCTTAGCTGAAATGAGTACAGAACATCTAATAGGACTGCATCATCGCCGAAACAGCTTTGGGTTAGAGAAGCAAGCCTGAACAAAACCATTGACTCTGCTGGGAATATTTTAAGTCTCTTCTTCACGAGTGGCTCTCCTGCTCTGCCATTCTCCATAACTTTTGAAGGAAAAAGATGATATATTCAGTTCAGATTTCAGATCTCATCCAAACAGATGCAGTGACAGACGCTGCTTCTTGTCTCCCAATGTAAGACAAACACACAAAAAAATAAAAGGCAGAATATTTGTATTGCAAAACTGATAGCAGCAAATGAGAAGTGGTAACAATAACATGTAAAGTGACTTCACTTTTTAAGTGGTTCTTCACTTGAAGAACCTTTAAAGTAAGAGTTTATGCCTTGTAGCTGAGCTATAGCTTATTTCAGTTTAAATTCTGCAGGCTTCTCAATCCAAGCAAAAGATCCACCCACAAGAAACAGCTTGCAGGCTTAGACCTTTAGCTGGAAGAGTGAGCTGACTACTGTCAGTCAGCTTGCCTGTGTATACCCTCCCTCCTCTCTTCCTAAAATAGCAATAGGTAGTTGAAAATTTATTTTCATGGGAGTGGGGAGGTGATAGGAATAATAAAATGAATTCATAAGCCTAGTTATGCGCGGTGAAATATATCTCCTGATTCTCATGTATATTAGCCATTCACATATGGTGTATGGCAGCAGAGCTCACAGTTAATGCCAGTCAAATGGATTTTGACATTTAAAGGTCAAGTAGCACCAGCATTCATTGAGAGAGCATGATCAAAACAAAAATGATATGCAGAAGTGAGCCTGAGAAAGAGAAATTAAGAGAATGATGCTGTGATAGCTTGCCATTTTGCTTGTCAAGGGGTTTTGAAGATCAGTAAGGAAAGTTTCTCCTGTCATGCGCTATGGAATAAAGTTCTAAAAGTGACGTATAAGGACAAACCACTTGCCAAAAAATGACTATGGCTCCTGTCAGTTAGAGATCAGACAGCAAATGCAGCTGCAAAGCAGAGGTAACAACAAAGAATTGTGTGGCACAGCTTTGCTTTTGCTGCCTTCTGCTTCCTTTAAAGAGCAGACTAGTGTGCTAACCTTACCAATGGTCCACACGTTCTCCCATCTCCTTCCTTCTCTTTTGTTCTTTGAAAATCATTATTTGTTTTCATCTGACATAATCTGGTAGTTTTAGGACAGCATGGTCATTGAGCAAGGAGAACCCAGCGAGCTGTACAGGGCCTCTTACTCAGCTTAAAACCCCCAGAGCTGTGATGGCAGAGGAGGCTTAGATACATCTCACTTGACACAGTGCTGTCATTTGTGCAACATAAGAGAATTGTATTTTTTTTTCTTAGCTCTTGTTGTTTTAGCACTTTTATAATAGCCATAGTCAGAGCAAAAGCCTTTGAGAAGAAATGTAAACATTTCTCTAAATTTGTTCTGTTACATAAGAACTGAAAGGTGAAACCAGCTTTTCCCTCATTCCAGAACAAAAATAGACGAAAACCCTAAACTTTACTTGAAATCCATTTGCAGTTAACACATAAGGCTGGTTTCTCAGCTTCCTGCTGTCCGTGTGCTTATGTCTGTAAGTCACTGCTTGATATCTACTTTTCTACAACCTCCAGCTCACCTGAGAATCTGCCTTTGACAAAGACTGTTCACATGAATCTTTAAGCAGGATTTTTAAAAGGCTGACATTTAACTTGACGGGAAGAAGAATGGCATAACTGCAATGATAGTACACGCTCTTTTCCTCTCTACTTTTGGAAGGATGAAAGGAGAGGTCTGTCTTCTTTCAAGGCATTTTCAAATTTCCAGCAATGAGTTAGCAAGAAATGCATCCCTGTGAGCAAAACACCATAAGTACCCACTGTGATTTCTTACAATGCTGCTGTGTGAACTGGCAGTGCTGGTCTGAAACTTGACCTCACTGTGGCACAGCAAAGAAGCAATGCACCTTAAAGAGTTTCAAATATGTAAGACTTCCAGAAGAAAAACTGATCACAGGGAAAGGTCTCTGACTGACAGATTTTGATCTGCCTCTGCATTCTGTAGCATGGAAAATGAAGGATAAAGAATTTTCAATTTTCAAATTTATTTTTAAAATCTATGCAAGTTGATTTGACTTGGAAAAAAAAAAGGATCATACTGAATAGAGGGAAAAGCAATAAAATATTTTAAAATAAAATAAATATTTTATAATAAAAATATTTTATAATAAAAATAAAAATATAAATTATAAATTATAAAAATATTTTATAATAAAAATATTTTAAAATAAAAATATTTTAAAATAAAATATGGAAATGAAATAAAAGGGAAGCAACTGGCAGTTCTTCTGGATGGAAAGTGTTTATACTTATAAAAAATAGTGGACACGTTTTACTTTCTGATGCACTTCCTCCATTTTAAGACTTGTGCATGTTTCAGTTAAAGAAAATGTTGCCAATGACTACTTAAGCCAATTGTTGTAGTGCATACTTTCTATGAACATTAGTTTTCAAGGAACATAACAGTTTTTGCCTATGAACTCCTCCGCGGTGGTACAAAGCTGTGGCACATGAGGTGAAATGGGATTTTGTTCCTGGGGAAGAGCTCCTGCTGCTTTCCTCCTGACAGAAGCAGCCAAGATGGTGAGTGCGGTGTTAATGCATTAAGCAGCACAGCTTGCTTTCAAGGGGAATAAGCATTCTTCTAATTATTTTAACTACAGAACAAATTAAGTTATTACCACAAGCAGCTGTTTGATCTCCTGTAGCAAATAAAAGGGAAAATTGATGTTATATTCAATGTTAAGGCACTATCTGGTTGTACAAGGTATATTCAAAGCTGGATTTCTGAGACACTCTGAATTCCTCCTAGGATGCTTTACAATATTGTACACCCTGCCTAAAAACACTTCCCTGTGCTTTACCAATTTATATATATATATATATATTTACACTGCAGAAACATGTCAAAGCAATGAAAGGTCTTGTAGGAGGCACCTGTGCCTGGGCACCCATCACCACCAGCCCTTGTCACGGCACAGAGGCATTCCTGGCAGATGTGGTCCTTCAGGACCTGTATCTCAGTCATTCCCCTTCTCTGTGGACTGTCAGTATGCCAGGTGTACGTAACATGCACAAGAAGATGATCTTGGCACATGCACAAACCATCCCTTGTCAAGAGTAATTTTTCTTATTGTTACAACAGCCTGAGTCACTGGTCTTCTGCGTGCTGCTTGTGTGCATACAGATGCCATTATAGAGGCAGCAGCTATATGTAGAGCTATCTCAGATGCTCTCTGAGAGTCCCTTGGCACTCTGTTATGAGTTACCCGGAGGTATTCCTGCGAGCAACTCTGACAGTTGTGTATTTATGTGTGTGAGGAGCTTTGCTCTCCCGAAACCAGGGCCAGACTTCTGCCTTGGGGTCATCTATCACCTCCTCTAGCAGGCTGGAACACACACCAGAATACAGATCCCAGAAATTTAGTAGAAACAACCATGAAGAAGCCATTGAGGGAGATTGTTCCCTCATCCTAGCTGCCAGAGGAGTTATGTCCCAACACAAGAGGTGGCATGAGACAGCAGCATCGTTGTCAAAGAAATGTGGGTATTTTGCAGCGCTCCTTCATGAGACAAACCAAATTTGACTTAAGCGACCTTTCATTTCTCATTCACGATCAAGCAGGAATAATCAAATTTAAAGACTCTTTGAGCACTGGTCGAGGCTGCCAGTTGTCCTGAGGATCTTGCTGGAGCCCTTGGCAGAGCTGGTTTAGAGGCAGTGGGTAGCTGTTGTGTTTCTTTACATGTTTCTTTACCTATCTTCACTTCCCTGTCAGGTCAGCCAGCCAAATGAGCTCCCTGGGAACAGAGAAAGAGAAGCTGCTGTTAAAAAGACCACAAGTTACTCTTTCTTCTGGCGGTGGGCAAGTTCAGGTTGTTCTCATGCAGTCCTTCATGCCAGAATCCCATTTTCATCAGTGACTCTGAACTTCAGCCCTTGCTCCTGCTGAAGGAAGGCGCTCTGTGAGTGAGTGCAGGATGACCGAGTTAACAGGAAAATGCCAAAATCTGAATGCTTGGGATGCACCATACTCATCACTGGGGCTGGAGGGGGAATCAGTGTTTGGTTCGGGATGTGGAGGGGACATTAATGCACACTACCATGAGGCGTGCCATGCACTCAAAGGGGACTGTTTTCCTGGTCTGAATCTGGTGGTATCCAATTCTGGCTAGGTTTCTGCAGCACTGTGAGTAAGGAAGGAGAAAGACTGCCTGAGATGTGCATCTTGAAAGAGATTTTATTATTTTATTTTATTTTTTTAAAGTTTTCCAATACTTAGCAATTTATGCAGTTTATCACTCTATAAGGGACATGTTCAGTCCTCATTTTGGGAGCCTAGTCTTAAGATTCCCTCTCAAGACAATAAAGAAAGCAAGTTCTTCCTAGAAGCTGGTTTAATTTTGGGGCAAGCACATTTTTCACTAAAATTTTCCACTGACTTTTGACCATGAAGGAAACTCAGTTGAGAGCCTGAAGTTAATGGTCATAAACTTGTGTAAGGATACATGGAATTAAAAGGTATGTGGAAGGTAAAAGATATGGGGCAAGTATAGGCTGTGTAGATAGCTGGCAAGTAAGGGCATCTCTTCTGTGAGGGTATCTGGTTAATGGCTATTCAGCAAGAAAGATGTGAGAAGTAGTAAACCACACCCAGATACACAAACCCTAAGGAGGAGATAACAGTCAATCCCATAAACCAGAGAGCTCAGATCACTGTCTGAGGGGCCACTGCAGGAGCTGCTCAAATCCTTGAGGGGGTTCAACCAGGGCTTTGTAACAAATAAACTGTGGAGAGGAACAAGTTTACCATGGGTCACATGGCAAAGAGCAAACTTATTTGGGAGTATCGGAGAGGGGTTGTGGGATTGTGTAAAACTCATTATGGGATGCTTGAAGGGAATTGTGGAAAAGTGTGAGATATAAGTTGTTTGGGGGAAGGGACAAAGGTGAGGAGGGACCATAATGGATGTGGAAGGAACAGGCACGTGAAGATGAAAAGGAGGGGTGAATAAAAAGGGCCAGCTATGTATAAATAAGCTCCTGGTCTGGCGAAGCTGCACTCTGTCCTGCATTCTCTTTAAACACTGTTCCTATTTTCCTGTCTGAGGATGCTCTCAATTCTGCTTCTCTATGTATGTGTGCATGCGTGTGTGTGAGACACTTGTGAACTGGAAGTCAGAATGGGGTGAGAGGTCAGGGATCCAGCTACTGGCGAGATCACAGGGCTGGGCACCAGGTACTGGGAGCACAGGGGTCTGGGAGCTGGCTGCTGGAGGGACCACAGGCCCAGGTTTGTGACCGTGTCTGAGCATGGGATCTGCTAGCAAACTTTGAGCCTAATTATCTGGCAAGGATCAGATCATTTGTACTGTTCATGTGGATGTGAAAGTTGTTTGTGGTGTCCCCAGTGTGTGTATATGTGTGCATAGCGGGGACACTGCTCAGCCTGGCTGCTGGCTGGCCCACAGGGCCAGGGCTGAAGCAGTCTGAGGTCCACCAGATACAGCTTCCATCCACTGACCACAACCTTGATGTCTACAGGTAGGAAATACACAGAAATGGACTCACACAGTAGATGAGGTAAGATAATGTTCTGCAGGGGCTGCACCATCCCCACTGGTATTTGTGCCACACTAGGGTGTGTATGGTAGGGACCTCAGCCATATAATCTAGTGTAGTGTTCTTCAGTTTGCTCTGACTTATTTAAAAACAGGAATTCAGTAGGATTAAAAATGAAATAAGCAAAAGTTAAAAAAAAAAGCACACAAAACCTCTGATCTGAGGCAAAAGCTAGGCACAGAAATGCAAGCATTAGTAAGAAATAATGAGATCATTGAATTCTGCTTGTTCTGGTGCTGCCAGCAGTTCTTGTCATCTGAAAATACCTCGCCAGTACCTCTCAAGGACCTTCATTCTCCCTTTGCTCTCCTCAGGGAATATCTCTTCTTGCTGAGCTTTAAAGGGTCTTCTATCTCTCTCCAGTTAACATTTTGAAGCACCACATAACATGGTTTGAAATATGCATGTATGTATACAGAGATAATTTATCAGAAGAAAGCAAATATTGCCAACTTGATAAGTTAAATTCTTCAATATTATCATAGAATTGTGTTATCTTAAATGCCTAGCTATCTGGGCAGGATAAAATATTACCTTCTTTATTTTACTCAGTTTACATATGGCATTCCAAACTAAATGTAAACTGAGAGTCTGATAAAAGTTATACTGAGTTTTCATTAAAGCAAAGGCAACTAGGTGCCTAAGTTTTTGAAATACAAATTACTGTTCAGACAACTGTTTTTGTTTTTAGTGGAGGTTTATCGAAGCTAAGGAGCTCAGGACTTGTTTCTTGGCTTTTTTTTTTAATGTACTGAGTAAAAATGAAGTGTGTGGGTTTTCATCACCTTGATTATCATTGCTATCAGCAGGAGAAACTGCTGCAAGTAATAACAGTAATAGAACTATTTCCCTTTTTTTTTTTTTTTTCCTCTAGGCAGAGCGTTGTCGATTTGAAGAGCAAATCGAAGAGTGAAACTCATGCCAATAAGAAGATTAAAGACTATTTAGACTGCCATCATTTGTGGACCGTGGAGAACTTGTAACCAATATATTCTACTGCAATGCCTGCACAACTGGAATAAAAATGCTAGTAACGTCTTGCTTTCCTGAAGTAGCTTTAGCTACACATGCCTACAGACAATAAATAAAGCTCTAAGTATCACAAGGTAGAACAAACCTCAGGCTCATAAATAAGACCGTCTGCTTTAGTAGGAAGATGCTGGATCTAAGAAGCTCAAAGTTTAAAAAAATAATTGAGATTTGTGCCTACATTTCCTGATAAAGTAAAATAATTTTACGTAGACGCTGTGTCAAAGCAAAATGGTGTATCTGAAGATAAACTAAAAAAATGTATCTGAGCTACTGTCCTTTTATTAGTTAAAAATACTTACCACATGGGGAGTACCAAAGGTTATTTGCCTATGTACTAAACTCACCAGTTTCATTATCCAGACATGACATAGTGGTAAGTAGAATGCAGCCCCGAAGGTTTGCAATGCTTCCAACAGCCATCTGAATGAAAAGTTGTTTTCATTGCTTTTATTTTCATTTTTCTTTTAATCTAAGAAAAAAACAAAATCAGTTCTTGTGGGGTTTAATTGGACTCAACCTCAGGAACCTCATGAAGTGCAATAAAAGCAAATGCAAACTCCAGCTTCTGAAACAGGAAAAAACACCATGCACTAACACAGGCTGGGGGCCAGCAGCTGGAAATCAGCATTGCAGAGAAGGACAGTGGGGTCCTGGTAGAGAACAAGTCATCCAAAACCCAACAATGACCCTGTGTCAAAGAAGGCCAACAGCCTCCTGGGTTGGTCACCCAACCTGTCCAGGGATGCGATTCTTTCCTTGAATTTGGCACTTGTGAGACCATATCTAGAGAAACGTGTCCAGTTTTGGGTTCCCAAGCACTAGAAGGACATGGATATTCTGGACCCAAGGAAAAGAGGAATCCTGTAGGATGGAATTCATCACTTTCCCTACCACAGAATCACAGAATGGCTGAGGTTGGAAGGGACCTTTGAAGATCATCTAGTCCAAGCCCCATGCCAAGCAGGATCACCTAGAGCATGTTGCACAGGATGGTATCCAGGCAGGTTTTGAATATCTCCAGAGGAGACTCCACAACCACTCTGGGCAGCCTGTCACAGTGCTCTGTCACCCTCACAGTAAAGAAGTGCCCCCTCATATTGAGCAGGAACCCCCTGTGCTTAAGTTTGTGCTCGTTGCCTTTTGTGCTGTCACTGGGCACAACAGAAAAGAGACCAGCTCCATCCTCTTGACACCCTCCCCTCAGATATTTATACACATTGATGAGGTCTCCCCTCAGTCCTGAAAGTCAGTGCGGAATCCAGGTGTCCACCATCTTCTTGTACAAAGCTTACCTTGCTCTCATTAAGGAGAGGTTTCTAGCTCTTCAGGTGTGGACTTTCTGAAGGAAACACAGTGGCCTACCCAGTTTGACTTATCCTGAAGAACTAACTCTACTGAAAATGTTCATTTCATAGCTCATTTCAGTTGATTCATTGCACAGTGGTAATCTAGCAACCGTTATCCAGTGCTTCCCCAGTTCCAGCAGCTGTTGTCCTATTCCTACTCTGGGCTTCTGTTCTGGGCTTAGCTCTTCAGCTTCTCTAAATCAGGATACCATCAGAAAAGCAATTTGATTACAGTGAAGGCAGACTATCTAGGCTTTTTTTCCCCTTCTTCCTTTAACTGCTGGGAAGTTTCACACACCAGTTCTGCGTGCGAAGACTCTGACATTTCCATGAGCTAATCAGAATATGCATAAGGATGCTCACAAGACTTTCTTCCCTTTACAAATGTTTGAATGACACAGTCACGTTGGGGAGTTTTACTCTAGGAAACAGAAAACAATACCTGAAAAAGTAGTTTATTTCTCAAACTCTGAAATATTATTATAATTATTTTCTGTTTAAAAATAATCAAGAGGAATTCCTGACGTTGTAGGGTGAAGCCAGCTGTTAATTATTTTCATTTTCTTCTCTATTCAACTATTCTTTCTGCATAATTAAAAATTCCTTCCCATCCAACAAGAAGTCTGTATTCCAGCTGAGTTTGAGTCTCCTAGAGGGAAAGGGTTTTTTTTGTTATTGCTGGTTTTTAGTCATCCCCTGCTGATCTCCTGTCGTCCAGTCAAAACAGAATGAATTTGCAAGAGGCTTCCAGCAGCAGAAAAGTCTCTGAAGCATTTCTGTAAAATAATGCATACAATGTGATGGAAAATAATTGAGCTCACAGTGCTGGAATATAAAATTATAGTAACAAACCAATAAACAGTTTGACACACTAAGCCCAATATTGATTTAAACCAATTTCATTTAGTTGTGCATTGACAAAGTGGGATGCATGTGCAATAAAGAGGCTAACTCAAATTATGAAAGCATATAGAATGACGCAAATCATGCAAAAGTTAAATGACTGACAAATATTTGGCCAGATTTAATCTGACTGCAGTGAAAGCTTTATGTGTTTTGTCTGAGAATATTGTGAAATGCCTAAGAGCAATCAGGTACCTAAAATGACTTAGTACCCAAATGAAGTATTTTGGGAAAAATACATTTCTTAACTAGTTTAACTCAGCAGACTGCCTGTGGACTGCCAGTGTGAGGAATTTGCATTTCTATGCACAGGTAGATATGTATTCTTTTAAAAGTCACTGAAATGGAAGCTGAAGATAGTCTACAAATACATACAGCATTGTCACTATCGAATCCTGTCGAAATCAGCATGTAAGCTGGAAAAGCACAGAAGACAATGTACGTTCTTGTTGGAATGCAGGATGGGAGGCATTGCTTGCATTTTAAAATCAGTTCAATTGAATTCATGAATACAGTTCATTGGATACATATTTTTTATTCTTATTTTTTAAAGTATATAAACAAAGCAGTATGGCGATACCAGTCAGAGAAGTAAAGTGGGAGTTTCATATATACAACATGCTTGCTTATGCATCTATCATAAAATATGATATTTTCCAGGGAAAACATGGATGCAGTACTACTTAGTAAATTTATTCCTCATGACATTTTGATGTTGGGCTTTTGTTTGTTTGTTTGATCCTTTATTACTGCAATATTATTGATGTTTCCTACATGGAGTCCCTATCAGAAAACAGCATTAGTGGGATGATCTAAACAAACTGCTTCCGAATCAGCTGCCAATCTGAGAAAGCAGAAAGGACATATTCTCTATTATCTTATGTGTTACTGCGTGAGATATTTTATTCAAATGAAAAAGTTTGTTGTCTAGTTTATTTTGTATTATCTTGCTATCAGCGGAGAAGATAGCTGAATACTTGTCCTCCCTCGCAAAGACTTTAACATACTTTTCATCCTTTTTTAAAGATCTGTGTGAAGAAAATGCTATACATAATTGCAGTTTGCTGGAAGATTTACTTAAAAATTAAGACTTGCGTGGTTTATGGCCAATTCAGACAACTAACTTGTTACATTAAATATTAATTTTTAATTGGTTTATACAGCCAAAGCATTTGGAATGCACAAACGTCTTCCAAATGTTAATTAGTTGTCATACTATTTTTTCTGTCCCTGTTAGACTATAAGCTCCAAAGTGTATGTTACAGAGCCAAACACGCTCAGGGTATAAGACAAAAGCAACAGGTCAAATTCAGACTGATGAAGCTCAGCTAGGTTTCTGTATGTGGTTGAGTAAATTGTTACTGTCTAATACCTAAAATATATCCTTTAAAAATGCTATTCTGTTCATTTTCTTACAGATCTTGCTTTTCAAACGTGATCATTTTCTTCTCTCTGTGGGGATCTCATGAGCATAGATCTGAGTTATTGGGGAAAAAAGCTCAGCTTTTTTTAAAAGAAAAACTAAAATGGAGGAATGCATGTTAATGGTTAAGAAATGCAGGGGTTCGGCTAATCTATGCTATAGCCTATCTGTATCCAAACCTGATAGCAATTGCACAAGGAGCTGTATCTTGAACCATCTAATTTGCACCATTGTCCTTTTTTTACAGTTCTGGACTAACCTGAAATAGAGTTATTTTGCTGGTGTCACATCTAGTCACAAGGCTGGAGGATGACTGCCATCATATACAATTTAGATCTTATTTCCCTACTTTGATCCTGAACCTTTCTTGACTTTGGGACTGCAATAGCCCCTGAAAGTGTTGAATAACCCAATAAAGAAACCTTTATCTGATTTTTGCCTATAGTGAAGCCCTGGCATTAACATTCCACTCTTATTTTTTTCAGTTATTCAAGCACAGCTTCATTTATTCTAGGATTTAATCTGCAGAAACCACATACTCAGGCAGTTCATAATAACATAACAGCTCACAAGGTGCTACTTAATGTGCAATTATTTTTGCCTTAAAACTGGAATATATGTAAATATTGTTTTTTATACATATTGCTCGAACTATTGGAACTTTCTACTGGAACAAATCAGTTAGCTCTTGAAACTTTTTCCACCACCTAGAATACTGAAGACAGCGATTTTAGTTTTTAAAATAGATCTTTTAGTATAGGGCTCTAATAGTTTCTGAAGATTTTTGGGGTAAGTAGAGACAAACTGCCATTTATAAAACAGATGATTTTTACTATCTGGTGGGGATTTGTTCTGTTAAAATAGTCAACTAGATAATATTTTAGGACCAACTTTTAATAAGATTACAGTTTTATTATGCCAGGAAACATCAACATTTAAATGCTCCTGAACCTGAAGGATAATTTGTTTTGCTTATTTTTTTATATATGACTTTCGTTAGGTCAGAGGTTGGACTCGATGATCTTGAGGTCTCTTCCAACCTAGAAATTCTGTGATTCTGTGATTCTGTGATTCTGTGAAATACAGTATCAAATAATACAATCAGTTGTGCTTCTGTACCCATAGTGTGAAGGTGAAAGCATCTTGGTACTTTTTTTCTGTAATCCACCGTCTGTCTCTATGTCACCCTTGAATATGCTGTTTCCTTCCTCTCAGGTCACAATGGTTTTCCTTTTGTTAATTTTTTCCTCACTGGAGTAGAACAAAAATCATAGAATCACAGAATGGCTTCAGTTGGAAGGGACCTTGAAAACCACCCAGTTTCAGCCCCGCTACCATGAACAGGGACACCTCCCACCAGACCACGTTGCCCAAAGCCCCATCCAGCCTGGCCTCCAGGGATGCCCCATCCAGCCCTGGCCTCCAGGGATGGGGCATCCACAGCTTCTCTGGGCAACCTGTGCCACTGCCACACCACTCTCTGAGTGAAGATTTTCTTCCTAATGTCTAATGTAAACCTCCCCTCTTCTAGTTTAAAGCCATTCCCCCTGGTCCTACCACTACACTCCCTGTCAAAGAGACCCTCTCCTACTTCTCTATAGGCTTTCATTAGATACCAGAAGGCTGCTGTAAGGTCTCTCTGGAGCCTTCTCTTCTCCAGTTTAAACAAGCCCAACAGGCCAATGACTTCAAAGACCATCAGTCAGCTCTTTGGTACATTATAGTTACTTATAATAAAATAGATGCCTTGTTGATCTGGGGAAACAGTGTTCAGTCATAAACTTTGTTTTGTTACATCCATCCTCATCCATCATCAAAGGATTCATATGCCAAAGGTCTCCTGCTCCTGCAGCCCTTGAAATGATAAAGAATTTTGCCACTGTTAGCAATGCACTGAATCAGGCTGAGATTTTCTTTAACACAAATGTGTAAACCTAAGATGAACAGCTAAGCACAGCTTTTCACAGCTCTGCAAACTTGGCTGTGCTTTAGTGAAGTCGAGTTCATTCACGAGGGCTGTTCTTACAGTTCTGAGCAGCAGATGCAACCTCTCCTATGTAATTACATTTTTTCTTCATTCCCTAGCATTCTTCTGAAAACTACAAAGAATGCACAGTATTTTGCATTATTTCTAAACAAAATACAACCCCACTAATATTAAAGGAAGAGATTTAAGCGAGTACTTAAATTTTTTGATTTCTATGTGGCTTAAGTGTGGACTTCAATTAGCTTATATGTAAATGTTTTCCTAAATCAAAATCCTGGTTTGTTTGATAAAAATTGCATTGCCTGTGCTGTAGTGCTCAGTTTAGGTCACCCACATTCAGATCTCCTTTGGGGTGCACTCTTCATCTCACTCCTCTAATACTTTTTCCCTATTTGTCTTTTAGTGATTTAGAAACTGGTTCTTCATTTGCTTTCAGAAAGCAAACCTTTTTGTGATACAGACTCCCCACCTAAGTAACCTTCCCATCAGTAGATAAAGATGAAACACCAACATCTACATTTAGTGATGAAGATGTTTCAAGACTAAGTAAAATTGATTTTTTTTTTTTATATAATGAATGTATTCAGCAGTAATATTAATTTGCAGATGTCATTAATCTGACACATTTTTGATGCTACAGTTAAGATTAAACTTGAAACATAAAGACGTATCTCCTCCTTTCAAAACCAATCTTAGAAAGAAAGCAATCAGAAAAGTTCCCTAGAAGATAGTTCATAGCAAGCAGTAATGCAAATTGCACAGAAACCCCTAACAATAACTCGTGGGTTGAAACTCTCAGTTTCTACCTGGTTTTTGTTTGGCTTTTATTTGGTCTAATGAAACAATTTTCAGAGCTTGTCATCAGTGTTTTTTATTTTATGGTATGATGACCTGTGTCTGCAAAGAAGGCTGCAGAGACCCTTTGAGCCTGCCATCAAGGATACAGAGGAGTCCTGGACTGATGTATTCCACCTGGATGGTAGAGATAAGAGAGGCAGTTAGGCAATTCCTACAGACCAGAGAGGTACAGCAGGGTGATGGACAAACTGAAGGAGTAAAGCTTCATGAGGACAGAGGTTGGAAACTAACCTGAGCAGGTGCTGTCTGTCACTGCTTAAAACAGACCTGCCAGCACAATTCTGTATGGAGTCCTTCAGCTGCAGACTGTGTCACCAGAAGGGTACAGGGCTTGCCTTCTACTTGGCATGACAAACAGTCACATTCCCCTTGCTGAAACCTGAGCATTTTGTTTCCTCAGTGTTTGCCAAGCACTTGAAGAAGGGAGGCAGAGATGGATGTGCAGACATGCCCTCTTATTTCCCGTTATCACACTACTAATTTCCACAGCCTACTCCTCTGATTCACAACTAAAGGTAGTTTCTAATTGTTTGTATAGCAGAAAAGGTTAATTTTGTAAATGCCTTAATACTGCACACATAACCCAATAATTGCAAGATTAAGAATTTGATCGTAGTCTATACTGGGGTTAAGAAGAAAAGGGGTATTTTACACCCAGTGGCCCATTGTTTTCTCCCTCAACATTTAAGGAGTATTTATATGTCATCTGTATTAGTCTCATGTAAGGGGCCACCACCTTGCCTTCTCTTTGGGCACTGTACTGATTCATAAAATAAATGGTGGGCTTTTCTTTAACAATGCTAAGATAGAAAGGATATGTGTGCAAGTGTTGCACAAATCACACCATGGTAAACATTTTTCGAATGAAAAACTGAGAAATCAATGGGCTGTGCCTCTCAAAGAGCCGGTATGTAATACATTAAAGGTTTAAACCTGGCTTTCTGAGAGCTTAGCCTGGAATAGGCTAAATTCCCTTTAAGGATATCTGCCATGTATTTCTCTCTCTCTCTCTCTTTTTTTTTTTTTTTTTTTTTTTTTTTTTTTTTTTTTTTTAAGCAAGGCAATTTGGTTTCCTGCAGGTTAGCTCATTCTTTTACACCAGGAATAAAAATTATATATATATATATATATATATATATATATATATATATAAGATACAGGTAACAGTGGATGGAGAGGGGAGAGGGTAGCATATACAATATGAGGGGTCTGTACAAATACTAAAATGTTAATTTCCTTTGTCCAATTCTGCAGTCTGTATGATGTGGGTACATGGGTGTATGTATATATCCTTTTCTTTTCCTGTTTGTCTCTGATTATCACTGACTCTCCTCAAAATGTATCATCTTATATCTGGTTTGTAGGCAGTACCTCGCCTTTCCTCTTGGTAGTTATACAACCATTCTCCCCCTCAGTTTTCCACACAGCAGCCTGTTTCTCAGATTCTTCCTCTCAGCTCCCACATGGCAATCATCCCTCTCTGCTATAGAGGTATGCAGTCCCTCTGT
Organism: Aythya fuligula; assembly: GCF_009819795.1. Taxonomy (NCBI): domain Eukaryota; kingdom Metazoa; phylum Chordata; class Aves; order Anseriformes; family Anatidae; genus Aythya; species Aythya fuligula. The sequence continues at coordinate 182,015,022 of NC_045559.1, forward strand.
TCTCAGAATATACACTTACCTAGCTTTTTTTTTTTTTTTTTTTTTTTTTTTTTTTTTTTTTTTTTAACTTAGGAACATGCCCATTCTGCTTTTGTTCTACTGGATTCTGCTCATGGGAAAATGTGCTGTACCTAAGGGAAAGTAGCCAGTAATTAAAGCTATATTATCTTACGATAAAACAATCAGCTACATTATTTGTTTAGGGTATCATCACAAAATCTTGCTCTACTTACAGTTTGGAAGATGTACCACACTTTAATGCTTTCAGTTGGCACACTGTGGAATATAAGTGGGACTGACCAAACCTGGGCAGCAATTAGCGCCCTTTAAAACCCGTAATCACAATCTTCATTTTATCTTCCACATTAACTGCGAGAGCATATGATAGCAAATCTATATAAGAGCACATATTCCCACTGATGATACCGGTGACTGTACCTGCATATTGTCATTAGACACGGTGATGGCACTGTAAAATGCAGCACACTTTTTGGAGGTCTGTCATTACCTTGTTTCTTCTTTTGCTTCATCCAGCTTTGTGCTCGTTTTATCCTTTCTCACCCAGAAGCTTTGTGCTTCCTGTTTAATTTGCGAATGAAGATGTCTGAACAACACAACCTCTGCAGGGGGCTCAGGAAAATCTCTGTTGCAACATGTTGTTTCCTGCAGCTTTCATGGCTTCTTACACAGACAGAACTAGAGAAAAAATGCTGGATCTAGGGCAAGTCTTCTTGGCTTTGCACTATCCAGCATGTGTCAGTGGGGAAGCTGAAGGACTTCACCTAGGCTGGTGGTATGGCCAGCCATAAAGAAGGAATTCCTGTTTAATGGGAAAGGAGGAAGAAGATTTTTTTTTACCCCAGGTGCTCAGGTATTTCTTACTATGGAACTCAGCCTTCATTTGTTCATGGACACTTCAACTACTGACTTCTATCAGTATTATTTTATCTTATAAGCCTGCCAAAAGCACAGATTTTGCTCTGAGTACATTTTTCAAAACTATTCACACACCTCAAAAGTAATTATTATTATGATTATTATTATGATTATTGCTTTCTTTCTAATCCACCTGCATTTGTTCTGCAATATGAAGAAACACAAGAAGACAACAAGTTTTCTGCTATGGTTATGGGTGTTTGGGGAATGTGCTGGGCTGCCCAAGGAACATTCTGAACATGCAGGAACTGCATGAAGGGAGGTTTCTTGACAGACTCTGCATTAGCCAAGGCAGAGGTTTTCTGCCTTGATTGCAAAACTCAGAAAATCCAGTGAGGCTGAATATGAGCCAGCAGTGTGCTCAGGTGGCCAAGAAGGCCAACAGCATCCTGGCTTGTATCAGAAACAGTGTGACCAGCAGGGCTAGGGAGGTGATTGTCCCCCTGTACTCGGCTCTGGTGAGGCCGCACCTCGAGTACTGTGTTCAGTTTTGGGCCCCTCGCTACAAGAAGGACATGGAGGTGCTTGAGCGGGTCCAGAGAAGGGAGACGAAGCTGGTGAGGGGCCTGGAGAACAAGTCCTACGAGGAGCGGCTGAGGGAGCTGGGCTTGTTCAGCCTGGAGAAAAGGAGGCTCAGGGGCAACCTTATCGCTCTCTATAGGTACCTTAAAGGAGGCTGTAGAGAGGTGGGGGTTGGCCTGTTCTCCCACATGCCTGGTGACAGGACGAGGGGGAATGGGCTTAAGTTGCGCCAGGGGATTTTTAGGTTGGATCTTAGGAAGAACTTCTTTACTGAAAGGGTTGTGAGGCATTGGAACAGGCCACCCAGGGAAGTGGTGGAGTCACCATCCCTGAAAGTCTTCAAAAGCCGTTTAGATGTAGAGCTTAGGGATATGGTTTAGTGGGGACTGCTAGCGTTAGGTCAGAGGTTGGACTCGATGATCTTGAGGTCTCTTCCAACCTAGAAATTCTGTGATTCTGTGATTCTGTGATTAATTCAAAATTAGCTCCTCTAAAGTATGGAGCAAGTGCCAGCAACCTGAGCACTTAAACACCATGGTCTGGATAGTGGTATGGTTTAGTGAAGGACTGGTTAGTGTTAGGTCAGAGGTTGGACTAGGTGATCTTGGAGGTCTCTCCCAACCTAGATGATTCTGTGATTCTGTGAGTTATCGGCATGTTTTTGGGAGTTCCCACCTCAGCACCCAACCCTCAGCACCCAACCTCCCCCAGAGGCTCTTCCGATTCTGGCTGATCACAGCCAGCCTGCACCTCTTGGTGAGCAAGCCACAGCCATCAGCTGCCTCCTGATGTACCTCATTTGCACCCACCAGCAAACCAAGTTGGAGAAAAGAAAAGAAAGCTCAATATGTTGAATTCTTTAAAATGTTAAGAAATTAGGCAGCTGAGAGGAGAGAAATTAGCAGGGAGAGATTGGATGTTTACGTCTGTGCTGAAGAAAAGGTTAAGCAGCTCCTTCACCACTGGGCATCAGAGAATCAATACGGGCAAGACGTGCCCCTGACTGAACTCTGCTCGTTCTGCTGCTCTGGGAACAATGTTTTCAGCATCTCTCTTAAGCACAAGGGAACTTTCTGCACCTGATAAATTTTTTTCAATCACTTTGAAATTATCACTGACTTTCAACCAGGTATGTGATTATCATGGTATAGCACAACGAATTTATCAATTCTTTTGCACTTTTTCTTTTTCCATGTTTGAGACTGCTTTACTCAAGAAAAAAATATAGGCTGTTTATTAAGAATTTAAATAATTCCTGGCTGCTACATTTATTTTGCTTTTAAGACATTTTTTTCTGCTTTTTCTTTCTTTCTTTCTTTTTTTTTTTTACTGGAAACACATTTAGATATGAATATTAGCAGCTTAACTAATATGGGAAGCAGGTACAAATGTAATTCCTCAGCAGCTGCTAGCCACCAGCTTCTGTTATGTACCAGCACATACAATCCTCAGAACTATGATGCTGAAACTGGATCTAATACTGCTTAGAACATATGTAAGGCATTTTAGCAAACTAGTAACGCAAAAGGCCATTATATAGAAGTACTTAAGAATAAAGAAAAACATTTTTCTGAGAGATCAGCTAACAAGTTTTACAGTTCCTTTTACAGCTTTTAATTCAAATAGCTTTAGAAATATATGCTGACTTCAAGGATGCTAGAACAGAGGAAATACAAACTAAATTACAGTTAAACCACCTGAAACTAATACATATGCAGGATACTGAGGTTCCATGTTTCTCTCTGCTATGTGTAAGGAATCATAATTTATATTAAGGCACTTGCCATCTTAAAATGATTGAGCCTCGTGTTTTCTGCATGGTTCAGTACTTTTAAAGTGGGACAAGTAATTATCTCTTATATAATAAGCCATCTGCATGGATATAATTTAACATTCGCTCGGTTGTATTTGATATTAACCAGAAAAAGAATGTGGTTAAGTATCATTTGTCAAGCAAAGATGCCAAAATCAGCTGAAAATCCATCTACAACATCCTGGTTAGTTGCTAAGCCTTTGAAGCAGTATTGAATAGATCTGAAATGTGATGCTGCATAACTCAGGTTGACATGGTAACGTGCGTAGTACAGAAAATCTCAGCTTTATTAGCAACTTCATTTCAATTCCCTCCCCTTTTCATGGGCTCCCCTTCAGTTTCTGAGGAAAATCTATCTTAAGAGTCTCTGATTGGAGCTCATAACTATGTGGCACAATGAAGATGGTGTGCTAGTCTTTTATTTTGCAGGCGGCAGAATAGTAACAGGTCTATGAGATGAATCCTTAACAACATTTTTTAATGACCGTGTTAAATTTAGTGCTGTTCTGAGGGAGATTATGTGTGTTGCTTGGTTAATGGGATGCTTGCTATATTAGGACTCATCTGGCAGTACTCTGCCAGAGGAAACAGGCAGTAAAGAAATTTGCTCAGTATAGCTACTTCAGCAAACATATATGCTGGTAAGGGTCAACGACCAGAGCCCTTGGCTCTGAAAGCTCCTGCTGAGCAGACAAGAGCAGAAGGGGCTGTGAGAACACAGACGGAAAGAATGACAGCAGGGTGAAAAAGGACCTTGAAAGACAGAGGCAAGTTTGCAAGAACAGAACATAGTGAGGCATAGGGAGCACTTTTATTTGGATAATATGGAAGCTTCATAGATGACCATCAAAAATTGTAGGGCTTTTGTAATAATAAAAAAATACATTTCTGTAACATTTTAAAGTAATTTTCTCTAACATCTTTGTCCCTTCTTCAAAGTAAGCCATACTTTGCTTTTAATAAGGATTCACATCTTCATATGCTCCTTAACTCTCTTTTTCTCCTGTGCATGGCAGAGCACCGCAGACTGATGTATGGTGTGGGATGTGTCTGGCACCTTATAGCATGTGCTTGAGAGGAGGAGGCAGGGAGGGAACTGCAGAGCTCGGATACCATCTCAGGAACATGATGGAGCAGGAAAGCAAAGCGCTGCACTGCATGAATGCATGAGGTGCAGTCAGAGCTAAAGAGGAGAGGCAGGATCTGTTTCAATTCGTGACGTTTGACAGGTCTACTGGATACAGAATCCCAAAGGTACTCCAGCTCATCCAACCTTCTGGGTAAGTCATGGATGATAAATAGAGTACTTCAGCTCTGAGGCTGTCTGAGGCAGATTTGGAGCGACCAAAATAATAATAAAAAAACTTAGCTGCAGCTTTCCCTGCAGCCATGACACTGGTCACTCTTCAATCCTCAAAATAACTTGCCACTTAGGAAAGTGAGATGTTATCATCATCACACTAGACAGCAGTGTTATGGAGTGAGAAATGAGCGTTCAAGTTTGTCACCTTGCTTTACAGGGAAACCTTGATTTACAGTGGAAACACTGACATCGGTGAGAAAGATATCTGACAAAGGAATTCTATTCAAGGACTATATTTGCAAAGAAACCTGACATGAAAGAACAGGAAAGATCTCGCTCTTCTCTGGTTACTGTGTAATTAGCAAGATTGAAAAAATGGTTGAAACTAGCTTCTATGAGAGCTTCGGAGTCCACACTAGTTTCACATCTACTTACCCTCTGATTCCTTCCACAGTGGCATTCCAAGGCATCAAAAATCCCAGCCATTTTTGAAACTGACAATTGGGTTTTCTGATGTCCAAACAGTTCTAGATATAATAACCGTGATAAAATTAAACCAAGGAAACAAAACAAGAATAACTGTTTGGAGGTAGTTTCTGCTAGGCAAACGTCATCCAAAATGGAAGAAAGGAAAAGAAAATTTTAATGTCACTATCTAGTGCCATATCATCAATTCATTGCTAAGCTTAAACAATGCAGTTTAGCCACATGGATAAGCTTTACTGGAGCTTCACAAACTTAAACCATGCATGATTTAAGGTTCTTTGTTTCAAAGATATAAAGAGGTATAATTCTATACGTTCTGTGCAAGACCATGTTAAACAGCCCTTCATAAATTTTTGAAGGATTTGTTACACTAAACTTTCCTATACTAAAACAAAATTAATTAGTTCTTCAAAACAGAGGACTCTGAATTCCAGTTTCATGGCAAATTAGGTTTTGCTTTGTTACCATCTAAGAAAGAGCATGTGGATTAGCTTGCTTAATACTACTTTCTTTCCTATCAACAATGGTTTGAATGTAATCTTAAGATTTGTGTTTGAGTTCTTTTTGGATATTAACAGCCTCTTATTTATCTAAATCCATTTCTAAAGCTATATATAAAAGTATTTCATTTGGCTGTGCCTAAACTTTGAAAATATAACCACGTGGTCAAGCAGCAAAACAACCACCTGGTGATGTAAAACTGCCAGCTACCCTGTTCTCTTCCAGGTGTCATTTGTTTCTCCACACATAGTCACTGTACTGATAGGGATGGCCCTATTTCTCACCAAAGGACCAAGCTAACAAAATTGCCAGAGTTTTGAATTACAAAAGACATCTATCTACCCCAACCCAGAACTTTTGCCTTACCTTTTCTAATGAGCAATGCTAAATAGCAGCTCAAAGATATTTAATTTTGAATCATTCCAGATCATTATTGTTAAGAAGTTTTGAAAGAGCTGCTTGAGGAGTTTTAAAGGTCAAGGTTTTAATGTACTTTGGCATAATTCTAGCTTGGTGCTGTTGAACTGCAGGTATCTGGAGCTGTCTGGAAGAGTAATGCATTGGGCAGGTTTCAGTTTTGCACTTAGGCATCTAAAGTCTGAGCACAGTTTTAGGCATGTAAGTTCTCTTTTGAGGGGAGTGAGAGGGGAATGGGAGAAGGCTGTCCGTTATGAGTACTTGCCTCCATTAGCTGTTTAGTTTATCTCACTGAGATTCTCTAACTTACATTCTTCTTCCTCTGTGCATACTATTTTGGTTATCTATTTTGGCACAATCTCTGATGACTATGGGAAAGTTACACTTTGATCTGTTTTTACCTTGAACCATGTTACCATAGGAGTTAGAACTCCTATGGTTACAGTATCATTGCTAATTAAAACACTCTGCTTTATCAGATATAATACTATTACTACCTATATATCTATCTTCAGTTTTCTTTAATAATGAGGTATTTAGGAGCAATAACTGTGATCATTTCGTTTGTCTTTCACCTGGTGAACCTTACAATAGTGCACAACCTTCTTATAGCTAAGCTTATTATCAATAGAAACATTATTAAAGAGGGCTTCTCTAAACGTTATGTTTTAATAAGTTGGAATAAAACTATTTGCAACTCAGCAACTTAAAATAATACTTACCATTTAGCTGTGCACTAATGGTATTAGGCTGAAATCTTTAAGATTACCATGATAATTTGGAGGTTGAAACTGCTCTAAATTAATGAGAAATAGACTTCCAGCCATAATGTAGATGAATCTTTAATTAAATGTCCTGGAATCAATTCTACCAAGTATTGTGCTTAGCCATGTGGTGGTGGTCGAGTGGAAGTAATGCCAGCAAAGGACACTTTTCAGACCATATGAGCAGTAGACCAGGATCCCTCCACTGAATACTAGATGCATGAGGAAAGAAATGGTAGTGCAGGTAAAGCAACACCCCTAGCCTGTCCATGTCAGGAGGAGGATGCCAACCAAATCATCACTCAGCCAGTAAAGATATTTGCTACTCAAAAGGCCTGATTCTGGTTGTACAAAGTGTGGAGCCCAGCAGGCATTGCTTGACAACCTTGTATGACCAGCACATTGCAAGAGAGAGCATCTAGGTGGTGGAGAAACTACTCCTACACCATGAAAATTTAAGATTCCCTCCCAGGTCACTTACATCTTCCCACATCATTTCTCCTCCTTGAGTCACTTCAGAGTTCTGCCTTTTTTTTCCTGTTTGCTGCCATCACACAACCCTCAGTGATTTTCACCCTCTAATTACTTGCAGGGATCAAGCCTTTTATAAAAATAACATTTGTAAAAAATGTCTCCCAACCCTAGCCCCTCTAACTTATTTTTACAACACTGGTAAAAGAAGCTCCCACATATGCTGTTCTTGGGTCATTCCAAAAAATGTGTACAATCCGTGCACTTATATTCATAAAACATTCTGGTTTTACTCATAATGAAAAAGACGATCCCCATATCCTCAGCTTAGAGCATGTGAATACCATTGAGACTAGGGTTGAGGCTATTGTGAACATACATATTCTAAATTATTTAAAATGCTTCTGCCAAAAGTTGAGCAGTCAGCAAAGAATATCAATTTGCTTTAATTAGTTTGAACTAAGGCCCAGCAAAAATTCAGATCATGCTTTTCAGAACTATTCTAATTCAGCTTCTTGGCAACCTGGAAAGGAAAAAGATTATAGTAACAGTTTACTGAGATAAGTATACTACACAACGATGGAGTGTATTTTGGAGATGCATGGAGTTGTTTCATGGGTAGAATTTGGCCTACCTCCTGGACAGGCTAATCCCAAATGATAGGGTTTTAGGTTCCACTTGTTATCTGATATAGGCAAGCAAATCAAATCAGACAAGCAGCTCTTTAAACATGCACTTTATAATACCTGAAATAGCCATATCTGAAATATCTGAATAATATTTGAAAGAAAAAAAAAAAAAAAGAGGAGACAGAAGTCTGACAAACCATGCTGGAGGTCTTTTGTTGCCATAAGGTATCCATAGTGTATCAAGAAGTGAAATACCATAATTTTCCAACACACACAAAAAATGATGTTACATTCAACACAAATTCACTTTACAATGGGACCTCTTTCCAGTGGAAAAATATGTAAAAATAACTTCAATAATGTCATATCTGATGACCAGCATGTCCACTGTTGCATATTGACTGAGTTCAGTCCCAATGTATAATCTGTTTTTAAAAGGATAAATTTATTGAAGAAGTTAGTTACAGGCAAGATAAATAAATTTTAAAAAAAAGTCTTTAACTGAGAATGATGTTACTAGAATCAAAAATCCAGTTATGTAGTGAGAGAGGATATTGTCTTTTGTTAGAAATATCTTCACTGAAGAAGGACAGAAGATGTAGCAAAAACTTTTCACTTGTTCACCAACAGACATGAAAAATCATCAATGGGAAAATTTTACAGTCAGAAGTACTAAGGACAGAGGTATTAAAATCAATAAAAAAATATATAATGAACAAAATAAATACTAGCAAAGTCAGAGGTTTGTTATTAGAATCAAACAGTTGAAACTGTCAACAACAGTGCAGGACAGAAGTATTCAATGGTTATTTCTACATAATGCAGTCCCATTCTCATTGTGAGTGAATTATGCTTTGTTCAAAATAATAGGTAAATCATTTTAATACCTCGGTAGTTTAAAAATAGTTTATTACTGGACTGCCTGAACAATTGATGTTGCTATTTAAGAAATTTAGGAATATTGAGGAAATATTAAAATCCTGTATAAAGCTAAGGTTATGCTAGCTTATAGACAACATAAAAAAAGATCTGTGGTATATAATTCTAGCTATTCTGGGATCAGTAGCAGGTAAAATAGCTGATATGTGATGTAATCAATAGAAGATATGATTGTGTAATTAGTGTCAATGATTGATAGAGGTGACTGCATCGACATACACCTCTGTAAAGCAACAGACATACAGACATACAACAGCTCATCAATCTAATTAAGTGACTAGTGTTACACGAAATCAGTGTAACACATCATAATTAATTAAAAAACAGCTGAATGACAGGTCTCCAAAAGCAACTACAAACAGCTAATCCTTAACCCCTGGGTAATTCAGGAGCAATTTGTAGATCTCTGCTCTTTTTCATAGGAGAGTTTTTCCCAGAGTGTTTCTGGACTCTTTTTCAGGACCATGCTGCCCACCCCAAAGCTTTTGGGGAGCCCTTTGCAAACTCGCTCAGCTGGTGCAGCTCCAGCTGCTCTGACTCCTGCTGGGAGCTGGCACAGGCTGGTTGCTGAAATCAGTGTATGTGGCCATGCTACACCAGCTCCCTCAGCCTGCTTTGACAACTTGAGAACCAAGTATCTTGGTGACACGAGGTGAAATGAGCTCCAAATGTTCCCTTGGTGCTCTTGCCTTAGCTTGGAAAGCCCCATGGTTTGGAAAATGCTGTCCTCTACTTCTACAGGAGTGAAATGAAGGGATATTTAAGGGTATAACTGGTAAAATTGGCAGATGACATAAAATGGATACAGCACTAAATAGTACAAAGGAAAAAAAAAACAGTTTTTCAGTAGGGAAATTGACATCCTTTAGTAAGCCAGGATTATTTGAACGCGCTTTTTGAGACAGCTGAATGCAAGGTCATTCAGCAGGAACAAAGAATGTAGGTCACGTTTTGAAGACTAGAGACTGTGTCCTGGAAAGCAGTGGCTCTGAACGGGATTTAGGGGTCACAGTGGTTAGCCAGCTAAAGAGAAGCTCCCAGAACAATGTCCCAAGGCAGTTGGTGTGGCCTTAAGAGACAGTGCTAACAGTTGGGTGCTGACATAACTGTATCCAGTTTTACTGCATGCATTTCAAAATGGTGCTTAAAAATTAGAAATGTTCATAAAAGCACCGCTGGAACACTGTTCGATCTGACAAACCTGATTAGCAATGCCAGAGATGTGAAGTCCAACTTTGCTAACTTTATCCAAAGAAAGGTTAAGAAGTGACTGTCTCGTGGTTTATAAACATGCATCTCAGAGGACTCTTGAAGCACACAAAGTTCCAAAGTCTGCAACCAAGAAAGACAATTTCATATTAAAAAAACAGTACACTTCTCTATCAGGATGATTATATAGTTGTTGAAACAATTTACACAGTCTATGCTTCTACTTAGAATTGGATTCTTTTAATGCAAGCTGTGGACAAACAAATAAAAAAGGTAGAGAAGCATCTCTTGAAGTTCTTTAAAAAAAAACACATGAGAAGTATGCATGACAAAGGCAAGCAGACTGTGAGGTTGTGTTGTGTCTTCATGTTAAACACAAAACTGTAAATGGACAATAACGAAGAAGATACATGCCTATTAGATTTTTACTTTAGTATTTATTTATTTATTTAAAAATATTTATTTATACTACATTCTTTTAATCTTTGTGTATTTTTAAAAATGTATTTTACAGTACAATGTAATCAGAGCGAGGATCTTCCTTGAACATCTGCAAAGTATTTTGCACACTTAGCCTAGACGTGAATAATACATGTCAGAGAGAGGTAAACACCAACGGAAGAAATAAATTATGTACGTGAACACAGGGCACTACAGCTTGAAGTAATGAGCTGAAACATAAGAAATTTTCCATTAACCTGATTGTCAGAAAAAATATCCTTATAACTGGAGGAATTCAACTTTGAACGGATGTCTCCTTTGGGAAGAAGTCCCATTACCTGCAATAGTGGTGGACAAAAGAGCACTGAAGAAGAATGTTAAAGAGCAGCCCTTTGTCAGGACCACGATAGTCTTTTCCATCTCTAATCTTTGCAGTCTCCTGGTTTTTCTTATCATTTAAGACTGTCATGAATATTTTATGTGATTGTTGACCTACAAAAGCAGTGGTTTAAAGAACAGAATTTTAATGCAAGATTACCAGAATTCTTTGAAAAATATTTTCCATTCTCCAGTCAAGTACACTAACCTCTACAAGTATCACCTTATCTGGTACATCTAAATACGCATCAAGAGATTTTCAAAAGCAGTAGACTAAAAAGCAACTTAGCTGGTGTAACAGTCAATGTGGTGGTGCTCGGCTTTTGAGAACCTGCATGTGAAAAATGACAATCCTCAGTTAAGTGCCTCGGCACCCCACTGACTGTCTGGGGAGAATTAAGTGCCAAAATCCCCCAAAACTCAGCAAGGTGGTAAGAGAGTGCCAAGGTCAGAGTTGTACAATGAGTTCTGAATTGCTTTGGTGTTCAGGAATTTTATTGCTATTACTCCTTCAAGCAGAGGATTTCCTGAAGGTTTTAGGTGCTCATTTCTCTTTCAAAAACTAAGGAAACAAGTGTATCCAGAAGACTCCTGCCTCTGTTCTATGCAATACCTTGGTTATTAAAGAACTCCTCCACGATGTTAAAGACACAGGTACAATCCATTTTTTTCTCCATCAGGGTATCTTCTGTCTCTGAAGAGCCTGTCTATGGACTAGGGGAATAGGGAAGATGAGGAGTGCTCCATCCCCTTCTTAGTTTGAGCATCTTACAGCTTTCGTAGACTGAAGACATCATTTGCCAAAAACCAGGCAGATTAAGCGGGAAGCTGTAGTCTGATTACAGGTCTTCAATGGAAGCAGGGCACCCTGGGCTTAAGGCCCTGCTCCACTGACTGTTTCTGGATTTATGGATATAAAACACATAAACGGTCTGCAACACATGCACACAAAGCCATCTTTTGTCCTTCCCGATTGAGTGCCATAACCACTAGGTTACAGACTAATCCCCTCTCTCTGGTCTAATGCATTTTTAATTCTTCGAGAGTGCAAAGTGGAGCAGCTTCAGCAGAAGGCCAGACAATGTTTTCTCTCCTTTCAGGTCCCCCTGGACTGCATGCTGTTTACCTGGCAAGTGGAAGAGGGTTAAATTTCCTTGCTACACAGAGGAGGGCAAACCTGGTCCTCTGCCTTGAGGATGTTTTAACCTTTGATAGTTTTATACTAATGTCAAGAATAACCAAGCCTTTGAGGAGAAAGCATTGGTTATAACTGTTTTGTTTTGTTTTGTTTTGTTTTGTTTTGTTTTGTTTTTGTGTGTGGCAGTTGACTTTGCAAATGTGGCCCAAGACCTGAGGGGCCTGGGCACGAGCCTGGTCAGTCAGATGAAGCCTGAAATGACTTGGGGCAAATACCTCTTCTGGGAAATCTAAGCATAAAAACTGGGGGATCTGTGGAGGTTAGTGAGCTCCACGGTCAGCCAGCAGCTTCTCAAGCGGTGTGAGGAAGCCTGGCACCATTTTAGTACCTGAAATCTGCACCAATTCAACATTCAACACGCACAAAAAAAGTCCTGTCACGGGGCTGCGGTGACTGGGTGCACCCTCAGTACTTTGGGATCGGGGAAAACCTTTGGGATCAGGGAAACCTTTGGGGTCGGGGAGAACCGTTGGGATCAGGGAGAACCGTTGGGATCAGGGAGGACCCTTGGCATCAGGGAACACCCTTGGGAAAAGCAAGTGACATTTTCGGTAAAAACACCTAAAGACGTCTTCGGACGCCGGGCCAGGGCTTCGCCAGCGGCAGGGCTGGCCGGGTGTGGTTGAGGGAGGCGACGGGCGAGCAGAAATGGGCTGAGGGCGGCCGCGGGCAGGGATGTGGCGGTCGCCCCGCAGCGCCCGGCGAGGGGAGCCGGGGGGAGAGGGGGAGACGGCGGCGCCGCCCTCTGGAGAGAGCGGCGGGGAGAGGCTGCTGCGGAGAGCCGCATGTCAATGAGGGCCGGGCTAATGCAAATCACCGCCAGCGGCAGCAGCCGAAGAAAGGCGAAGCAGCTGCAGCCCGGGCTCCCTCCCCAGCAGCGCTCTGCAGCCGGGGGAGGCGTAACAAAGGCGCCCGAGCCGCTTGCCGCGGCCGCTCCCGCGATCGCAGCCGGGTGGTCGCCGGCGGCGGGGGGGAAGGCGCCGCTCGTCAGCCGCCTCCCAGCTCGCTTCGCCGCCGCCTCTTTCTCCTTCCCTCCGCGCCCCGCCGGCAGGTCCGAGGGAGAAGCGCTCGCCGGGCTGCGGAGAGCAGGTGAGGGAGGGCCGGGGGGCTGCGGGCGCCCCCTCCGCCGTGCCCGGGGACCGGTGGGGCGCGGCCGTTGGCTGCCCGCCGCCCTGCACCTGTGTCCGCGGTGCCGCCCGCGGGGGCTTCCCGGTGCTACCCCCCGGCTGCAACCGGCTCCGAGGCGGTGGCTGAGGCCGGGCAGAGGCCCCTTGTGCCCGGGGAGTCCGGCAGGTGGGCCCCCGGCCGGGAGGGAGGGCTCCCGGGGCCGCTTTTGTGACCGGGGGGGGTGGTGGGTTCGTGAAGGGGCTGAGGCACCGGGTGCCGCCTCAGCGCTCTCCTCGGTGTATCTCGAGCACGTTTCCCGCACCCCAGCGCAATATCGCTTTATTCCGAGCCGCCTTCGCGTGCATCCGTATTTTATTTCTTAATTTTTTTTCGGTCTGGGTGATGGTTCCCGGGTCTCTCGCCGTGCCGCTTTATGTAAGGGCTCCCCCGCACCTGCATCGCCCAGCCAGGCACCGCGGGCTCCCGGGGTGTGCCCCGTGAGGTGCACCCACCGCCGCCCGTGTGTGTGTGTGTGTGCAGTGATGGTGGTATTTAGCCGCACGCTGGCAACGTGTGGTGAAATTATTTCGGATTTCTTTGTCTGCTGCTCTGACCTTGTGCTTCGCACGCGCTTGTCTGCAAAGAGCGAGGCGGCGTTGTGCAGGGAGCTCCATTTCTCTTTTGGAGGGCGTAATTGGGAATTACGGCCATTATCGATCGGAGTGTAAGCGTGCGGAAGAAAGGGCAGTGCCTCGTGCTTCTCTCTCCCCCAGAACCCCAAATTATTAGAGCCGAAGGTCTTTTTTAAAAGTGTATCTTCATAGAAACTTAGTTTTCCTTTTGTGTGTTTGAGATGGCTTGAGCAAAGGAAACAGCAGACCTCAGAAGAATCCATTTCTCCCGTCACAGGCATTGCTTCCGACATCCAGCTTTTGAATTGCGAGTTTTGGGAATAACAGGTTCATATTGGAATGACAAATGAAGCAAAATAAGTTTTATAAATAATTCTTTTTAAATAGTGTCACTGGTGGTATAGTCCTGAGCATAACTGTGGCCATTAAGCAGCATTTTGTATTTGACCCATGGAGGACTGTCGGTGAAATGCCACAGCGGATGCTCATGCCCTCTTAGCTCAACTGTGTGTGGGTACTGATGAGGGACAACAGATTATTTTTCTCTTATATTTATATACATAATGATATTTTATTGTGTATACATACATGCACATACACACACATCTTATATGATGCAATATGTGTGCATATACGTATATCCACACATACTAGGTCGCTCTTAAAGTATTTAGAAATATAAATCTTGCATATATACATAAGCACATGACCCTGTGCCTGCACAACAGAACAAGTTGTGAGCTGTACCTACACCAGGGTAAATAATTCCCAAGGCCCTGTGCTTGCAGTGGTTAGCCTTAGGTGCTTGGTCTAGTTAAGCACGTGAACAGCTCAGGGAAGTTGTTGAGCACATTCCCTACAGCTTTGCAGCATCAAAGTCCTGCTGTACAATCACTGTTTTCATACAAACTTGTGTACGTTAAAGAACGTATATAAGTCTTTCTGTGTTTGCTCCTATTGCTTTACACTGGGTCTGGATATATTTTTTTAAATGGACGTATAATTATGAGTGGTTTAAACAAAGCTTGTGCTTGCTGTTTTTTTTCCATTTTATTGGAAATCAATGAGAGAGACCACTTCTAAATTAGGTCTGTGTATCTGTGCTATAAATAAGCCTGCTGTGCTTTGCTGTTCTGCAGACAACTGCAGATCAAGGTGGCATTTAAATTAGAAGAAATGCATTTTGAACCTGATGATCTTTTGGTCGTTTTCTAATCTTCGCTTTTTTTAAGTATAGAAAAAATTATGTGCAATTTGTAGTATTTAGTCTTGCATTGGCCAACAGAAGGAGAGCAAGTATATGCCTCCATGATTTAATTTCTGAAAATGTGAATTTTCATTTATGTGAACTATATTGAACAGCTGGCTGAGATCATTTTGGTCAGAACTGAGAGGTCCTTGCCACTGTCAAGCATAGGAGATGTGAGTTGCTGGTTTGCTGATTGACATTGAATTTCTCACGCCTTCAGTGATAGTTTTATTGGCAAAAGAAGCTGTCACCATTAACCGCTTTGAATGCTAGCCCTAGGACATTAATGATACTTCTTTAAAATTTTATAAAGCACAGAAGTAGCTTGCTCATTGAATAATATGAGTTCTATGGCTTCTTCTTTCCTTCTTTTTTTCCACAACATTTGAGCATTTCTGTTTTTTCAGAATACCCAGAGTATATTAGAGTATAAGGATGGCTGAAATAGATGATTACAAAGCCAACACTGTAGGGAAAACTACATTGGATTTGACCCACCAAGTCACCTTGCTTGTAGTAATAGTCCAGATTCTCATCACCAGCCTGCAATCTATTGCTCTGAGGAGTTCTTACTTGTTGCCAATCAGTAAACAGTTACTACCTTCTGAAGTGACGCCTTTTGAGATCATAGGTGGAACAAACAGTTCAGTGGGGGCGAATGGTCTCGAATACCACCCGAATGTAAGATGAGGAGAAGTAGAAAGCTGACCCATTGGTTCTTTTTTTTTCTTTTTTTTCCCAGTAGCTCTACTTTGTCACCTCGGTTTCAGAGCTCGTACTGAATTTGAATAAACAGTTCTTAGTGTTTGTGTATTGTTGGCAGTGGGTTTTCTGAGTGGTGTATCTATGACATATAGAAGCCTAGCTAATAAAATAGATTTTATGGCACGGCAGCAGGGTTGTAAAATGAACACATGAACGTAGTGAGGTTTCACCCAAGTGTTTTTCTCAACCTAGAAAGCAGTCTTCCGTGTATGACTTGTATATTCCTTGATATCTTAAAGTGAGCTCCCATAAAACGAATAAGTTGTTAAACTCCTTCTCTTCTCTTGTGCATCCCTTAGATTGAACTTCAAGATGTCCTTTGGGAGAGATATGGAGCTGGAGCATTTTGATGAGCGTGATAAAGCGCAGCGGTATGGCAGAGGGTCCCGGGTGAATGGTTTGCCCAGCCCTACCCACAGTGCCCACTGCAGCTTTTACCGAACCCGCACTCTACAGACCCTGAGTTCTGAGAAAAAAGCCAAGAAAGTTCGCTTCTATCGTAATGGAGACCGGTATTTCAAAGGGATTGTATATGCTATCTCCCCTGACCGGTTTAGATCTTTTGAAGCTCTGCTGGCTGATCTGACCCGAACTCTGTCTGACAATGTGAATCTGCCCCAGGGAGTGAGAACAATCTACACGATTGATGGCTCCAAGAAGATTTCCTCCTTGGACCAGCTAGTAGAAGGTAAGCAGTAACATTGGGAAGTGTAGAGTTATGTTTGGGTCAGGGTTTGTTTGGCTAACGCCTTAAATCTCTGCAAATAAGCAACGTTACTGTTCTTACTGATAGGAAAAGGATCTTTAATGACCTAGAATTGTGAACATCATAATTTGGGCCTTGAAGTATTATTGCCTTGCTACTTATTTCCCTCTTGTTGAAAGTAGTCTAACCTTTCTCTATCAACCTCGTGTTGGTAGACCTAGATCTTGAAGACCTCACCTGCTGCTCCTTCTGAACTTGCATATTTAAAAATCGCAATGAGAGTTTAGTCAGTTAAACCTGACAAGGTCCAAGGTTTTCTAGGTGTCATCAGCAGATGTCTTCATCTCTATAGGAAAGTCAATTGTGATTTTTATTTTTTTAATTGTTATTTCTTTTAAGTCTCTCACTACCAAGTGAAGAACTCCAACTCTTCCTACAAATGATATGCGTAAAGTACCCTTCACTCAGAGTGGAATAGATGTAGGCAGCCATTTAAATAGCAATGTTGTAGCTGTGGTTCAGCTGGGGGAGATGGTTTGAATAGAATTAAACACTACAGGAGAGAAAAGTTCTGCTCGTCTTCTTCTAGTCCCTTGGTGTCCTTAGGTTGCTTTTTAATCAAGTTTGTGTTCCTGCACTATAAAGCACTATCAGTTACTCCAACATAAAGTGCTTCTGCCTGGCAGTGGATGTCTTTTTATGTGTGTAGACAATAGCTCTTAGTATAAAACATGAAAATGTATTAGGTCTGAAAGCATTAACCAGTACGAAGGGATAAGTAACATGTTTCTTGTCTAAAGTTTAAGGGCAGATCCTTGGATGTGATCAAAGAAAATAAAAGCTGAACAATAATGTTTTTGTTGTTGCTTTCATCCTGCCCTTGGTCTCAATGTGCCTTGGTCAAACCTGTAAACTAAAACCTATGGACCTATAGCTGCTGGGGAGCCAATTTAGAGTTTCAACAGAGTTTGCAATTTCCTCCTGATCTTCATTTTTAGCATGGGATGAGAGAACTTACAGTGCCAGGGTGCAATGAGATGATCAGAAGAATGCTAATTTGGGGAGAGAAGAAGAAAAGGGTAATGCTGAAAAAGGTTCCTGAAAGAGGAGCACATCTCTGCATAGCAGGTGTGCAGCCACCATTGAGTCGTCTCCTTCTGGTATCATAACAGAGGAAAGCTTTTTAAAGAGAAGTTTTGAGAAGAGGGTATTCTTGATAATCTGCCGTTCCTACGAGGCAGAATAGGGAACAACACAAAGATGCTCAGAGAAATTGGAGTGATGGGATTGCCTGTGTTAAGTAAGAGTTCCTGGGTTTAGGACCATATAGTTCTAGCAAAATGGAAAGGCAACTGGTCCCAAGATTAATGTCATGAATTCTAGGGCAGAGTTAGAACTGCATTTGTGAGGGTGATATTTAATTGGTGGAGAAAATTGATTACTGGGAGGAAAGACCAATATTAATCAACATCTGTTTAAAAGCAGTGTTTGTGTATTTTCTTCTCAGTAGCGGTATAAATAATTGTGCTTATTTGATTGGTATGCTCGTCAAGAAGCAAGTGGCATTGATATTAATGTTGATTTGCATAGCCTTCACTGCCTGTCACAACCAGCTGTTTAAAAAAAACACCAACTGAATACAGAAATAAATTCAGCAACCTGTAAGATTGACTGACTTATAACTGGTGTTATTCTTCTCTATTTGTGCCAAAATAAATCACAGTGAATGACAGTACCAGGTCATAGGTTTTATTTTAAAGAAGGGCTTGGGAATTTTCTTAAGTTCTGTGGGACTTCAGTCCTTACTTTTACGATGAACACATCTCATACTGTGTGTAGATTTCAAGTTGGACAATCTTATTTTCTTGTGCCATTGACACTGTGGGATTTACAGAAGTCAAATTTTGTGTCTAAGAAATGAGCTACATCCTTGTTCCACCTGAAAGTGCGCTTCTGTCTATTTGTATAAAACTAAGGTGGGGTGTTTTGTTCTGATCCCCTTATAGAGCTTCATTGTAGAATACCAGTCCACGTATTATTAGCTCACTGATGGTTTTATGTAAGCCCGTTTCACTCTTTACTGTACAAATTTATTAGTGTTTGGCTAGTCTGGTATAGCATCAATTAACTTGAAGCTGTACTTTGTGTTTAAATAGCTGGAAAATTGCTTTTTTTTTTTTTTTTTTTTTCTAAATAACATTTGTCCTCAAATCTGAAGTCTTGCTTTCTTCATGGTGAGACTATTCCTTTATTGTATGAATTAATCTCATGAGACTCTTAAAAATTTAGATCCCAGACTTTATTTATGTGTTTTGATGGGTTCTGAGTTGGTGATGGCATTGTAAGGTAAACATGTGAGGCCTTGATTTGGAGATTGGCATTTATGCCAGTGAGGAAGTTATTCAGCTCTTACCTTCCCATATGGGTAAATGAACAAAGACAAGCAGCTGGTTCCTGGGGAATACAAAACAGCAGCTACTGCCTTTCATCCCCAAGCAAAATCCATAGAACAGTGTGAAAGGTGGTCCTAAAGGAGCTGTTTTGCTTCAGTGATATTTCGTTCTCCCCTGCATATGGTTCAGAGTTGGCATGGTGTGTGCTAGTGCTGTAGGATATTTTGAGGTGCGTGGACATATCCTGCTTCTACTTGAAACTAACGACTGCCTGAAGTGTGTAGCTACTGCTATAAAAAGTTTCACAGACTCAGCAACTTCTCTGCTTTTACCTTAGATGAAGTAAGGAATGTAATGGATTCAGGTCATCTTTTTGTCAGACCTGATGTTCAGAACCCTCTTACCTTGAAATAATGGTTTCCAAATGTGAAGTGATTTTATTCTCTGAGTATGATATCTAATCTGGCATGTACAAACAGTAAAGGTGAAGCTGCTTTTACAGCTAAATCATCTAGCTGTAAACAAAGTCTTGAAAGGACCAAATTCCTTTGGCTTTTCCAAAAGGGTAGCATCTTTAAACCTGTTGATGGAGATAGACTGGTTCTTACCCCAAGAATTACTATTGAACAGTGCATTAAGACCAGTAATGGGTTGGAATGAGCAGGATAAACTTGAAACAAAGGGTTTTATTTACAGTTTTTACTCCTGGGGTCCTACTGCGTGGAACAAAGACCGCAGAACCAATCTATAGCCAGTACTGCATCCCTTTCTCATTAATTTTTATTATAATATTACCTCAGAGCCTTGGGTACGAACCAGAATCAATTGTTTTAAGTTTCCACAATACCTACCACAAAAGATGAAGCCGGCAGCAGAGAACTGGCAGTCAAAGACAAACCAAAAAACCCCAAACCACAAGATGGGTGAGAGAGTACTAGGAAACTGCATTGTCACGTGCCAGTATTGGGTGTGCTGCCAAACTATTGTAAAGATTTGTATGCGTACGTGCACATTGTGTAGGCATAATCATAAAAATAATACTAAGGAATAGTTGGAAAAAAAAATTCATGCCTCTAGGAGGATTATCTGGCAGCAGTAATCCTAATCGAAGGAGCAGCTCAAAAAGCACAAATATACCAGGTTGAAAATCTGGTAAAAAATTGTTTGGAGGTAGGAATCTCCCAGGAGCGACAGAGGAGGTGATGGACCCCACGAGGGTTGAGAAGGCTCTTGTGAGGGGAGGCCGGTGGTTAGCATTTGCAGCAGGGAAGCTGCCTTCCAGTGGAAGATCTTAGAAAGCAGTCTCCTTGCTTGAAGTGGTGGGCTGTGAAAGATTTCCTGATGCTTTGTATTTGTCTTGCTATTTCCACTGTCGCCTCGTTTCTCACATCTCTGCTTTCTGCTCTTGCATCTGTTCCTGCTGCTGCCTCCTTGACTCTGCTGCCTGCTCCAGCAGTGCTGGTGAGAAGCCCAGCCTGGTCTGCCTGCAGGAATCACTCTCTGATGCACTCTAGAGCTCTTGCTGTTTCCTCTAGGTCTTGCCTACCTCAGTGCTTGGGAATTAGTGGGCTGGAAAGGTTCATGTGCAATATGCAGTGGAAATAATAATAGTAAAGTGTCTGTTTAAATGTTTGCAGATCTGAATCTATGTGGACGTTTGTTTATAGGATTGAATTTATACTGGATATTTACCATGGACTTGATCCAGGGCTATCAAAGTTACTGAAACTTGGACTGGATCCTACGGCAGAGATGTCTGCAATCCTTATATTGTTTAATAAACAAACAGCTGAATAATCCTGTTGCATAAAATGGTAGAGGGTTGTTTTGGCACTATTTGATTATTTTATTTGATGAATTTGAGAAGATTCATCCATTAGCCAGAATAGCCAGTCATTTCACATTATGTCTTCCTAAACAAATTCTTGGAAGGCCCTTTTTAAAAACAACAGCAACAACAAAATCTAGGTGCTTTCCAGTAAAAGCATGTACCAGACCTATCCAGGACCTGTCTTGCTTTCCTCAAGACTGAGGAAATCTGGAAGGAGGGAGCAGAATTGTAAAGAAGTATATCTAGTTTTTCCTCTGGATTGGAAAGAAGAAAGAAGAATTTTTAGTCTGAGCTGAGCAGAAAAAAATAACGATGTGCCAAAAAAGTCCTTGAGAAAATCGGAGGAGACCTGGTTTCAAGTTCATGGTGCATCTGATTGCTAGGTGAGCATGGCCAGGTCAGATGTATTTCCGATAGGTGCACCATCTCACTAGCAGGATTGCATTTTTTCAGACAGTGCAAAAAGACAAGGCAGCAGTAATGTAGTTTAAGTAGGTTATTGCTCTATTAACTAACACGTTTGGGAACTGTCTGGTAGTAACTTATTTGGTTCAGGTCATCTACCTTTGCAGTCTGCTCTGCATGGTGGAGGGTAGTCAGAATTCCTCGTCATCTCCCAGGAGAGATTCTTCCTCTGTCTTTTGCTTGTATGAAGACAAGCAAAAAAAAAAAAAAAAAAAAAAAAAGGTGGAGGTGAAGAAGAGCAGGTGTGCACTGAGTGCTGGGGGTGCCAGTCCCCTTCCCCATTGTCTTGTTCTGTCCATTGTCACATCT
Source organism: Aythya fuligula (assembly GCF_009819795.1). NCBI lineage: Eukaryota > Metazoa > Chordata > Aves > Anseriformes > Anatidae > Aythya > Aythya fuligula. The sequence continues at coordinate 182,036,486 of NC_045559.1, forward strand.
ACAGGGGAAACGGACTGCAGGGAACGACTGAGCACCCTCACTGGGATGTCTCACCTCCCAAGTGTGCCATTACTGCAGTTTTCCCACCTTTGCAGTTTGTAGATGGATTTTCTTTTCCTAGCGTGTACTCTTCTATGAGGAACCAAGGCTGTTTCCAATAAATTGGAAGTTGTGCTGCCTCACAAATGGTGATTGTTCCTTCTCTGCTTCCATGATTCAAGCAGGTTCTCTATTCCTTCTCCAGGGTTTTCTACATAAGACCAACTGGCTTCTGTATGAAGCCATTTTGAAGCCGTTTTAGTCCAGATTGCCTTTAGTGTAGAAAAGCAGTGTAAGGAAAATAAGTTGTGTTTTTTTTTTTTGTTTTTTTTTTGTTTTTTTTAATTAGGAGATGCTGGCTTGGTCATTCTGGTAAAGAGAAAATTAGCAAGCTGGGAGAAACAAACTAACTGCTAATGCCCATATGCCAAAGAGGGAATCAAACACTTGCATCAGTTCTTAGAGTTAGCAGCCACCCTGTATACAGATATGTGTATTTTTTAATTTAATACGTGAAGCATATTGCAAAGTTCTGTCGTGACCTGTAAGACCTATCCTTCAGCATTCAATGTCTGTAGTGGTTCATCTCTATTGAATTTTGACAGATGTATAACTACAGGTAATAAGCAATTTGTTCATTTGTTTTTAAACATAAATCGTGTTTTGGGATCTGTCCTACATGACTAGCTTTTTATTAGTCTCTTAATACTAAGATTTATTTTAAGATTTATTCTTGTTCCGCATGGGATTTCTGGAGTGTTGAGCACTCACACAATTTACGTTGTGAGATTACAGCTTCAAAACCAGGAAACGAGTGCTGTGTGTCATTTTAAAGGGTTAAAGCATGGTACATTTCATTCACAGTGTTGCTGAGAATGTGAGGAGGCAGGGGGCTGTCAGGAAAGGATTGGTTTTGAATGTGCAGTAATGACTCTTTCCTAGATGTCAGATGTCCCCAAACAGCTGGATGCCCCCCCTTTCTGCTCTTAATGCTTATGGATACTGTCATCAAGAGTCAAAATTTCATTAGGGACTGATGACTGCACTGGGAAATGCTGACTCCTTTCTCTTGGGGAAGTGCTGTCTAATGGATATTTTAAGTAGGCAGTCTCCTAAAATTTTGTTTAATCCAGGATCTCCTTCTTCAACATAGGTCTTGGAACACTTGATTTGTAACAGAAGATTATTCGCTGTATAGATCACCTTCTTCCAGCTGTCAATTAGTCAAAACTGATGTTTGTGGGCTGTATTTTCATAGAATAGACTCATTAAGGTTGGACAAGACCTCCAAGATCATCTGGTCCAACCATCTCCCTGCCACCAATGTCACCCACTGAGCCATGTCCCCAAGCACCACGTCCAGCCTCTCCTTGAACACCCCCAGGGACGGTGACTCCACCACCTCCCTGGGCAACCCGTCCCAGTGCCTGACTGCTCTTTCTGAGCAGAAATGTCTCCTCATCGCCAACCTGAACCTCCCCTGGCACAACTTGAGGCCATTCCCTCTGGTCCTGTCACTGGTTACCTGTGAGCAGAGGCCGACCCCCAGCTCCCCACACCTTCCTTTCAGGCAGTTGCAGAGAGCAATGAGGTCTCCCCTGAGCCTCCTCTGCTCCAGACCAAACACCCCCAGCTCCCTCAGCCGCTCCTCACAGGACTTGTGCTCCAGGCCCCCCACCAGCTTTGTAGCCCTTCCCTGGACACGCTTCAGGGCCTTGTGCTTAGGCCTGACCTGGACCAAGAGTTGGTGGTGCTCGAGTCCCATTACCCCTTGGAAATGTGTTTCTCAGTCTGGAGCTGTCAGCAAATTACAGTTTCTGTCTCCCTTCTGGTACAAATCGCCATGCTGAGGCTGTTGTCTGCAAGACAACGATAGCGAAAGGTTACCAAAAATAAAACATGAAAAATTGCTTCATCACTTGATAGTTTTAGTCTTGCCCTAACTGCAGTGAGCCTGCTTTCTTCCAGACTCTGATTCACGCTGTTGAAACACAGACCTCCTTGCCTCGTCATTACAGCAGCTGGGAGGGACTTGTGAGGAAGTGGTAGCAAAGGCAGAAGGTGGTGAATTTATTGGATTAGTAAGGCATGTCCATTGTGAAACTCTTTTTGCAGTCATCTCTTCTTAAGGTAACTATGAACCAGAAGAGATGAAAGCCAAGATGAAGGCTTTTTGTCCTGTATGTTGGCATTTCCTCTGTGTGTTGTCCTGTATGTTGGCATGAATGGTAAAGGATTAAACTAAGCAATTAAATTTCTGACTGCTGTCAACATGGGTCCCAAGTTCAGGAAATTTATGCTTACACTTAAGTCAGGAGTACTCAGAAATTGCTGAATATCAGCATAAAATGATACTAACATGTTTTTAAGATGAGGTACAAGATGCTTTCTAGGACGAGGTTCTGATCTGTTTGGCTTGTGTGCTTCCAGGGCTGACCCTTGAATGGAATAAAGGGTCACCTATGAATGACAACTGCAGTTGCAGACCAAATTTCCTAAAGTTTTTTGTACTTCAGGCAAAGTGTTGGAGGAATAAATGATCTTAAGTTGATAATATGATGGTAGAGGCGTCTTTATTTCTGTTTTCTTATATGATAGCTCTTATCATAGATAGTTAATCTTGCAAGGCTTTGGATATTCTGTCTCTGAGACATTCTGTATATAAAGGTAAGCCTCTTCAAGGGAAAAAAAAAAGAGTATCCTGGTGCACATATTTTATTGGTGTAATATTGTACTGTTGGAAACGAAGGGGAAAGAGTCTGATGTTAAAACACTCCTACAGCTTCAGTGAGTATTTTATGGTCATTTACACAAAACTAATTTTGTAGCTAGGAGATGATGTGCTGTTACACACTGCAAGGAAGCCAGCTGACCTTTAAATATAGCTGGTATTAAAAACCACGTGGAATGCTGTCCTTTCAAGAAAAGGAACCAAACTTGTTCTTTATAAATGTAACATAAAACTTCTGGTTATGCTGTATATGGCAGTTTGTTTATTCACCCACCCCGTGAGTAGTGAGCTTTAATATGAAGCTTTTTTTTTTTTTTTTTTAATGAAATAATCCTTATTTTATGCCAGTAAGCCAAACGCTTTCTGACTCTGAAATTGTTTTCTATTTTTTTTTCTCACAAAGAGGTTGCTGGTGATTTTTAAATCTGACTACAAACTCAAGTGGAGGCAAGAATAAATTTTGTTTAAATATTTCTAGAGGGAGCTAAAATTGCACAGATACTTCACAGAAGTAAAAAATTTTGTATTTTATACAACAGTTACTATGGTATTGAGGGTGGTCCTATTCATAGCAGGATCTTTTTACTTTTTTCCTTTCTATAAAACCTTATTAATGTTTTATTAAAATTAACAAATTTTAAAGATAACATGTTGTGGGTGCGTTCTGACCTTGCTGTAATTGAGTAGGTAGTGCAACAAATACTGGATCAGGGCTTAGATAAGAGAACATACCTTGTTTGTTCACTCCTGGGTCATTCCTGCTGCCAAGCCTTTTTCTGTTGTTACCATATATATAGTGAGTGCCCCCTCTCTCTCTCAGTAAGGGTTTACCTTTCTGTCTCTTAAGATTGGTGTAAGCATTCAGTCTTAGATTCCTTTCTTACCACTTAAGAAGTCGCTGCAAAGTGCAGATGAACTTGAAATTCCAGTGACTATCAGACATTGGAATGTGTTACTTCATCTCCCGTTCTGCATTTTGTGTTCAGCTTCAAAAGTATGTTAAAAGAAAAACCAAACAAAAATCTTGTGTTGTCACTGCATTTATCTTTTCTGCTCAGTGGTCCATCTTCACGTGTGGCTCTAAATTCTTTGGTACACTCCTGGTGTCCTTCTGCTGGCTTTCTAGTCTTTACAACATCTGTTCTCAAGATCATTTGTTGATCTTTACAACATCCTCCTGTCTTTATTATCTCCCCTGTGGAGCATCATACCAGCTCTGCTAGTACAAGACCTGAACCTCTCTTGCATCCTGGGACCTTGTGCCCTGGTGGGTTCCCCTTCATCTCCCCCTCCAGTTCTAGCTGTGGGAACTTTGTGCATCTGCCAGCATTCCTCGTGTTCTTGTGTGCTGTATTGTCTGTGGGGTTGAATGGCCCTGAAATCTTAGTGTGTCTAGAGAAAAAAAAAAACTTTTTCTTTATAATGATTAAAACACAAATTCTCATTTCTTATGGTAGGGATCACTAGGAAAGTCTGTTTTCTAGTGTTCAGGGGATTTGGTTCTTGTGTGCTCTTTCACCTAGGAGGTACGTTACTGCATTTTGTTCTGTTTTTATCTTAATACCTTGGGGTAAACTGCTAATATAAAGGTCCCTACTGAACTATTGAACCCTGAAGACTTGAAACATCTCAAATGTTTTTGTGGTGTTAGTCAGATAGGATTTTACATTATTTGTAATCCAGTTTAACTGCACTCTGCCAGAAGGTGTGGTCCTGCTGGATCTCATGTGGTGTTTTTTTCCATCTTTTTTTCTTTTCTTGCAGCCAGAGGGAGAGCTGGATCAGCTTGCTAAAGCGTTAGTGTTGTCTTCATGTTCCATCAGATGAACAAGCTGGTCCAACTTACCCCCTGCAACTGGCAGTGTGGTCACTCAGCCAAGCACAAGGGAGAGCTTGGGAGCACACAAGCGGGTGCCTTTGTCACACCAGCCTGCAGCTGAAATGGATTAAGGAATAGGGATACGCTGGCTGGGGAGCTCTAACCTAGCCAGAAAATGTGGGTGTGGTAATTCTGGAAATAGTTCATTGTAGATAATGTTCCAATAGAAATCTGAACTATAATCAACTTTTTTTTCATTAAACTGTCATTTTCTTTAAACTATGGTCCCAACTATGGTGGGAGGAGAGCTCTATAATTACTGTTCTTTGCCTTCATTTTCCCTCCATATAATACACTGAGTCAATAGAATAATAGGTACAGGCAAGAAACCTCACTATATCCTGGTTTTACGTTACTTAAAGCTTTAAATAATCAAATGTTAACAAATTTCCTGTGACATTTTCACCCACCTTTTATTGAAGGTAATTTGTAACCTATAGTTTTTGATAACAGTTCATACTATTTCCTCTGAAGTGTTTGGGGCCTGCTCTTTTGTGAAGAACGGGCCGCTTAAGCGTGAAGGCTGGTGGACTACCGTGATAATGCCCTGGGTCTGGACAACTGATTAATGTGAACACTGCTTACTGACAGTAGCAGTCCCCACTTGTGATGGTGCTTTCTGAAAAGAAAACTGTTGCTTTCAAGCAATTCATCACAGCATTGCCTTTGCTTGATGCTTAGCTGATGAGTGATCTTTAAAAGATATAAAAGAAGGGAAGATATCAACGTGTTATGTACTATAGATCAAGAGTAGTAAGAATAATGATTGAGAATGATTTGAATTTTCTTTTTTCCTTTTTTTTTTTTCTCCCCTCCAATCTGACTTGCTGCTCTCGCACTTCTGTTTCTGCAGGGGAAAGCTATGTATGTGGTTCAATAGAACCCTTCAAGAAACTGGAGTACACGAAGAATGTAAACCCAAACTGGTCAGTGAATGTTAAGACAACCTCTACTTCTCGCTCAGTGCCGTCTCTTGCCACTGCTAAAGGAGGTACTCCAGATGCAAAAGAAAATAAGGATTTCATTAGGCCTAAACTAGTCACTATCATCAGGAGTGGAGTGAAACCACGGAAGGCAGTCCGGATTCTGCTTAACAAGAAGACAGCACATTCATTTGAACAGGTTCTTACTGATATAACCGATGCCATCAAGCTGGATTCAGGGGTGGTCAAACGCTTGTACACACTAGATGGAAAACAGGTAAGAATTTTTATTATAATCATTCTCAGCATAAAGAAAAGGTAGTTTTCCCAGAGGAAAATAATAGTACGTAAGTAGAAAATCACTTTTCCCCAGAACATAGAACCAAGTCTTCCAGTGTTCATTGTGTAAGATTTCTGATCAGTTCAAGAACATACCATGAAATACTACTTTGCCTCATTGATCCTATTTGTAATAAATAATAGCTCTAAATCTGTCAGTAAAGAATATGATGGAGTTTTGGCTATGTGTGCCAGAAACCTAGAATGAAGAATGTTGTCTCAAAGAAGCTTGTTCTCTTAACTCGTTCCAGCTCTTTCTTGCAGCAGTTTTGCTTCATTATGCTTGCCTTTCCATAAACTGTAAAAACAAACCATGAGGACACACACTCCACCATGCTAAATGCAGGCCTGCTGCAATCCACAATGGCCAAATTGAGTCTTACTGCAGCTAGGATGGACCAGGAGAAAGGTGAAAAACTTAAAAAAAATGAACTTTTTTCTCTTTCACAGGAAAACAGGTTGGGTTAACTGCATTGCTCATATTTATTGAGGAGTCTCTTGTAGGTTATTTTTTCTATGAAATACCTTTAAGCAGTGTCTCTTTTTGCTAACTGATTAATTGGTCATCACTGATTAAATTTGTATCGTGAGATTTTGAGAGGCTTCTTGTTTAATTCGGGGATGAAGGGACAAGGAAAAATTTTACACTTTAATCCTACTTCTTTTTTGTCTTTCACTTTATTTGTAATTTATCTGCGGACATGTATTAATTATAGCAAAACTGGAGAAGCAGTTAACCTGATGAAGGGCAAAACTAATTTCAGCATGACCTGAATTGATTTGGAGCAATGGTGACTCTAGAGAAATACAGCAGATACTTGCACTTACAAATGTAACCTGTTAAACTGAAGGTGTAAAATGTGGGCAGAGACACGAGTGAGTGGTCTCCCTGAGAAGCTGCTAGAGGCTAAGATATTCTAGTGTATTATAACTCTCTTACAGATTTCTGTGAATCTTTGAGCCTAGCTGTCAGCAGAAATATGGCTGCGAAATATGCGTGATACAGGTAAATACTGTCAGCCTGATCCAGTGGTGAGCCCAATGTGTCTGCAGTTGCTGGGGTTAATGTGCGGGCATAGCTCTGAAGACAATTACAGCACTACCCTCTGATCTGAGAGATGGCTGGTTCGTGGACAAGCTGCTTATTCAGAGCACTGGTTCAAATCAGGGCCAAGTCTGGATTGACCAGAAGTCCCTTCCATCTGCCGTTGTATGTCAGTAACCTCTGACACCAGTCACAGACAGTTGTTCAGTTCCTGGTTACTGCATGCATGCTTTTCATGTCCCCATTACTGTGGTTTCATTGGGAACTTGGACCTGGGGCATAAGTGTGCACATGGAGTTCATATTGCTTGCAGCAAAGGTAAAGTGTGTGTCTGGGGAATCTCTGTTCCTGTCCTTACCTTGCTTTGTGCTCCAGGGAGCAGCAAGGCGAGTAAATTTGAGGAGGGATTGGCATTTTACTGCAGAGATGAAGGGTGGTTTCTGCTATGACCTTGGCAGGAGATTTTGAGTGAATATTCCAGTTCTCAGCATCTCTCCTGTAAAATCTCTCAGTAAAAAGGATGCATCAACTGGGTTGTACTGGAAGGTTCTCTGGGCTACGTAAGTAAACCTGTGGTTTAGTTATGAAGAAACGCAGCATGGAAGGGTGTCGATGTGACCTGTTGTTTCCTGTGCTCACTTATTTTTTGGTGACGTGGTTGTCACGTGTTCCAAAGTCCCCTATATGGTTGAGCTTAAAATGAAATAACGCCTTTACACCTGTTTTGGAGCACTAATTACTGGCAAAAATATTACTGGCTTATTACTGGGCAGGAAGGGAAGATGAGGTTTTCCTGACCCACATGTTGTCAAAGTTGGATTCTTTGTCAAGTCCTGGGATTTGAGATGAGTTTCAATCAGTAGAATGCTGGGGCATTTGTTATCCACGTCACAGCCTGAAACCCAGCCTGAAGCTCGCAGCCTGAAACCTTTTTGTCTAAAGGCTCTCCAGGGAGATGGGTGTCTGGGCACTTACTCCCTCCTTCCCTTTTTGTTCAGCTGAAGTTGCATAGCTGTCTGCCCTATGGGTAAGGGAAGGATCTGGAGGAAAGTGCGTGTGCCCTACTGGGATAAGGGAGACTTGTCTCTGAGCGTGCAAAGCGACTCTGCTGGCAGAAAGGGAAATCGATGATCTGTGCTCGGGGAAGCCATTGATTTCCTGCGCCGCCAGGCGATTGCTGCTCCGTTTCTCTCTGCCAAAAGCCTGATCTCCCAGATGGTGTTGGGGCCACGGTGATGGATTTCTTTATTGCTAAACTCAAGCTGTGAATGATTACTGGGAGGAAATCCGTGGTAAATCCAGAATTTTTCCAGTAGCGTTCACAGTCGGGAACTTCTCCTGCGGCTCTTGTTGGAGCCAGGAAGGTTCTGGAAGACCCTGGGTTGAGTGCTTAAATCTAACAAATCTGTGATTAAATCTTTCATCGCTAACTTAAAAAGCAATAAAATCTTAAAGCTCTGAGCAAGAAAATAATTTACTGAAAGGATAAGAGGGTAAAGCCTTCCTAGGATTATTTATTGAGAACATAACCTGGAAGACAAGCTATTCTGTATCATCTTCTCTTGGGAGTTTTTTTGGGGCCAACACAGGAATTGCCCATCCATGGCAAAAAGTGCCACGAGTCCCATATATCGTCAGTGCAGGTTAGCCCTGAGGTGTGCATACAGTTGTTGGGTACTAGCATAAGATGCCTCAGACCCCTCAGAAGAAAGTTGTAGGGGTCAGAGTCTTAACTGCTACCCAAGTTGGGCAGTTGTCCTGTACTGACGCTAATTTGAGTAATTGAGTAAGAAAGTTGTTTATGTACCTTGGTAGGAAGAAAGTTCTGTGCCATCCAGCTGTTTTCCCCATCTTAGAGCCTCCAAACCTTCTTGATTTTGGAGAATTACTCACTTTCGTTACACTTCATGTCTTGTTGGTGTTCCTGAGAATGGCAGAGCTTGATCAACAAGGTGTGCTGCGGTAACCCTTTCCATGTTTAATACTGAAGTAGCAGGGGGAGGAAAAAAACAACCTTAACTGATCTTGTCTCACTGGGTCAGTGGCAGTTCAGGGTCTGAAACTTGATGTTTTCCAGTATTAGGTAGAAGTTTGCTTTGGACTTCATGCATTTAATCTAGTATTGTTTAATATATATATATATATATATATATAAATTAAATTAAAAAGCGATGGTTAATCATTTATTTGCATTTCCTTATAGCGCAGGTCAGACTCTGTATTTTGACTTCAAGGTTTCTGAGCCTTTTAGAAAGAAATTTAATTTGCACAAAAGGGGCACAAGATACAACTGTCATCTGATCATGTAGGACATTGGTGGCCAGCCTTTAGCACATCCTCTCAGATGAATTATTAATGGTTCCTCAGAGAAGGATGGGTTTCATACTGTCTAGAATAGCACATGCACGTTTTCATGGACATACTTAAAACTATCCAGGTGAAGGTCTAGAAGTTTTCTCCTTATCAGCTTTGCTGTGTAAGGAAAACCAAAATAGAATGAGTAGGTTCAATGGCTGCCTGTAGGAATTCAGATCATGAGACTACTCTTACTGGATTATATTTTAGATTAAAAGGCAGTTTAAGTGCATTAAGTCAACACTTAAAATGCCTTTTAATATTCTCATGTACTTGTGCAAGGAACAAACACTTTCTTCTAGCTAAAATGTGCCTTGCTTTCACATGATTGTATCATGACAGTTTGGTTTTTAATCTTCCCTTAGCAGAAGATACCATTTTTAGTTTAATGTGCATTAAGATACAGTTTTGTAAAAAGGAAGCATGTTGGGACAATGCAGGTGTCAACGATACAAGCTGCCCTTGGAGATAGAGCCACGCTGCTGTGTTGCAAGCTCAGTTCTCTGGTGTCTGTATAATGATGCACTTCTAGAACAAAACCGAGGAATAAAATGGGAGAATATTAATGAAGGTCAAACATAATTGCCATTTGAAATTGTGCCTTTTTTTGAGTGTTGTAGTGTGTGTATTTGTATGAGGTATTTGCAGTCTGAGTATTTAGCCTAAGACTGGTGTTTGGACAAAAGCGCTCTATCACCTTGTACATCCCCCATTTGCTTTTAGAAGAACAAACATCTGCACTGCAGTGGGACCTGCTTATTTGAACAGGTGGTTAGTGTAGCTTAACTACATGCAGTTATGCAAATTATTTGTCAGCTTGTTTATTATGCAGTGGATTTGACTCCAGACAGACAAGTGGTCAGTGGCAGAAACACCAGAATAAAAATCACGATGTGATTAATTTTTATTTTGGAATATGTTCTTTCAAATAGGATTAATTTTACAAATATGAAATACATCTACTGGAACTTGAGGACGTACTTCGTAGAAGTGTGTGAGAAGCATAGTGTGAAATGGGAAGCGAGTCCCTTAATAGCCTTGTTACAAGCCATTAAATAGTTTATGTAAAGAATTGTGACTTGAAGAAAAGGGAGAATTACATTGCTGGAATGCTTGAAGCTTCCTCATGGAGTATAATGTGTTGGTTTTGTTTTTTATTTGAACCCTGCTGGAAGAGTGAGTCATTAAGTTTGGAAACCATTTCCTTTAGAGTTCTGTCTGCAAAGGCACCTATATTTTAGTTTTTAAAGAAGAATTAGCACTGATGCTTTAAGAAAATGAACTCTCGAGAAAAAGAAAACAACTGTTTGCATCTACACCTAAGCTAAGCACGCCCTTTTTTATTGTTTTTTTTCTTAACAAGTGGAAAATGTTTGGTAATCATGCCTGCGTTACACTAAATTCTTGGCCAAATTGTCCTGGATACAGAGAAGCAAGGTAGGTATCAGGCATGGAAAAATGTTCTCTACTTCACGTTTGGGTACCTTATTTTTCAGAACCATCTAGACAAAACGAGCATTAAAGAAAATAATACTTAAGTGTAGCAAGTGACTTGTTTTATATGTGCTCTAATTCTAATTCACATCAGCATTTGTAATCAGTTCCATTCCTGTTACAGAATAGGCATTTAATCTTAAGGGTGACAGGTTGTGCATGTTATTTTTACTTATTCTTCAGTTGTAGTTACAATTCACTTGAGATGCATGCAATGTGAAATTACTCCTGCATTGAAAGATGTGGACAACAAGTGCTGTTTTATCTGCTGTATGACCCCTCTTGAGCACAGTAACTGCAACCTGTGGCTTTTACTGGAGGCATCGCAGCTCCCTGCCAGCCGCAGGCACGGGGCGGTGTTGATTGACTGGAGAACCATGCTGAGTTCTCTGTGAGGTGTAGCTGTGCAGATACTGATTACTTGGAGAAGAATATTAAGAAAGATGGCTTTTGCAGATCACACAAACATTTTAGCAGGGAAGCAACACCAGGGAAACTTGTCTGTATGTTTTTGAAGTGGTACTTTGGTATTGTACCGCCACCTGGCATGTTCCAGGTGTGGAGCTGAAACCCAGTGTGCTTACTCAGTACAACCTGCTCCTTCACATGTGTTTATACGAGAATCCCTGTATACCCTGGAAAATACCTAAGCTGCCTAACCTTAGATGTGACATTTAGGGCACTATGAGGGAGATGCTGATGGACTATCATGAGAGATGCTTTCCAAGAGCAAAGAGCGTCTCTCAAGCTTTGATTGCAACTCATTTTCCCTCCTTCCTGCCTGCAGTGTACTTAATCAACAACTTTTTTCCTTCTCAGGAAGATTAGTCATTCCTGGCTTTGGCCTTTTGAAACTGAGTTTTTGGGAAAGGACAAGAACGACGGCTATTTCTTCCTCAACGCTAGGGAAAGAGGCCCGCAGATGCTTCTTGCAGACTTGATAGACTGAAAAATTAAAGCAAAAATCAGTGATGAAAATCACCTATCTCAGCAGGTGGTGGTAACCTCCGGGGGTCTTGTAAGATTCCCGTGATACCTATTGAGAAAGGTAGAGTTGCTTTGTAAAATGGACTTTAATAAGAAAGAATCAAAATCTGGTTCAAAATATTCCAAAGACATGGAATGGATAAACAATTTGCTGGCAACTGAAGTTAATCCTGGTGTTAAAGGAGAGCTGTTACAGGTCCTTGAGCCCTCGTGACTCTGAGCAGGCTGTTTTGATGTCCCATTACGACATTGACTAACAGTTTTAATTGTTATCCAGATAAAACCTTCTGTAAAGGAGTGAACAGAAGCACATTCCTAACTGAAAACAGTGCGTGCGTTCATTTGTCTAGTTTTGGTTCCTGTTAAACTGAGACTGACAACTGTGTTGCTCAGTCTCTAAAAGCCCTCTCACAGTGGAAGTTTCCAGGGTTGCTGACTGGCATCCCGTATGAATTGTAGGCTTACTCTGAAAATTAGGAGAAAATTCCATCTTCCACAGCCTTTAGGTTGGCTTTCATGCCATGCAGGAGAGAAACTCTTACTAAATGAAGAAGACTGAAAGCTTGCATGTCTGCTTCAGTATGCTTTAAACATCACAGAAGTTGACCTTACTGTCCTATAAAGGCATCCAGCTATTAGAGAGTTTGTACTTTGGTACGAAGGAGATAATCCAGTAACCCAAAGTTCTGAATGACTAGACAAAGTGTCCTTTTTCTACACATCTGGACTTTGCTTCCTTTCTTTTAGTGTGCAAAACAACTGAGAAGAGCTTCTTATCAAGTTAAATTCTGATGTGTGTCTTGCAGACTGGTGAGGGGTAGGGGAAAAGCAAACAGAAGCTATCTCCAACTGTATGTTTTTGATGGTGGTGGTTTCGTGTGTGTGCGTGTGTGTTTCATGTTTATTTTTGTTGTTCTTTGTTTTGGGGTTTTGCTTTTTTCTTTGTTTTAGTGAAAGAAGATGTTGAAAAGCACTTAACATTTCTCTGAGTATTTTGTGACAGGAGTGAGTTTATTGGTGGTGACCAAAAAGTTTCTACTGCCCAGTAACGTGCAGTCCTTAGGAACAGTTTTGTGTTCTGTCAGCAGCTGAAATCTTTCTGGTAATGCTTTGAAATAGTGGTCTTCCTAAACTTTGTTCTGCTCACCAGTCCCGTTAGGATGCTGTATTTCATGACGTTCACTGAATGAGCTGAACTCGGTGGTTTGAAGACTTTACAGTGTGTGTTTTCCAAATGTTGTGTTCACTGGAATGGCTTTATTTTTGCTCCCTGTGGTGGCTGTTGTTAGCAGTGTTTTTTCATTGGTGTAGATAAGTGTGGCGCTTTCTTTTTCTTTCTCTGTAGTGGTAGGATGTAGTAAGACTGTAAAAAGGGGTAACATCTTGGATATATTGGGTTCTTTCATTTCCTTCTGAAACAAGTTGTTACAAGAGGATCGAGAAATTTCAGTCTCTTAATTGCATTTTAAGAAGCATCAAAAGAACGTTTTTTTTTTTTTTTTTTTTTTTTTTTTGTAGCACCTGTTTCTTTCCACAGAAATTGACTTGTCCTATAGGAGAAATTTTAATACTCTATTCAGCTAATTAGTATCTAGGTATTTGCTTGTTAGTCTAGGCATTTTAGAGTAATTCTGATTGTCAGGTCTTTCCTTTTTGCACCAATACTTGGAAAATCTTGGCAGTCTGTCTTTTGACAACGTTGAATTACGAAAACTTAAGGCTGATAACTCTTTGCAGTCATACTCAAGTTTGAACAGCTACCTAAGGCTTTGTACAAATGCATCTTTGTTTACTTATTTCTTTCCATTTACATTTCTCTTCACCATTTCGCCAAGCTGTTGTGTAAAAGGAAATTCTGCAGATGATCACTTTGTAAATGGTGTAATTGATACTGGCAAAACAATCTTAGAATTATGGATGGTGCAAGGAATGGCAGTGACAGATGGCCCAACTTTGTGCCTTGTTTTTCTAGTTGAGCTTTTCACTTCAGAAACTGGGTTCATAAACTTGTCAGCTGTGAAGCATCTTATTTTCAATATTTTCCAGCTTCTTAAGCCATGCACTTTGCTGTCTCCTATAGCAAGTGGGAAGAGACACAAATCTCTTCAGATACTCCACATATTTATTTGGAATTGCTTCGTACAGTTCTTTTTTGTGTACAGAGTGAGTCCTGGGCACTGACTGACCTCTCAGGTGCTCATCGGATTAAAGAAGATGAATCCAGACCTCTCCTAAACAAACCTGCAGTGTATAGAAGTTTGAGATACAGTTCTGTTTTGTTCTCTTTATTTGTGTCTGAGGATTCTGGGGTGAATTTTAGTAGAAGTGGGACTGAGACTTAAAGTTTTCATCCCTGAACATCCTTTAAGTACTATCAAATCAGTGAAGGACAATGTATTCTTCCTTTTTCTACCTCCGGTCCCCTTTAAGCTTGAAACCAATTTGTTCAATCTCGTAGGAAGTATTGCAGTAATCTCTTCTGAATCTATGTCCCTGCTACTGTGTGCCAGTTCATGGGGGCAGAATGTCCAGACTCAATCAGATTTAGGAACTAATACAATTACCAGTAGGTTAAAATATTTCCATTGTACTGAACGCAGACAGTAGTTCTCTGAAGAGGGCTTAAGCTTCTATAAATAAGTTAGCCTCCTTTGAGACTGTTTTCCTGTCATGGGTTAATGGTATGTAACAGGAATTGAAAGGTGTGTACCACGTGTAGTTTGTTCTCAACTTCTCGTGAAAACTTTCCATTGCTTTTCTCCCCTCATAAACTTTAGAAGTAGGTCAGAACACCTGCTTCAAGGAGGCATTTGGCTTGAGAATGCTGCTGAGGAGGGAATCAAGATTCTTCAATAGGATTGAAGATTGAACTCTTGAAGTTGCAGATGGAAGAGCAAGAAGTCTTTGGGGACTTGAGGCATGCAGTGCAGAGTTACGGTACTTCACACGTAGATAAAAATGAGAACAGCTGGGTTTGGAATTATCAGAGATAAGTAAGCTCAACTTTAGAAAGCAAGACAGAACATTGTAGTATGCTCCTAGCGGAACCAGCAAAGCATTATAGGGCTTTGAAGTCAGGGTTGCAGTTTATTGAAAATAAAGCTCAAGTAGTTGGGGCTGATTGCCTCTCCTGCATCAGTTGTTCTGGTCTGGTGGATTTGGTTTCCATTAGATGTTGGATCTCAGAAACTTCTTTTATGTAAAACTTGGAGCTTTAATGGCTTAAAACTGTAAGAGAAATTTGCTCACTGAGTGGAGAGTGAAATCTGAGTTTGAACTGGTTTTAAGTATCTTTTTGGCTTGGTTTAAGCCATGATTTTTCTTAGAGCTGCCAGACGGTAGGGGAAGATGGGGTGCATCTTGTGGAATAGCTGAGGTAGGATGCCTTAGATATAAGCTTCTTCCCCTCTTCTTAAACTATAAATGAGTGTGCTGACTTTCTAAACAGAAGAATGTTTGCTGTTTAAAATACTTCACCTGCCTTCCCTTGCAGCCAGGTTACGTTTCTGTTTTGCATTAATTTGAATGGCAGACTGCAGCTGCTGCTATATAGCATGCGTCCAAAAGCTAAACCTTTTGATACTTCCTGTATTCTAGTTGTCCTTGAATTATCCTCCTGGATCATGTTGCCTGTCTTGATTTCTTATCTGCCTCTGAATCATTTTTTTCTGAGGGTTTTCTCCTTCATTTTCTTTGAGATTTTAATTGCTCGTTTATATACTTCCTGTGTATTTCAGTATTATCTCTTCTTTTGTTTCTATTTAGAACTCCTCTTGATGTGAAATCTAGTAAATTCTGTCAAATAGCAGTTCCTTTGTATTTTTTTTTTTTTTTTTTTAGTGTGTGATAAATGGTCTCCTGAATCCAACACTTAGATGCTGTAATCCATCTCTTTGGTTCTGTTTGTACATCTTATGTTCGTACAATCTGCTGTTTCTACCTGTATGAAATCATTGCTTGGATCTTATACCCTTATCTTACTAACAACCTGAGTCATAGCTAATGCAATATATAGTGGTACACTTATGTGCACTTGGGAGAGGAAATAGCTGAGAAGGAGGTGAGTACAACATGCACGTGTGGTGGGAAATGGTCCTGGCACACTGGACACTGATAATGCGGAATGCTCTGTTCACATGAGAATGAATTTGTGCATGCAACAATTCTGTCTTAAAAATTAAAAGGTTAAAATACAGAAGCTCATGATTATGAAAAAGTCCATATATGACATTGTTGATTCTGATATAATTAATTTTTTTGTGCACTTCTTGCTGTAGCTACATGAACAGGGTCAGTGCAGCAGTGGGAGCATGATGGTGGTAGTAAAGATTACACTCAAGAAGTTGGGTCTGGGGTAAGTGCACCTGGAGTACAAAAAAGCACTCTTTCCTGTTCTGTTGTTTTACTCAGGTGGTAAATGTTGCCATCTGAAATGGTAGTACACTTCCATTAAAACTACCTTCTCTGCACCAGTGCATTCAGTTTCCTAAATATTCCTGAAAAAAGAGAAAGCTTATAAGATTTTAGGAAAAAAAAATGTTTAGACGTTTCAGTTTCTAAACCAGAACATATCTGTTCTGGGGCAGGTTGAGGAGCATTTCAAATACTCTGGAGGAATCTATTTTAAATAGAGTATGATCTTGATGAATTGGGAACAAGGAGTGCAATCAGTGTGAAATTTAATAAGGCAAAAATCAAGTAGTTAATATAGGAAAGAATAATCAAATGGCCTATCAGAAATGGAGGAACAGAAACCAGATGAGAGTGCAGTAAGCATGGTATGTGAAGGTTTTTAACAAAAGAAATGCTGAACATGCATGGCATTGCTATGACACGATGGAAAAATGCAGGTATGTAGGGAAATGGGACCTTAAAATTAAGGAGTGTTTAGAGTTGTTCTGTTGATAAGGATTTTTGTGAATGCAGTTGCTGAGATCTATCTGCTTTGTACATCAGACATAGGAAAGCTAAAATCTGTGCACCTTAGTTACGTGAAGACCATTATGCTACTATTAGCATTGATTGTTCCCGGCATGGTGAGCAAAGACTGAGGGGCACAGAGTATCGAAGTGGGTGAAACAGTCTGAGAATCAGGAAAATTGGCACTTGGACTTTCTGGCTTAAATTTAGAAATGAAATCTTAAGACAAGCATTCGGTAGCATGGACGTGCCAGCCATCTTGGTCAGTTCCCACTGGGGCTCAGTTAACACAGGACCAAAAAGAAAGAAAACCTTTTATAGCTGTGCATATGTGTTACAGCAATTAATGAAATGGCTGATATTTTCAGTTGAAATATTTGTCAAAATGGAATGCATTTGCCAAATAACTTCTGGCTTTCGATAAAAAGCTATTCACTTGAATGTCTTTTTTTTTTTTTTTTTTTTTTTTTTTAAATTCAGACAGCTTTATTAAGACACGAGCAAGAAGTAATGCCATGCAGCTCAACATCAATTTTAAAACAATTAGTAGGTTTTGAAATTGGGACCAAGGGAGCAAGTAGATGAAGATGTATTGGAGTCATTATAGATTAATAGTATCTGTAGGAATAACACCTTCTTGAAAAACGTTTTCAGCCCGAATTATATTGCTGCTTTATTTAAGCCTATTTTAGCAGTACGTAAATGTGGAGTCCTAGCATCTAGCTGACGATTTTTTATTCTCCGGTCGTTTGGGAGATGAGGGATGTAAGGACAATAAAAGGAGGAGACTTTTCCTTTCTCTGTCAGTGGCACTTCAGGGGAATAGCTTTTAAATGTGGCATCCCTGTAAAAATGAACCCAACCTACCTGCAGGTGGAGGAGGGCTGTCCTAGAAAAGGAGATGAAGCTCTGGTTTCTCTTGTGCTGAGTCCAAGTGAATGCCAGACATCTCTCACAGCGTACAGTAGGAACTGCTCTCCTAAATGTTACAGAAGGAGGGGGAGAGGAATAATTGAACGTCATATGGTTCCTCTGTAGGAAGAGAAAAGCTTTAACAGCACTTCCTCTCTTACAAGCAAATAATCAGGAGGGTTACTGAAGTAAGAAGCTCATGATCTGCAAAATGAGTTATATGGGGGCTGTACTGATGGAAGCTTTTCACCAGTGCCTCCAGTAGCTCTTCCAACCAGTTCCTCCCCTAGGTAGGGGAAGCTCTCCCTTGCCCTTTAGTTTCAAACTGAGTCATTTTATCCTGCTGCTGCACTGAAACAGGAATGTTACGAAGTTATGCAGTCATCAGACTGTGTGAATGTATATTTGTATATATAATATACATGTGCATGTATGTGTGTATATAAATATATATATTTAACATTTCCAAGCAGCATGTCATGACTGAACATCATCCTGCAATTCTGATGTGACAGGCAGCCTTCCAGCTCCAGAGTTTCTCCCTAAAAAGAACCTAGATGGAGTGTGGTTTTACTTTTCTCTATCCCAAATCAGTAGTAGTGTGTTTGTTTCTCTGTTCTGAGGGAACAAAGGCTCACTGACAATGTGTGACCAGCTCCTGGGAAAGTAGATGCGCCTCCATTTGCAAGATGTAACAAGTAATTTACAGTCTTCCACTATCTACACAATTTATGATGTATCCAAGTATTTATGCTAGATTTATGAGGGTCTGAAAAAAAATGTCAGTTGTAGACAATTCTCAAGAGTTAAGTTGGCAAAGCCTTAGCTGAAGCTAAATGAAGGCTTTTCTAACAGCAACAACAAAAAATTACCCGACGAAGGGCTTAGTAGCCTGACTTTGATTTGTTCAGTGATGGAACCATAATATGGATTTTTCTTCCTTTCAGTTAGCTCTTTTCTGTATGACTTTGAAATCCTTTTCTGTAGGCTTCATATCCTCAATCTTCCTTTCTCAGAATAGATATAAGTGCCATGAATAATAGCATTCTGAGTCAACTAGCTAATGCTAACAGGTTTGTAGTGTTATGACACAGCCAGTAATGAACTAAATTAACCAAGGTTGTGGGTTTTTCTGTATTTTTTCTTTCCTTCCTCTCTCTTGTAGCGCTCTCATTCATAAGACTTCAAACTCTCTGGAGACTCTCTTCTTTTGTCCAGGCTAAAGCTATTTACCAACATGGCACAACAGCTGGGCAAACTGTACTTCTAGTTTCTCCCTTCTTATGAGTAGTAAAGGAAACTGTAGTAAAGGTTGGGGAGGAGGCAAACGTTACTAGGAAGTTAGGGGGATTATTCTATTATTACTCCATCACATTTATATGCAAACGGTCTGCCACTTGCTTCAAAATATTTGTAAAAATCTTCTCAGGCTATGGAAAAGTTTATCATTAATGGAATCGTTTTAATGGTGCTGCTTTTGATCTGTTGAAGTTTGCTGCTTTTATATTAAAAAATAAAAAATGCAGAAGTCACTTTCAGAGGTGTTGGGGGAAATGTTTGTTGCTTGCGTGTCAGAATGCCCAAAGATGCTTCATCCAAGGAATATTTTAGGATTAGCCATGAAGGAACTGTTAAAAAATAAGCACTAACATGCATAATCTAATTTCAATGTACATCTTTAGCTACCTTGTTCCAATGAGTTGATAGTTGGATGGCAAATTGGAGTTAGTTTTCCTCTTGAGGCTGAATACCTCTGGGTAAACTGAAATCTTGCAAACAGTAAAGAATGAATTTGTTGCTCAATGTTTTGGAAGTGTCTTTAAAGTATAATGCTGTCAGAGATAGCCAGATGGTGGAGATTTCTTGTCTGACTTCCTGAGATCATGGGAAGTTGAACAAGATTTGCGAATAAACCTGGTTTTCAGCAGAGCGGAATTGTGACTGCCTGGTGCAGAGTGTGTCTTCACCTGTTCCTGAAAATGGGAGATGTGCAATGATGCACTTTGGTGAAGTGACAGAACAGCTGATGTGCTAATAAAAACTACTTGCACTTGGGCATACAGTCCGTAAGGAGGCAAGAATGTGTGCCACCCACCTTTTTTGGCTAAGGTGACAACAGCTCTAATTCTTCTAAGGCATCCAAATACTTGAAGTATATAAACAGTTCCGAGGTAGAAATAGAGGAAAAAAATACCCAGCTATCACACATCTGGTCTGCATTCACAGATCTTCTGTTGTCTGGTGTGCAGTTAACAGGAGTCAAATTCTTAACGTCGTCTTCTGTATCCCTAGGTATCCCTACTATATCCCTGTACTCATAAGCATATCTCAAGGTTTTAGATCCCAAAGGCTAACTCAAAAGTTATTTATTGTAGTTTTGTTGGATCTCTGCAGTAGAGAGAACTTCGCAGACAATATTTGGTATGCCAACCCTTGAAGCTGTAGGGGATAAATCTATAAACACTGCTTACGTTTTAAACTCTCTGGAGAAGGTGTATGGAGTAGCATTTCTCTGGAGGGTAGGGTGAGAGTCTGGTGGGAAATAAGCTGTTGGTATGTAACGTAAAGCACTGGAGAAATTTCTCACAAGCACCCTATGGTTCAGAAATTATTTCACTAGTGATGGAATTTGTACAGATTTTTTTGTTGATGTACATAGATAAGGCGTTAAGCTAAGAGAACTTGGAACATGGAAGTGAGGCAACAACACTGAATTATGCTGGAGGAAGTTTAGACTGGATATCAGGAAGAATTTCTTTGTGGAAAGGGTGGTTAGGCATTGGAACAGGCTGCCCAGGGAGGTGGGGAAATCCCCATCCCTGGGGGCATTTAAGAGATAGGTGGGCATGGTGCTTGGGGACAGGGCTTAGCAGGGGACTTAGTGTTAGGTGAATCGTTGGGTTTGATGACCTTGAAGGTCTTTTCATGATTGCTTAACTGGGATGTGTATATATTTATATATGTACTTTTTTTCCTTTTCACAGTAACTGTTTGATACATAGTTTCTCTGGAGCAGCTGCTTTCCTTCAGCTTCAGTGAGTTTTACACACCTGACAATCCTGGTGATGATCACCAAATTTCAGTGAGAATACCAGTTTTCACAGCTCATTGAGCAGCTGTGGATGAACACATTTGTAGGACTAATCTTGCTGATTTGTAGAAAGCCTCAAGAGCAGAGCAGAAATTACATATTCTTTTAAACTTACTGATTTGTTCAGTTTCAGTTTGGTTTCCCTAGGAAATAAAGCCAGAAATGATTTATTTTAGTCCTTGTCAAACACATTTGGAACCTATTGGTCTACTAAAGTCTAACCTGAAAGAGCAGCTGAAATTTAGGAGTGGCTTCAATGACTCCGTGGGATTTTATGGCTCAGGTTGACACCCTCAGTGCTGCGAGCTCCCTGTTCCTTCTGCAGAGGTAAGGCAGGCAGAAATCCTCGCTCCGATACACTATTTGGCAGTAGCCAGCTGCTGATACAGCACAGAAGGTACCGACCGGCCAGTCAGTACCCAAATAATTACCAGCTAACCATAACCCGCGGAAGTGTTGAGGAGGATTGGAAGGGAGCTGGGGTTGATGTGGCACGAGGAGAGCACATGCTGTGCTGTCAGCAGGGTGCCTGCATCTACCCTTCTGCCGCTGCGCACAGATGTACCCAGGTGCTCTCTTCCTCCTCTATTGAGTATGTTACACTGAGTAGTTACGTGGCCTGGCTGGGCAGTTGAATGTGTTAGTTGTCTCTTTGAAGACAGTGTGTTCTTTGGTTTGGCTTCATTTCTTGGGAAACACAGCGCATTCTTTTTCGCCTCATTCACCGGTTAAAAAAAAAAAATAAAAAATTTCCATGCATGTGCTCTCCCCATACGGACATACACAAAACATAAACGTAGCTGAAATGCTCCCAGGAGATGATTGTCCCAGGTGTCTCTTTATCTACTGAAGAAGGTAAAATACTTTCTCCTAATACTAATGAATAAGAAGTGTGAATGAACATCCTTTCCTCAGGTGGGCTCTGGTGCTCACCTTGTGGGTACTTGTTTTACCCAGCCAGCACATGTCCCGGGCACAGCCCCAGCCAGTCGTTCCCTGCCTTTGCCCCTCAGCCTTCCTCTTCCCTAAAGGAGAAACTTCTGGCTGAAATGGGAAGGGGTCGTTATCATCTGTGCTGTAAGTCTTCAGGTGTATTTGCCAACGGGAACCACAAGGAGCAAGGGGCTTCTTGCGTATTAACAAGACCTGTCAGTGACTCCAATTTTACTACAATTCAGAGCTTTCCATGATTTTTTTTTTTTAACAACGGGAGTTCTGTAGGGAGTGACACAGGGTGTACCCACCCTATTTCGGTTTGCCTTCTCAGTTGCTTTGTTTCGGAGTTTTTATAAATTCGTCGTTGCCGTTTCCATGGCAGCTCGATGGTCTGCAGCGGTTGCCAAGGAGCCGCTCCTGCCTCACAAAGGACAGGGACACGGCTGCCCGCTGGTGACTTCATTCCTGGCGCTACGAGGGGAAGGCGTAAGCGTGGTATGCTTTCCAGTATGGTCTCCATATTGAATGCTAGTAGGAATTTTTTCTTCCTATTTTTAAGTGTAATTAAGGTGTTTGCTTCCCTTTTTAATTCAGCCATCACAAACCTCCTGTTATACGAAGCTGCGGGACTCCTGTGGTCCTGCAATAGATGCACGAGGTGTAAGAGTTACATACACATAATGCAGTGGAAAACGCATGTTTCGGGGACAGTGTAACCCACTATACAATAAGTTGTGTGATTCTCTGGCTTAAATTGTAAAAATGTGTTTTTTTAAGATAACAAATTGCCAAATATGTGATCACAGAATCACAGAATTTCTAGGTTGGAAGAGACCTCAAGGTCATCGAGTCCAACCTCTAACCTAACGCTAGCAGTCCCCACTAAACCATATCCCTAAGCTCTACATCTAAACGTCTTTTGAAGACTTCCAGGGATGGTGACTCCACCACTTCCCTGGGCAGCCTGTTCCAGTGCCTCACAACCCTTTCAGTGAAGAAGTTCTTCCTAACATCTAGCCTAAAACTCCCCTGGCTCAACTTAAACCCATTCCCCCTCGTCCTGTCACCAGGCACGTGGGAGAACAGGCCAACCCCCACCTCGCTACAGCCTCCCTTGAGGTACCTATAAAGAGCGATAAGGTCGCCCCTGAGCCTCCTCTTCTCCAGGCTGAACAAGCCCAGCTCCCTCAGCCGCTCCTCGTAGGACTTGTTCTCCAGGCCCCTCACCAGCTTCGTCGCCCTTCTCTGCACCCGCTCAAGCACCTCGATGTCCTTCTTGTAGCGAGGGGCCCAAAACTGAACACAGTACTCGAGGTGCGGCCTCACCAGAGCTGAGTACAGGGGGACGATCACCTCCCTAGCCCTGCTGGTCACGCTGTTCCTGATACAAGCCAGGATGCCGTTGGCCTTCTTGGCCACCTGAGCACACTGCTGGCTCATATTCAGCCGACTATCCACCATCACTCCCAGGTCCTTCTCTGCCTGGCAGCTTTCCAACCATTCCTCTCCCAGTCTGTAGCTCTGCTTGGGGTTATTGCGTCCCAGGTGCAGGACCCGGCACTTGGCCTTGTTGAACTTCATGCAGTTGACCTCAGCCCATCGGTGCAGCCTATCCAGATCCTCCTGCAGAGCTTTCCTACCCTCAAGCAGATCGACACACGCACCTAACTTGGTGTCATCTGCGAACTTACTGAGGGTGCACTCGATGCCCTCGTCCAGATCATCGATGAAGATATTAAAGAGGACCGGCCCCAGCACCGAGCCCTGGGGGACGCCACTAGTGACTGGCCTCCAACTGGACTTGGCTCCATTCACCACGACTCTTTGGGCCCGGCTATCCAGCCAGTTTCTAACCCAACGAAGCGTGCGCCAGTCCAAGCCAAGAGCAGCCAGTTTCTTGAGGAGAATGCTGTGGGAGACGGTGTCAAAAGCCTTGCTGAAGTCAAGGTAGACCACATCCACAGCCTTTCCCTCATCCACCCAGCGCGTCACTCTGTCATAGAAGGAGATCAGGTTCGTCAGGCATGACCTGCCTTTCATAAAGCCATGCTGACTGGGCCTGATCGCCTGCTTGCCCTGCAAATGCTGCGTGATGGCTCTCAGGAGGATCTGCTCCATGAGCTTTCCTGGCACTGAGGTCAAACTGACAGGCCTGTAGTTTCCTGGGTCTGCCCTCCGGCCCTTCTTGTAGATGGGCGTCACGTTTGCTAGCCGCCAGTCGATTGGGACCTCCCCCGATAGCCAGGACTGTTGATAAATGATGGACAGTGGCTTGGCCAGCTCCTCTGCGAGTTCCCTCAGTACCCTTGGGTGGATCCCATCCGGCCCCATCGACTTGTGCACATCTAAGTGCCGTAGCAGGTCACCAACCAGTTCTTCATGGATAATGAGGGCCACTTCCTGCTCCCCATCCCCTTCCACCAGCTCAGGGTACTGAGTATCCAGAGAACATCCGGTATTGCCGCTAAAGACTGAGGCAAAGAAGGCATTGAGCACCTCCGCCTTATCCTCATCTCTTGTAACTAAGTTTCCCCCCGCATCCAGTAAAGGATGGAGATTCTCCTTAGTCCTCCTTTTTGTGTTGATGTATTTATAGAAACGTTTTTTGTTATCTTTAACGGCAGTAGCCAGATTGAGCTCCAGATGAGCTTTGGCCTTCCTAATTTTGTCCCTGCACAGCCTCGCTACTTCTTTAAAGTCCTCCTTAGTGGCCTGCCCACTTTTCCAAAGCTTATAAACCCTCTTTTTCCTCCTAAGATCAAGCCACAATTCTCTGTTGAGCCAGGCCGGTCTTCTTCCCCGCCAGCTCGTCTTTGGGCACGTGGGGACAGACCGTTCCTGCGCCATTAAGACTTCCCTCTTGAAGAGCGCCCAGCCTTCCTGGACCCCTCTGCCCTTCAGAACCGCCTCCCAAGGGACTCCACCAACCAGTGTCCTGAGCAGTTCAAAGTCAGCCCTCCGAAAGTCCAATACAGCGGTTTTACTGGTCCCCTTCCTGGCCTCGCCAAGAATAGTGAACTCCACCATTGCGTGGTCACTCTGCCCGAGACAGCTCCCGATGATCACGTCCTCCACCAGTCCTTCTCTGTTTGTGAAGAGAAGGTCTAGCGGGGCACCTCCCCTGGTAGGCTCACTAACCAGCTGCGTCAGGAAGCTATCTTCCACGCTCTCCAGAAACCTCCTAGACTGCTTTCTCAGGGCTGTGTTGTGCTTCCAGGATATGTCGGGGAAGTTGAAGTCCCCCACGAGTACAAGAGCTGATGATTTTGCAACCTCTGTCAGCTGCCTGTAGAATTCCTCATCCGTCTCCTCATCCTGGTTCGGCGGTCTATAGCAGACCCCGACCAGGACACTAGCCTTATTGTCCCTGCCGATCCTAACCCAAAGGGACTCGACCTTGTCATTCCCAACCTCGAGTTCTACAACCTCGAAAGACTCTCTAATATAGAGAGCCACACCACCACCCCTTCTGTGCTGCCTGTCCCTTCTATAGAGCTTATAGCCAGGCATTGCAGCACTCCAGTCATGAGACTGGTCCCACCACGTCTCCGTGATGGCAACCAAGTTGTAGCCTGCCTGCCGCACGATGGCTTCCAGCTCCTCCTGTTTGTTACCCATGCTGCGTGCATTGGTGTAGATGCACTTCAGCTGGGCCATTGCCTTATCCTCCGGCCTTGCCATTGTTCCCCCTGGCACAGCCCCAACAATCCTAGCCTCAGCCCCATCCCCCTTCCTACCTAGTTTAAAGCCCTCTCAATGAGCCCTGCCAGTTCCTGGCCCAGGATCCTTTTTCCCCTAAAAGATAGGGACCCGTCTGCGGCCATCAGGCCAGGTGCTGAGTAAAGTGCCCCATGATCAAAAAACCCAAAATTTCTGCGTTGGCACCAGCCCCGGAGCCACGTGTTTAACAGGTGGGCTTTCCGTGTCCTCTCTGAACCCCTCCCTGCCACCATAGGGATGGACGAAAACACCACCTGCACTCCCGCTCCATCCACTAACCGACCCATTCCCCTAAAGTCCCTTTTGATAGCCTTGAGGCTTCTCTCTTCGATGTTATCACTGCCCGCCTGGACTATCAAAAGGGGGTAATAATCAGAGGGGCGTACCAGGTTAGGAAGCTTCCTGGCAACGTCCCTGACCCTGGCCCCGGGGAGACAGCAGACTTCCCTACGGGTAGGGTCCGGCCGACAAATAGGGCCCTCTGTTCCCCTAAGAATCGAGTCACCAACAACAATAACCCTCCTGTTTTTCTTTGTGGAGGCAGTCCTGAGGCGCGGAGTCGACCTCCTCGCCCCAGGCATCCTCCTGGGAACATTTGCTACCTCTTCCTCACACACCGGCCTCTCAATCTCTAGGGCCTCAAACCTGTTGTGTAAGGGCACCTGGGAAGGTGGGGCCGGAAGGGGAGAGCATCGCCTGCGATGTCGAGCAGGGACCTGTCTCCATTCCTCCTCAGCTCCCAGATCCCCTCCCTCTGCCCGACGGGGACAGGGCGGGGGGTCCGCCCCCATTTGAGGAGTCTCACCTCGGCACCTCCCCTTGAGGCCCTGCAGGGAGTTACTCCAGAAGTCTATCTCCCGCTCATACTCCCTGATGGCCCTCAACCTCTCCACGTCCTCCTTGAGCTCCGCCACCATGCGGACCAGATCATCCACCTGCTCGCACCTCACGCACGCAGTTTCTCTGCCTCCCGCCGATGGCAGCAACAGGCTCAGACACTCCTTGCATCCGCTGACCTGAACTGCTGCATCTTTTAACGGGTAGTCGGTCTGCGTGTGTACCGACTTTCTGGAGAGCGCGCCGTGCCTGGTGGCGACCATTATCGCCTAGTTACGGCTGTTGTTAACGAGGTGTTGTTTGTGTGTAGGGGGAGCGCTCTGCCCTTCCTGCGCGCCCTGCCTGCGCGAACTGCCGCGCCACTCCCTCTGACGCGCCACGCCCTGTTTGCCCGCCCTGTTCGCCGCGCTCCTGGTCGCTCGCGCTCCCTAGGGGCTGCTTTTGAATGGCTGGGGAGGGGGCGCTGCTGGCTCCGCCTTCGCCTCGTCAGCCTCCCTCACGAGGGCAGCCGGGTCCTGGCGGCTCCCTCAAGTAGGCTCGATGCCGGACAAAATTAGCCCTGCCTGGCCCGATCCCCCGCTCCGCTGCAGAACGCGTCTGCCCCGGAGCCGATCGCCTCGGCAAATGGTTTTTGCAGAATGGTGATTTTGCAGAATGGTGATTTGCAGAAAGCAATTAATGTTACAGAATCACAGAACTGTAGGGGTTGGAAGGGACCTCAGTAGATCATTGGGTCCAACCCCCCTGCCAAAGCAGGTTCCCTAGAGCAGGCTGCCCAGGTAGGCGT
The DNA here is from genome assembly GCF_009819795.1 of Aythya fuligula. Taxonomy (NCBI): domain Eukaryota; kingdom Metazoa; phylum Chordata; class Aves; order Anseriformes; family Anatidae; genus Aythya; species Aythya fuligula. The sequence goes on from NC_045559.1 coordinate 182,063,481, forward strand.
CCAGACGGGCCTTGAATATCTCCAGAGAAGGAGACTCCACAACCTCCCTGGGCAGCCTGTCCCAGTGCTCCGTCACCCTCACCTTGAAGAAGTTCTTTCTCATGTTAATGCGGAACTTCTTGGGCTTCATTTTTTGATCATAATGTTGTTGTGCTCCATATCCTAGCAAAGGTAGAATTAGAAGTGAGCGCTGCTAAGAACGCTCCTGGACACGTGGTTCCCTGGGCTCTCTGCAACTCGGAGAAGTATTTTCTTATTTGACCTCTGGTATAGCTGCAATCTGGTTTCTCATCTGATCTTTCTTTCAAGAAGCATAAACTGACACCTGTCATCAATTCATCAGTTTTCTAAAATGCGTGCAGATAGAGGAAGCATCTTGTGACTCATACTTCTGCCTTAGTGCAAAGTTTGATTTTGGAGGCTGTCTTCCAGCTGTCAGTTGTATGGCTGTGAATTTGAGTACGTGGTCTCAAAGTAGTTCAGCAATTTGTTTGGTATTTTACAAAACAATATATTTGTAAAGGAAAATACTGATTTGACTTTTAATTGTGTAAGTGTAAATCAAGTCTTTAAACAGTACATGGATTTTTTATTAATACTTAAAATGTTGTCCATAGCACATAGACATAATAATAAGTTCAATCCCTTGAGAATGAAAGGATGAGACACTTTGGCTCTTCCTTACAGGCTAATCTAAAAACAGAAGTAGGATCTTTTGATTTTTAGTACAGAATATGTAGCTTAGATTTAGTCTACCTCTTCTTGCTGATTCTCTGATGAAGTGCCCTTACAATATACAGTGTCACATGAGCGCTGTTCACCGGTGGTTTCGAGTCAAGTAGTATTTGGAATATCCACAGGGTGGGTGAAGTGAATATTGTGTAAAGCAGCAGAAATGCAGATACTCCTTTGCAGTAGAATGGCTATTGCATGGTGCTGTCTGCCCACAAGCGTGTAAGACAAGGCCAAGTGTAGCTCTTCTCTCCTGTAGCTAAAACGCCAGGAGGAATTTATCATCATAATGCTTCTTTCTAATCTTTCAACTTCTCCATATGCTCTGAAATTTGCTGGTGTTTCTAGTTCTGTGACTTAGGCAAAAAGCTAGGTTACCTGCAGCCACGTTGCTTTTGTAGGCACTGAGCAGAGCCTAGCCTTTGGGTAACTGAGGCCAAAAAGCACTTCATAATTTTTCACAGCTTTTTTTAAAGCCATTTGTTACCCCATACTAGTTCCGCTTAAATGAAGCAGTACACCTGCAGGATAACCTGCAGGATTTTATTATTATTATTTTGACTTTGTTTAGATTAGTTTATGAAATGCTCTGACCTTAGAGGACTGGAGTTTAGTTTCAAGCCAGTCAGTGCCTCTGTGCAGTTCCCAGTTTGATGGTTTACTTGAGAGAAGCACAGTTTTATCTCTAACTGCTGTTAATCATCTTTATTACTGAATTTATTATTTTTTCCCCATAACATAAATGGAGAAGTGCACAAACCTTTCCTGTATTGCAGTAAAAATAACATGATGTTTGCCAGTGAGGATATTTGTAAGGAAAGCAATAGTGCAGTCGGCTTGGATAAACCTGTTGCAAATCCCTGAGCCCTAACTTGACCTGAGATCACTGTTAGATAAACTAGGTACCAGATGTCAGATGTTGTATTGCTGCTTAAGCAAACCAACTACGTTTTGCAAGGTAGGAATAAAGCAGGGAGTATGGTATTGATATTTCGCAGTGTGAAAACTGCCTCCAACCCTGTTTTGCACCTAGTTAGCTATGATCTGAAAGTTTTGAATAGGGAAGACAGAATGCACTGGAAAATAAAGGAGAAAGTTACCTATCTTTTAATTACTGCCATAAATAGCAGCCTATCCTTTGTACTTTCTCTCTCTTTCAGGTACTGTATTCCATGATACAAGCCCTACAATGTTCTTTAAAAACCATTTGGGGATTATTAAATGGGGAACATTGAATTCTCTTTCTGTATAATGCACTTACAATAATTTGCAGTTGCCCAAATAGCTTTACAAGTCACTCGAGGCATGATTTACTTAAAAATTATATGAATCAATTAGATACTAAAACATACTTAATGTACAAGTTATAGCACAGGCTGATAAAAGCGAGGTAACTAGATTAAGTGTTTGACCTAAACTTGTCCTTCTGAACCAGATGCAGGGCAGTGCAAGGGCTGTAGGCTGGGTGTAGATACTCTGAACTGTACCAGTAGTTTCTGAAGAGAGAGGTTGATTTGAGAGCCTGTGATTGCTGTCTCAGTATTTATAAAATAAAAATATTTATTATAAATATAATTTACATGAGAGAAAAGGATGCTGAAATATTATTGAGCACTACTTCCTCTGATACTGTTAGACCTTTATTTAAATGAGATCAGCCATCCAGATGGTATTGAACCTGGCCAAATTGGAGAGATTTTTTTCCCCTCCTCTTATATAACAGACTTTAAAATCCAGATTTGATACCCCAAATCCACAGAAATGTTTTATGTAAAGTGCATGTCCTCTGTTCCATCTCTCTTTATTGCCTACCCTGCCAAAATCACTGCTGAATGCTCGCATGAATATCAATTTCTGAAAACATCCTTATTTTTGCTATTTTTGTAATGGCCAGAAAGGATGTATCCTGGAATAGGACTTGAATGGGGAAACTCTTAATTGCCCACTTCGGTACAGCTTTGATGAGATGGAGGGAGTGCAGTAACTTCCTCGCATTGCCTCTTCCGCTAGCAGTGGCAGGGTTGCTTGCACCTGTGGCTCTGCAGGTGCCAGCCCAAATGTCACGTTAGGTAGCCCTGTAATGAACGTCCTCCCCTGCTTTTGGTGCCATCAAAGTACTACGCTTGTTTAGTTCTTGAGTGAAGAAACACTTGTGTTAAATAGTGCAAGTATCTCGTAGTTCAGAGGAAGTGAATGGTGGTTTTAGCACATCTGCGCTGCCTAATTAATGGGGCTTACTGTAAAACATGTCTTAGTCTGAGCTGAAAAATAACCTCTTTTTATATGGCCTCCAAAGCATCTGGAAAAGAGGAAGAGACACTAAGTATAACTGTGACTACTCCACAGGACATCTTAAAATTTGCAAAGCTAAAGCTCAGCTACAATCTGTACCATGTGTTGGAGCTGGGCTGCGAGAGAAAATTCTTTAGACTGGTAATAGATCCTGAAGAAAGGAATTCAGCTGACCAAGTAAATAGCTGCCTAGAAATCTTTCTTGGAGAGGTTGCCTTGTAAGAGTAATTTGGATGAATTTTATCACAGAACTGAGACTTGCTGAAATACCACTAAAAATCATCAGGTGACTGGAGTTTTCCTTTAGTAAGTTGTCAGTAGTTTCTGGCTAAATAGAATCACAGAATGGTTTGGGTTGGAAGGGACCTTAAAGACCACCCAGTTCCAGATCTGTGTGTGCTACCTTGTTATTTAATGCTCCAGAAAGGTGTGATGAGCTTTGGGTACCCTACATAAAAGGACCTTCTGTAAGCCGTTTTATATAGAAGAACCTTCTGTAAGCTCTGTAAACCTGATATGATTAATGGCTGCATGTAGGTAAGTGCTGGCTTTGTTATTTCTGCGTGTCAGGTAGCAGTGTTGATGTTCCTTTACATATTACTCATTTTCCTACAATATTAAACAAGTTTGGTTGTGCTAAGCTAGACCTCTTGTTTTGAGTAACAGATAAAGCAAGATGCCCTCTGCAAGGTAAGGAACAGAAAGAGATCAAGTTTTTTTTTTTGTTACTAAACTTGTGCAAGTTTTGCCTTTGAGAATTTTATTTATTTATTGATATTTATGTTGTGAGGCCTTAACAGTTTCAGCTCATTAGTCACACAAGCTACATCTAATACGGGTGACATTTCAAATATGCCCACAGGGAAAATTCACCAGGATTCAAAGCTGGTTTGCTGAGTTTAAGTCTGGTTTAGTTTCTCTTCCTGGGTTTACTGAAGCATATTTACATAAAAAAAGCTTCATTTTAGGTTATCACTGGCACTGCTTTGTTTAGTCATCCAAGTTGGAACTTCTAGGTTGTCTGCAAACCTGCTGCTTTGGCTGACAGAGCAACAAATGATATTAATGGTTTTCTCCTTTTTCTTTGAAAGAGAGAAAAGAGAAGTTGTAGTAATTACGAGCTTTCGGAAATACGTGCTTCCATTTGAACATGCACAGGCTTCAGAATATTTGCACTGCAGTGGCAAGAGCCCATCCTTAGATTTGAAAGTGAAATTTTATTTCTTGTTTGCAATTATTTTCAGGGGAAAGCTTGGGAGAAAGTTGTGTTTCAGGCAGAATGTGCTGTTCTCTCATTCACCATTGTTGCTTAAAGTGATGCTTTTTAAATTATGGCTTCAAATCTGGGGAGGAACCTGGCCTGGTACTCTGCAACTCAGTTTGCTGATGATCAGAAGGTCCCAGGGGTGTGCTGAGCAGCATTCCTAGGTGTGGCTGCATCTTAATAAGGGGAGCTGAAGCCAGCTGGGGGGGGAGGGGTTCAGGGGAGGGCTGAATTTCTAATTCCGTTCACTGTCAGGAGATGGCAGCTTGGGAAGTGCTGCATTGACTCAGGCTACAAAGTCTGGTTTTGAAGGGCAGTGGCTGGCAGAATGTTTTGAGCAAGCTTGAACATTCATTGGCAGGGATCACACCTCTGGGGTGTGGGTTAGTTGTGCTTAGGAGGCTTCTTTGCATAGCTTCAGCTACTTGAAGGACATGGGTTTTATATACGTATTTAGTGTTTGGTTTGGATTTATTTATTTGCTTTTCTTGCAATTCCTTGGTTGGGAAAGGGGTAGAGTTTTAATCTGGTGCTTTGTGTATTGAACGTTACTCATTATTCCTACATTAAATCCATCAGTTGTTTTTTATCTAGAGAAGATGTCTTTAGAATAATCCAGCTTTGATTTGCTTGCACCTATGCAGCAAACCATAATGCTTCTCTTGATAGCTTTCTCTTGATTGCTCTACAATGTTTTGAGAATTCTTCTCCTGTGAATCACTGCTTGGCAGGTACATGGAGAACTGCAGGATCTAGCTGAAAACTGTTAACTCTACCACATCCTGCTGATCTTGGCCATATTGCACAACAGTGGTGGTCGCTTGTATTTAGGGTTTTCCAGTCGTTTTGTCATATCTTAGACAAGCTTTTCATCTTGGTTTTGGGCTACTGGTCAGAAAAAATATTTGGATTGAATAAAGTGTCCATGCAATGTACTAACATGTAATGTCTTTTGTTATAGTTCTTGTAAGATTCAACAGTTCCAGAACCAGGAGCTATTTATATTAGCATGGCCACTTTCTCAGGGTTCAGACTAGGAACTGTGCCACTCTTTATTGCAAGCACTTGAAAATGGAAGACCAAATGATCACGATCAGCTTACAGATCTGAATGCTTATGTTGAAAGTCCAAAAATGAAACCTCCCCTTTCTTCCTCAGCCCCCTCTGCCTTTTTTCCCCACCAGACACTCTTCCAGACTTTCAGCTGGGCATAGTTCACAGTTTCCTTATACTTCCAAGTTATGCAATACTTGTATAACTTAAATTTCTTAATTGCTAGAAACCAGAAGTGGGCACTTTAGGGAAATCACAAAATTTTGCATGATTCCTGATTAAAATTGTGTATTGACAGTCTCCTAGAGGGAGAAGTTGGGATTCCCCATTTCCAAGCCAGGATTATGATACAGAAAACAAAGCATCCTGCATGTGCAGTGCAAATACTAAAGCCATATGTAATACTGCAGTGCTTCGAAACAATTGTAAGTAAGAACATGGCAAGGCTGTAGTAGAGTACGAAATGTCTGTGTGTTCTTCATTCATCTCCTTGTAGATTAACCTTCAGTGTGATTTAACTTCATAAAGCAATTTGCAGTGTTTGCAAACTTTGTCCCTCAGCCTAAACAATTGTTTTTGTTTTACTTTATCTCTAAGCTTATCCCCTGTTCCCAGGACTTGTCTAAAGTTTCACTCTAGAGCAGGAAAATTGGTGTCCAGACAGAAACTACTGGAGACAGCAGAGGTCTTCAAAATGGTGACTGCAGGATCTACGAGAAACCAGTGCCAACCAGATATTTGCAAAAACTGCACTAGATTTGGTGGCAAATGCAGGAGATAACAAACCCTCTAGTTAGGGGCTCATAAACAGGTAGACTTCTTTGCTGCGAGGCAGCCTGGAGTTTGTGAGTTTCCCGCAGTTACTTTCCAGGAGCATCTCACCACTCTTGGCAAGATTTTTAAAGCTGTTCATGTGTATTCAGCTGCTCGTAGCTCGTATTCATCTGAAAGTCTTATTAGATGCTTAACAGCCTCATTAGCCTCCTAGATACCTTTTCAACTACTTGTCTCTGCCAGAAGAAACAAGCTTTGCTAGGATGTGCCTTTTTAAGCTTGTCTGTGATGTTCAAGTTTCTTAGCCTGTGTTAAGACAAAATAGCGTTGGGTAGAAATTGGCACGTATAAGCAAAACCAGATAGATTTTGGAAGTATATGGTATCTTTTTTTCAGGGTGCACTTCCCATAGAAACTTGGGTAAGTCCAGCACCTAGAAGTCTCAAAAGAAATTGTCAAACAGTTGTTCTAGTGAGCCATATAGTGACTTTCCTAACTTGCTTTCACAGAAGCAAGTTAGGAAAGTCACTAAGAAAACGGACTGGCCTTGGATTTTCAGTTTAATTTCTGATTTTGGTTTAAACATCCAGAAAGAACAGTTCTACATTGCATGACACTTTCGTAATAGGTGCAATATTGTAATAGGTCATCTGTTTAACATACTGACCACAGCAAATTACGTCTAATCTTAGCAGCAACCTAGTATAATAGAAATATATTCTGCAAAAAAAAACAACAAACAAAAAACATTGGACTGAGCAGCAGAAGCTCCTTAATGTGAAGGTACATAGGTTAGACACTTGACATCCTGGCTGTTTCCCGTTGGTTTCCACCTCGCAATTCCCTGAAGAATCCAGAGTCTCTCCTGAAGTTCAGTCTCAGCTCTGCTGCTTGCTTTCACTGTCTTCGTCCACAGTCTCAGCTCCATTGCTGCGTGGCCACTGAAGTCTATTACTGTTGGATGAGCTGCCTCAGCATTTAGGAGAGGATGTAAATTTGTTTTTTTTTTTTTTTTTTCCTCAAAGTGTTTTAAGATTCATAATCTAGCCAGTTAAGCCTGTCTGTGTAATGAAACAGGACATAATTTTTATCATCTGCTGAGAGGCTTGCTGGAGGAACTTTTTTATTGTGGGATGTGAAGGGTGACAGGAAGGGATCCTACAAGTTTGGTAGCTGCAAGAGAAGCTTTAGGGAAAATGGGATGTTGAAGGACGGAAGAAGGTAACCCAGGGACAGTAATGCACAAAAGGCTGAAGTGCTCTTCACAACCCCATGAGTCTTCCAAGACAAAGCTCCCTTCCTAAATTTATCTGTAGTACCATGGTCTGGGAGGGAGAGGAGCAGCCAGCAATGGTGGAGAAGGAGCATGGGGGATTATTTCTGTGTTTGGCTGGGCACACTGAAATTGCTGGGCCTGCATGGGATATGCTCTAGGCTGCTGAGAGAGCAACCCACAGTGACTGCGAGGCTGCTGTGCATAATTTGTGAAGAGTTGTGGCAGGGAAAGGTTCCTGTTTACTTGAACAAAATTAATTTATTATTATTAATTAATTCTAAGGTGAGAGAGAGTGTGGGGAGCTGTGGACTGATCAGCACCTCAGTCCCTGGAAGGGTTAAGGAGTGTGTTTGCTTGGAGCCCACCTACAAGCAGGTAAAGAACAAAAGGAAGCCTCAGCACGTTTTCCAAG